>NC_067165.1:14636552-14945719 GCF_903995435.1 Acomys russatus
ACTTTCTGAGGAGGGAAATAGTACTGGTAAGGAAAGAAGACAGAAACCAAGTAATTAAAATACCTAACAAAGACTTAAAACAACACAAACATAAAAACAGATGCTGCCATAGACCAATGAACAACATTTAAATCCATTTCATAAAGACCGCTGGCTAAGTAAGCACTGATGAGGTTAAGAGGCTCAACACCATTACTCACCTGGAAATTGCGGAAGAACACAACAGCGCCAACGCCCACCCTCTGCCTCTCAATCTCACAGCACCACACACCTCCCAGCATGGCTACAATACATATGTGTGGTATTGACAAGAGTAAATGGATCCAATGGGAGAGGAAATTAAAATGATGCCTTCAGCATGTGTTTGGCTGCGTTCCTTAAAGTTGAACACACTTAACCGACTGCCCAGCAATGCAAATATTAGGTATAATTATGAAAAAGGTACCACATAAGCAAGACAAGCATACACAAAAGCAAAGACAGGTAAATAAAATGTCCAAATACTGTTCAAGATAGTCTGAACTGGTGCTGAAAAGTAACCTAGACAATGGAGAAAACAGGAGTTGCCTTTGATAGGAGTTGAAGCATGAAAGACTTCAAGTCATTCCTCTATTTTCCCTGTCTCCACCCATCTCCTGAAAAGTCCACTGGTCCTTACCCTCACAGCCTTCCTTTCTTTCACCCAGGTCAGGAGCCAATCCTCTCTCCTGGCATTGCTGCATCAGAGTCTCCATGTGATCCTTGCCTCTAAATTTTCCTCCTTCAATACAGTCTTCTATTAAAGATTTTAAAAATCATACAAAACACTCTGATCAGATCCTCCACTCCTTCACTGTCTCTCAGATCCTCCCCATGCACCTTCATGGTCTTTCTCCTCCCAAACTCTCTCTCAAGACAAAACAAATCAAACAAGAAAAATTTAGAAAACAGAAACAAACTAAAAAATCAAAAAGCCAATCAAAACAAAACAAAAATAAAATCAAAACCACAGAATCACTTTCCTATTGAACAATTACTCCTGGGCCCATGGCCAGCCCTGGAGGATGACTGAACATGCTCAGTGACACTCCCTTGGAGAACACTGATCTTCCCTTTCCTGATAGGTATCAGTAGCAAAGAGGTTCTTGTATAGGAGAGACTTTGTGTCCATTTGCCTTTCCAGGGCTGGGCATTTGTCTGTGTCAACAGTTCTTTATGTCACTGCTGCCATGGTTTTTCAAGATTTTCACTCTGGTCCTATCTGGACCCTGCTGAGAGCCTGTTAGGATCTTAGAAGCCCTGTCATACCTGGTTGATACAGAGGCCGTTCCTATCCTGCCTGCTCTGTGAAGACCAAGCCTCATAGCACAGCAGTTTGCTCCATCGTCCCTCTCTCCAGGCACACATCTCCACACCAGTGCTTCTGGTATAGTCACACCTCCACCTCTTTCACACCTTAAGTCACTTGCCCAATTTCTCTCCTTGGAGGAGGGACCAACACCTGCCTAAACTGTGGCCACAGCTCAGCAAGGAAGCCTTCCCTGCTGTGCTACCACCTCCAAGGCCTAACCCAGGTAGGGTACATCCTGCACTCCTTGTTCCCTGGCCAGTTACTATCTGAAGAGCCCTAGTGGGCTCTCTCTGCCTCTCCTATTAACTGAATTCCCAGACAACTAAGAAAGAAATATCTACCTTAGAATGTGGCTGAATTGGTGATTTCCTGACCTTTTCAATATTTTGTATATTGCAGCTATTGCTACCCTAACTTTAGCTTAACATCAGAACAGCTCACCAAAGAAAATGCTAGTACCTGTGTGTGGGTTACAGCTGAACACCTAAGGCCTGAAGAGGGAGTTTGTTCTAGATTATAGCTAGAAGTGGGAGGTTAGGTGGTCTCAGAGCCTGGCTCTCAGTCACCACCTCCTCTGCTCTCGGGCACAGGCTCTCCCATGGGAGGTGAAGACTGCAGAGTCTGCACAGTGTCCCTCCAGTTCAGCTTATTCAGATTTAGCCCAGACTAAAACTCCTAGGACAGAGCTGGATGGCTAGAAACAGACCTGCTTTGCTGATGAGACTTCCCTCATGCCTGAATGAGAGAGGATCCAGGATAGACTGAGAGGAGAAGGGTCCCATGAAAGGATTTGAGGTGGCTTTCCATGACACAGGCAATGAGGGAAGAGGTCTGGGATGCTTGAGAGGAATGCTCAGAGGATCTGGAGAAATATGGCTTGACTACTCAACAGCAGTCCTCTGGACAGAACCCGACCCATAATCCAAACACTAGTGGCCATCTTACCTCTTGTAAATCCAGGGAATATGTCACTGAATGGGTGTCTCTTGCTCTTAGCAGGTAGCCTCTTAAAGCTATTCAGTCAAACAACTTGGGGTTGTAGGCAGTCCAGTTTCCAGAAACATTCCAAAACACTGTAGAGTCTGAGGGTCTGAGTCTCCATGTTTCTCTGCCAGGAGTAGGCATCCCTGACTTTTGGAGAATGCTGCCTATAAAGTCCTGCTTAACACAGGCAAGCTCAGTCATCCTCACCTCTTCCCAGTGGCACCAGCTGCTGGCATTTTATGATCCCACCTCCTCTCTGAACCTCCCCAAGGGAGCATGGAAAGGACCACTTCTGTTCCCAGTAGGGATGCTAGGATGATTCCCTGGATGTTGTCAATAAGACTCTACAAGTGAGACCCTTGGGCACAGAGCAGGAGGAAACAACCCTCAGGTGCGGACATATTGGCATGTCCTTTTCTAGACTAATAGGAGAATAAGAGCCACACAGAGAACAGGAGGTGAGACTTGGTAACCAGATACACAGCTCAGGAACCTAAGTTCACACTGTGATTCCTCATTTACTGTGTCAACTCTAAGTGATAACTTGCAATGAGATTATGTTTGGGTCACACCCTCTTTCCCCCTCATGCACATTTGGATAAATCAACATCCCCTTTCTAGTTGTGCAATATCTGAGCAAGTTACCCCAACACTCTGGTACTGACCATGAGGCATGAAGGGAGCTCAGAAGAAAAAGATTTACTGATCTAACAGAAGACTTGGTTTGCACTGCAGCACACACATGGCAACTCACAACCATCTATATCGCCAGTTCTATAGGAGCTTGTACCCTCTGCTGACCACTCAAGAAATCAGGCAGGCATGTAGCATACATGCGTGCATGCAGGATAAATGTATATGCACACAAAAATTAAAGCAAGCAAAGATTCAAACATGACATAGCAAGAAGGAAGTCAGCAGTGAACATGGAAGTCAGCAGTGAACACGGAAGTCAGCAGTGAACACAAAGTCAGCAATGAATATAGAAGTCAGCAGTGAACATGGAAGTCAGCAGTGAACATGGAAGTCAACAGTGAGAGCTCCACACCATTGGAATGTGAAAACTCTCCCAGGGCCTCATGTCTCTTGGATGCAAATCAGAATTGGGGACCAAATGTATCAAGCTCTGGAGCATGGTCTCTTGAACTTGCTGCTATTCTGCCCCAGTGTTCTCTCCTGTAGAATTCCAACAGTACATGCCCTTCTAGGATTGCTGGAATAAACTGTGATCCTGTCCTGCACCTGCCACAAGTATTGACCAATTCTCCATGACACTGAATATCCAGCCAGGTCCTCGGTCTGAGTCTTGGTTCCCTAAGTCTCCAGAAGGAGAAGATTGGACAACAAAATCCTTCCTGGTTAGAGTGATTGATAAAGTTTTACATTTTCTGTGAACTGATCCTTAGACACAGCCAATATTAAAATTTCATTATAAATGACAAGTAAATTGTATTGGAAACAAAAAGGTATCTGAAAATGCAGCTCATCTGTATATACCTAAGTAAATAGAATTCTTGGAGCTAGAGTTTCATTTAGGGCAAACAAAACAGAACAAACAAATAAACAAACAAACAAAACAGGCTGCAAAAGCTCCAAAGCTCTTCACCTCCTGATGGCCAACTACATTTTCCTGTGGTCTGTGTTCTGGCAGCTGTTTAATGTGTTGCACATGCTTCTGAAATACTATATGATGACATGTAATCTCAACTCTGTTCAGTGGCACATTGGCCAACATGATCTTGGCCTTGATGAGTTTATTTAGACCTCAGTAATTGGCGGTCATCACTAACCAGCAGTGTCTTGGGCTCAGCTCTAGCCCCTGCAGTGCTGTTGCTGAGCATTATTCCACAGCTTGGACTCCAACTCTCCTCACTAGTTTTGATGACCCTCATTAGATCTGGAGAGGCAGTCAATTCAAGGCAGAGTCTGGTCTCTGCCAGACTTGATAAGGAGACACAGGTTCACAGAGAACCACACAACAGATGGCCACATAAAGAATGGCACAGCCACTCTGATTCCGTTGGTTTTAGTCTTGGAGATTTTATTATAGATTCATAAGGAGAGGCTCAAAAGGGAGGGAGGAAAAGTAGGGAGAGAAAGTAAAAGAGAGAGACAGAGGAAGAGAGAGACCATTTGAATCATAACTGAGTGTCAGCAATATGGCAGAGAAGCAGCCATAGGATGGGGGTGAAACTTGGAAACAGTGGAAAAGACCAGTGTCTCACAGAAAGTGTATTGGGGATCTTGCAAAAGAAAAAGACAAAAGGGAAAAAAAACGGAAAAGGGGGAGATATTACATTTTTGGATGAGGACTCAAAATGTAGGCAGACATAAGAGTCTCATGGCTGCTCCAAGGACTATAAACCCATGTTTTTAAATGACTGCAGCACAAAGAGATTTTTCAAGAATGGACTCACCTGTCCATTGCTCAATAATAACAATGACCCAGAAGACACGAATCAGGTGGCAAAGGTCACCCAGCTAGTGAGTCATAGAAGCAACTCCAGGCCTGGCCACTTGCCTCTTGGGTGAGGCTGAATCTGCCATGTCTGTCACATGCTTCACTGTGTGATATCAAGCTAATGGCTTGTGTGCTGGGCCCACACCACAGTGGTCATGGGAACCTCCCACACACACATCAAGTAGGTCAGCATGAAGAAAAAGTAAAACACTAGAGGGTTCCTTCCACAGCAGGAGGATCCACATGCCTGAAAGAGATAATGGCAGAAGGCCGACCCCAGCAGATTCACAGCTCTTACAAATAGGGACCCTTAATTGGCCTCAGCTGACAATGCCTCATTACTGGAACATGTGAGAATTGGCTCATTTGGTAAGATGAGCACTTCACAAAGTTTTCTGGGTTAGTGTCTGGAGGAAAAGTCCAAGGGGAACAGCAAGAGTGTGTGCTGTTACTGAACACAGAGAGCATTAAAATGGTCCCTTGAGTCATCACACTGAACTTCATAGCTACTTTCACATGTGTCTATTCATCAGACCCAAACAAAAGGCCTAGTAGGTAGCCGCAGGGCCACCATTCACAGAGGAGGTGATAATGATGACAGACACTGACGGAGCCTTTGCCATGGTCAAGCCCAAGAGAGTTACTGATGTTGGTTTAGGGCATTTTGTTCTTCTCTTACTCAGAAAGGGCCAGTGGGACATGGCATAGTCAGCTTCTTACTCTTTTAGAGCCATGGAAACTAAACTCAAATCTAAATCCTCCAAATAAGAGTGGTTATCAACTAGGTGGACTAGTGTGGGAGCCTGGAATCTTCATGTGCAGCCCCCCAACTGTGGGCCTATCACCTGAGAGCTCTAGTACAAAAAGAAGCAAGAGCATCCCAGAGGAGATGGCAGGAAATAGTGAAGCTCAGGGATCAAATCAATAAAGGAGAAAAAAGAGACCCATACACAGAATCAATGAAGCAAAGGGTTGGTCCTTTGAGAAAATCAACAAGATAGACATAACCCTTATCCAAAGTAACAAAAGACAGAGAGAAAATATCCAAATTAACAAAATCAGAAACCAGAAGTGAAATGGCCATAATAGCTGATACCAAGGAAATCCAAAGATCATTACATCATACTTTAAAAACCTATGCTCCACAAAATTGAAAAATTTAAAAGAATAGATCACTTTCTAGATAGTATTATGTAAGTAAGCAATTTAAGTATATCTATAACCCCAAAGGAAATATAAGCAGTCATTAAATGTCTTCCAAGCACAAGAAGCCCATGGCCTGATGGTTTTAGCTCAGATTTCCACCAGACTTTCAAATAAAAGTTAACATGAACACTCCTCAAATTATTTCACAAAATAGGAACAGAGGAAACATTGCCAAATTAATTTTATGAGGCCATAGTTACCCTGATATCCAAATCAGACAGAGAATTAATAAGGAAAAAGAATTATAGATCAATTTCTTTTATAAACATTGATGTAAAAATACTCAAATAAGTACTTGCAAAATAAATCCACAAACACATCAAAAAGAACATCCTCTACAATCAAGCAGGCTTCATACCAGAGAAAGAGGGACAGTTCAACATAGGAAAATCCATCTGTGTAATCAGCATATAAACAAACTGAAAGAGAATAACTGCATGATCATCTCACTAGATGCTGAAAAGGCTTTTGAAAAAATATAACACCCCTTCATGATACATCTCTTGAAAACATCAGTGATACAAGGTACATACCTAAACAAAATAAATGCTATTTACAGCAAAACTATAGCCAGTATTAAATTAATTAGAGAGAAACTCAAACAATTCTTCCAAAATCTGGAATAATATTAAGTCTATCCACTTTCTCCGTATAGTGTTTCAAGTTCTACCTAGGACAATAAGACAGGTGAAGGAGATCAAGAGGATACAAATTGGAAAGGAAGAAGTCAAAGTATCCTTATTTGCAGATGATATGATAGCATACATAGGTAACCCCAAAAATTCTACCAGGGCACTCCTACACTTGATAAACATTTTAGGCAAAAGGGCTAGGTTCAACATTAAATTTAAAATAAATCAGTAGCCCTCCAATATACCAACAACACAAAGGCTGAGATGGAAATAAAAGAAACAACACCATTCACAATATCCACAAATAATATCAAATATCTTGGGGGTAACTCTACCCAAACAAGTTAAAGATCTGTATGACAAAAATGTCAAGTCTTTGAAGAAGACATCAGATGGGAAAATCTCCCATAACCATGGATAAATAGGATAACATAGTCAAAATGACAATCTTGCCAAAAGCAATCTCCAGGTTCAATGCAATCCCCATCAACATTCCAATGCATTTTTGAGATACTGTTTCTCTGTAGCCTTAGATGTCATATACTTGCTTTGTAGACCAGGATGCCTTTGAACTCACAAAGGTCTGCCTCTGCCTCCCCAAGTGCTGGTACTACAAGCTTGTGCCATCACGCCCAGCTTCCAACACAATTTTTTACAGATCTTGAAAAGATAATACTCAACTTCATATGGAAAAAAAACTAAGGATAGCTAAAGCAACCTTGGACAAGAAAAGAACTTCCAGAGGTATCACCATCCACATAGCATTGGCATAAAACAGACATGTTGACCAGTGGAATTTAGTTGAAAACTCAGATATAAATCCACACATTTATGAACACTTGATAAAGAAACCACAAATATACATTGAAAAAAAAAAGAAAGCATCTTCAAAAATTGGTGCTATTCTAACTGGATGTCCCCATGTACAAGAATTAATATCTATCACCCTGCACATATCTCAAGTCCAAATGGATCAAAGACCTTAACATAAAACCAGATCCACTACATCTAATAGAAGAGAAAGTGGGGAATAGCCTTGAATGCATTGGCACAGGAGACAACTTCCTGAACAGAACACCAACAGCTCAGAAACTAAGAACAGAAATTAATAAATGGGATCTCATGGAACTGAAAAGCTTCTTTAAGAGAAAGAACACTGTCCAAAGGACAGAATGATAGCCTACAGATAGAAAAAGATTTTGACCAAACTCATACCCAATAGAGGGCTGATATCCAAATACCTAAAGAACACAAATAACTCTAAATAAAGAATTCTCAAAAGAGGAATATCTAATAGCAGAGAAGCACTTAAAGACATGTTCACAATCCTGAATAATCAGGAAAATGCAAATCAAAATGGGCTCTGAAACTCCATCTTACACCCATGTAGTGGCTAAGATGAAAAACTCAAGTGACATCTCATGATGGCCAAGATGTGGAGCAAAAGGAACACTCTTCTATTGCTGGTGAGAAGGCAGACTTGTACAATCACTTTGGAAGACAATCTGGCAATTTCTCACATAATTGGGAATAGTTCTACCTTAAGACGTACCTATACCAATCCTGTACATATTTTCAAAAATAAAATTTCACCATACAACAAGGACATTTGCTAAACTATGTTCATAGCATCTTTATTTGTAATAGCCAAAATCTGGAAATGACCTACATGTCCCTCAACCAAACAATGCATAAAGAAAATGTAGTACATTTACACAGTTAGGTATTACTCAGCCATTAAAAAAAAAAAATAGCATGGTGAAATTCACAGGCAAATTGATGGAACTAGAAAAGATCATCCTGAATGAAGTAACCCAAACCAAGAAAGACAAACTTGGTATGTACTCACTTATAAGTAGCTATTAGTCATAAAGCACAGGAAAACCATGTTACAATCTACAGACCCAAAGAAGCTAATTACCAAGTGGGTCCAAGAGGGGACACTTCAAAATCATTGAGAAGGAGAAATAGATTTGACATGAGGGGGGTAGAAGGAAGGGACTCTGTGGGACAGGTGTGGCATATGAACAAGAAGGATGAAGTTGGAGAAAGACAGGGAGAGAGTACTGGGAGACACAACTGCATTTAGGGAGAAATCGGGGAGGAGATAGAAATGTAGGACAATGGAAACTCCCAGGATTCTATGACGGTAGCTCCTAGCAGTAAGGAATATGAAGCCTGAATTGGCCCTCTCTCCCAACCAGGCGAGAATTCCAGTGGAGGTACTGGATACCAACCCAACCACAAAACCTTAAACCCACAATTTGCCCTACCTACAAGATATGCAGGGGCAAAAGATGGAGCAGAATATGAGGGAAGGGCCAACCAAGAATGGCCCAGCTTGAGACTCATGCCCTGAGAGGGAGCCCACCCCTGACATTATTAATGATATTCTGCTATACTTGCTGACAAGAGGCTGGCATAACTGTCATCAGAGAGGCTTCACCCAACAACTGATGGAAACTTATGTAGAATTCCACATTCAAAAATGAAGTGGAGCTTGGGGAATCCTATGGAAGAGGGGAGGGAAAGATTGAGGGAACCAGAAGGATCAAGGATACCACAAGAAAACATACAGAATCAATTAATCAGTGCTTATATGGATTCATAAAGACAGAGCAGCCAACCAGAGAGCAGGCATGAGACAGACTCGGCTCTCTACACATATGTAACAGTCCTGTACCTGGGTGCTCCTGTTGGACTCTTAAAGTGGGAGCAGGAGATGTCTCTGACTACATTGTCTGCCTTTGAATCCCTTTCCCCTAACTGGGCTGCCATGTTTAGCCTCAGTAGATGAAGATGCTCCTAGTCTCACTGCAACTTGATGTTGCAAAGTTGGCAGATACCCATGTGAGGCCTCCAATTTTCTGAAGATCAGGGGTCAATGGAGGGAGAGGAAGGGGAAAGAGTGACTGGGAGGAGAAGATGCAGGAAAAGCAGAAATAGGGATGGAAAAATAAATAAAAATGGTGGCTGAAATGTAGCTCTTCACAGCTGAGGCTGTGGTGGAAAAGACCTGTTATCTTAAAGGACTGGCCACTGATAGTATGACAATATTGAATAAGTTTAATGGCAACACAAGTTGTGCTTGGGTGTATATTTTACTATTCTTTCTCCTTTCCTTCTTTTTGAGGGAGAGCAAACGTTTTGGGAGAGCAGACTGGGAGAGCTGTGAAGCAAGTGTGATTGGCATGCTTTGTGTGAAATTTTCAATAGGGCCTGTCCTTGGTCTGCCGTGAGGCAAGGAGAGCAGCACCATCTGCAGTATGGAGCCTCTACTGCTGCAGCCCATGCTGCTTGTCCTGCTGCAACACGGAGGATGGTGTGCAAGATGGAAAATGGCTCCTCTTCTGGATTGGCCCATAGGAGACCATGTTGGTACTACAGCTAGGTGACATGCATGGTGGCTCAACTTGCTGTCCCATCCCGGGGTCCTTCCTGTGGTCCATGTGGTTGCAAATGGTGTGCACTGAAGTCAAGGGCCATCTAGGTGACTGTGTTCCATGCAGCCGCCAGAGACTCTGTGAATGCTCGTGGTCCATGCTGTCTCCAGAAACCACGTGGAAGTTGATGGCCTGGGCTGATTCTGGATTCTATGGGTAAGAAAGCTTCTGCAATGCTATCAGTGATGACTGCAGACCCATAGTTGAGAATGAGAGACACTGAAGGCCTCTATGACAACCTCCCCACCCTACACACCACCAAGGAAAAAGAAATAGTCTAGACAATAATCAGTTAAAGAGAGTCCTTAAAATTTGTGGTAGGGTGCTGAATTGTAGCTCTTCACAGTTGATAGCTTCTGGAAGGGTGTTGGGCTGAGGTACAACTAAATTATCTTCTAGGCATGGTCCTCTGGGAGTTTATCAATGTTCCAGTAAGTATCTTGGCAACACAATTGGATTGGTGTGTAGATTATTTTTTCATTTCTTCTTTTTATTGGTTTGGGAGGGCATAAGAGTTGGGGAATGAGCCTTAGAAGTGGGGAAGTGAGTGTGACTGGAGTGCATTGGAGTGTAAATTTTTCAAATAAATAATTATTTAAAATATTCAGTTGGAAAAATTAAAATAAAAACCTAAAAGATATTTGAAAAACAAAATACAGGAGTAATTATTCATGACTTGGGATCAAGAAATAATTTCTTAGATCTACTACAAAATAACAAGAGAAGAAAGCACTTGGAAAGGAGTGCTGGAGTATGCCTTTAATCCCATTAAGGAGGCTTGGAATCTTTGAGGGCAGCTGTGTCTACATAGTGAGTTCTAAGGACAGACAGCCTGAATCTGCCTCAAAACAAAAGAAAAATTTAAAAAGAGTATTTCTAGTGGATGTAAGCATGTTTTTATTTTGATCCCAAGTGTAGGATGTGAAACAGACTTGTGTAAGGATGTGAAGTGTTGTTCCACTAAAAACAGACTTGTGTAAGGATGTGAAGTGTTTTTCCACTAAAAACAGACTTGTGAGAGAACAAGTGGTGTTTGTCTACTAGAAGAGGAACTGCTTTTGCAGGGACATAGTCTTTGCCAACTGATACACTTACTACAGACTCTGAGAGGAGTCTGAAACAAGAGGTGGGGCTTTTTGTTCTTGGCTGCTCATCACTCTACTTCAAGATGCTCCAGGAGAGAACTGCACCACTGAATGCTTTGAGGTTCTGGGTTCCAGCTGCTGCTCTGGGTTCCAGCTGCCTCTCTGGGTTTCAGCTGTTGATCTGGGCTCCAGTGGCTACTGATGCAGTCACTTTTGTTGTTGTTTAAAGGGTCTGTTAGACTCTCCTGACTACACCAGTAGAATTATTCCAAGGAACTGAGTCTAAAAAGGTCTACTTCTCCTGATTCCATTAGCTTCTTATAGCTCCATTCTATGGTAGGTGGGTTGGCAGGGAGGTATAAGCATTAAAGAACCCCAAATAAAGTAGGTTTGAAAAAGTTCAAAGCCTTCAAGCATGAATTGGATTTTGCCAACACGAATATTTTGAAAAATCAAAGAAAATCTTCAAAGAAGCAAAGATTTCCCCAGATGTTGCACCACAAGCCAATAACCCCAGAATTGGGGAGGTGGAGGCAAGGAGATGAAAAATTCAAGCTTATCATAAGGAATGTGGAAAATTCCAGGCTAGTCTAAGATATGTGAGACTTCTCAAAATAAAAATATATAAGTAAACAACAATAATAAGTATTAACAATGAACGAAGGGCACCCACTGTGGGCATATTTGTGTGGAAAGAGAAGCAGGACCCTGTAGAGAAGCTGAGCCATTGAGAGTGTGCCCACTGCTCCTTGACATGTTGGATATAAGGCTCCTCCTTCAATGAGGTGAGAACAATAAAGGACACTACAAACCTATACTACAAACATGAGCAACAAACGTACCATTTCATTTATGGCCCCAGACGATTGGTGAGGTATTTAAATTATACCTTAGTATAGGCTGTCAATCAACACAGCCACTTTGGCTTCATGATGTTTTGTCCCAATTACTAAGTACTAAATTGGTTTAAATACACAAGTCAGTTTCACACAATAAAGACACTGTCCTTTTCTTAGATAGTGACTGCTCTAACTCCAGCCTTCCCAGGATCCTGGCTCACCACTCCACCCTACCATGTCCCATCACCTTGAGAAATGCCCTCTTGATGTCTTTGTTCCTCAGACTGTAGACCACAGGGTTGAGCAAGGCTGTGAAGACATTGTAGAAGAGTGAGATCTGCTTGTCCCGCTCAGGGGAGTAGCTGGAGTTGGGCCTCATGTAGATGTAGGTGCATGGAGCATAGAAGAATGTGACCACAGTCAGGTGGGAGGCACAGGTAGAGAACGCCTTGCAGCGGGCCTGCGTGGACTTGATCTTCAAAATTGCCATGGCGATACGAATGTAGGAAGCCACAATGAGGGAAATTGGAGTAACAACCACAAAAACACTCAAGACCAGGTCCACCATCTCAATGACGTGGGTATCCATGCAAGCCAGGCTACGCACTGAAGGACCTTCACAGAAGTAGTGGTTGACCCTGTTGGGCCCACAATATGGCAGACTCATGGTGAAGAAAGTATGCAATAAAGAGGAAAAGAAACCACACATCCAAGTCCCAGTTGCCAACTGTACGCACATTCCCCAGTTGAGGATGACAGTATAACGCAGAGGATAGCAAATGGCCACATATCTGTCATAAGCCATGACCACAAAGAAGATGCATTCAGTTATACCCAGGGCACCAAACATATACATCTGCAACCAGCAGCCAGCAAAGGAGATGGTCTGAGAGTGAGCAAGAAGATGCACCAACAGTTGGGGCATGGTGGTGGTCACATAGCTCATGTCCAGCAGGGAGAGGATACAGAGGAAGAAGTACATGGGAGTGTGCAGCTGTGTGTCCAGGCAGACCAGCATGATGATGAGCCCATTGCCTAGGACTGAGCCCAGGTAGATGGGAAGGAACACAATGAAGAGGATGCTGTTGGTCATGGGGTCACTGGAGAAGCCAAGCAGGATGAACTCGGAAACCCAGCTTTGGTTCTGGGCTGGGATCGTCCACATGGTGGAGGCTGTAAGGATCTCATTCATCTGTGTGTGAGCTGATAAGTGCCAGCTATAGAGGCAGAAAGGGAAGATACAGGCTGAAGAGATGGCTCAAGGTTAAGAGCACTGACTTGTTCCAGGGTACCAGACAGCATAAAATTGTCTATAACTCCATTTCATAGGACCTGACTCGCTCCTTTCATCAGCACAAGACAGATACACATGGTACACAAGCATGCATGTAGGCCAAAACCCATACACATAAAATAAAAAATAATACTCCTTATATAAGAAAAGCGAGGACTGGGATGTGGGTTCTAGACAGTATTCAGTTGTGTGCACTCTTCTCAGGTTACTGAACCTCCCAATGCATCAGTCTCCATGTCTCTCAAATAAAGGCTGATTACACTGACCTCTATGGAAGATGATGAGTTTCTAAACTCTTGACCATACCTCCTGGAAGCATTACATATCATGTGACAGGTCAGATGCTCTCTCACACTCTCACTCCAGCTCTGGGCAGACAGAGACAGGGATCCCACAACAAGAGGGCTCTAGCTGCACAACTGAAATCATGAGGACTAGGGTCAACTGAGAGACCCTGCCTCATGAAGAAGATGCAATAAGATGACCACACAGGCACAGAGAGAGAGAGACAGAGACAGAGACAGAGAGAGCAGAGAGAGCAGAGAGACAGACAGACAGACAGACAGACAGGCAGACAGAGAGACAGACAGAGACAGAAACAGAGAGACAGAGACAGAGAGGCGTGCAGACTACTCACATGTGCAAAAAGAGAGTAAACAGATAGATAAAGAGATCAGAGCAAATCAATTACAAAGGGCAGTGCACAGACCGTGAAATGAATAATGACAGAAGTACACTGTGCACTGCACTGGGACACTGTCTCCCAGTAAATGCTGATGGATCATGTGGATATGTGAGCGGGAAAATTCTTTTTTCTTTATTCCTGCCTCCCTCCGCACACAAAACATCACTTGCGGGTATACCATAAATTCAAGTGGTAAATCTAAAGCAACCAAATGTATAGAAGCAAAACCTTATGAACATCTTTGTCATTTTCAGGTAAGCAAAGATGTACTTAAAGGAACACAGAAACATACTTTCCATAGAGAACAAACAGAATACTAAGCTAGACCATATGGAAAAAAGAGGAGTGCTCTTTCATGCAAAGACTTAGAAAAACATCAGCTTAAAACCAGATGCTGCAAAAGAACAGTAAACAGGGCTGGAGAGATGGCTCAGAGCTTAAGAGCACTGACTGGTGTTCCAGAGGTCATGAGTTCCAATACTGGGAACCACATGGTGGCTCACAACCATCTATAACATGATATGATGCCTTCTTATGGCCTACAGGAATACAAATAGGCAAGGGACTATATAAATAATTAATAAAATAAAATAAAAATTTAAAAGTAGAACACTGCACAACATTTCAATGCATTTCACAAAAGCAGCAGCCTAAGTAAGCCCAGATGAGGTTAAAAGAGGCTCCACGCCATTACTCACCTGGAATTTGCACAAGAACACCACAACGCCAATGGCCACCCACTGATTCTCAATTCACGTCACCACACACCTCCCAGCATGGCTAAAAAACAAATATCTGTTATTGACGAGAGTAACTACATCAAACGGGAGAGAAAATTGAAATAGCCCATTTACTGTGTGCTTGGTTGTGTTGCCTAATGTTAAGCACATTGAATCCATTGGCTAGCAATACGAATATGAACTATAATTCTGAAAAATATATAAAACCATAAACACAAACAAAAGAAATTTCCAAACACCACTCAAAATAGTTTGAACTGGGGTGCCACTCGTACTCTAGCCAGGAAGACCATGGTTAAGGCAGGAGTTGATTTTGATGGGAGTAGGAATACGAAGGAGAATTCCAGCCATGCTCAGTGTCCTCCTTCCCTGTCCCCACCCCTCTCCTGACCAGTCTACTGCACATTACCCTCACAGCCATCCTTTCTTGCTCATCATCTCTCCTGGCATTTCAGAGTCTCCATGCAACCTTTGCCTCTAAATTTTTCTCTTTCAATACAGTCTTGGTTTGGTTTGGTCTGGGTTAGTTTGGTTCTTGACAAGGTTTCACTGTGTAATCCTGGATGTCTTTGAACCCATTCAATTGACCAAGCAGACCTGGAATTCAGAGATCCACCTGCCTCAGCCTTAGAGTGCTAGGGTTAAAGGTGTGCACCACCATTATATAGATTTTTAATTAAATTATTTACATAAACATACTTTGATTATGTTATTTTCCTTCCTCTAACTTCATATTCTTTCTCCTCCAACTCTCATTTTTAATGCAAAACAAAATAAGAAAGATGAAAAATACAAACTAAAATAAATAAAATGGAAGCAAAACCTTACAAAACCAACACCCACATGGAGTCAGCTTGTGCTGCCCAACTACTCCTGGGCATGTGGCCTGCCTTGGAGTGTGACTGAACATGCCCAGTGATGTTCCATAAGAGAAAATCGACCTTCCCTTTGCTAACAGGTATCAGTTGAAAATAGGTTCTTGTTTGTGGGTGGGACTTTTGTCCATTTGTCTTCTCTGGATGGACATTTGTCTGTGTCAACAGGCTCTTCCTGGAACTGCTGCAGTGGTTTCTCAAATTTTCACACTGATCTTATCTGGCCCTTATTAAAAGCCTTTTAAGAGCCCCCCCCCACACCATCATTTCAGGCAGAGTCTTGGTTTGTTCCTAACCAGCCTTCTTGTGAAGACCAAGCCTCATAGCACAGCCGTCCTCTCCATCTCCCCTCTCTCCAGGAACAAATCTCTGGTACAGTGCACACCTCAGCCTCTCTCACACCTTAAGGCATTTGTCTAGCTAGCTTCATGGACATCTCCATGTCCCTCACACCTTAAGGCAATTGGCTAAATTCTTGCACATCTCCACTTCTCTTGTACCTTAAGGCACTTGCCGAGCTTCTAGAACATTTCCACCTCTCTCACACTTTAAGGCACTTACCTAGCTTCTCAACACAAGAGAGACTAACACCTACACTGCTGCGCATCCTGTGACAAACAGGACTCAGCCCAGACAGGAAGCCTTCCTTGTTGTGACACCACCTCCTCCCACTATCCCAGGCAAGATTCAATCTACATTACTTGTTTATTGGCAAGTTAAAATCTGAAAACTCCTGGGGGGTCTGATGACAATTTTGACACCAAACACTTTGGACAAACCCCTTCTCTCTTTCCTGTTATCTGAATCCCCACAGGACTCAGAAGGAATTCTCTATGATAGAGTATGGCTGTACTGGTGATTTCCTGACCTTTACAATACTGAAAACAAGTAACACTTATTGAGTAATTTGTCTATTCCTGCTATTGCTCACATAACTTTAACTTAACATCACAACAGCTCACCGAAGAAAATGCTATTACCTGTGCGGTACGGCCTGGAGACACAGTTTGTTCCAGATTACAGCTAGAAGTAGGAGTTCCGGTGGCCTCAGAGCCTGGCTCTCAGTCCCAATCTCCTCTGCTCTGGCTCACAGGTTCTCACGTGGGAGGTGAAGACTGCAGAGTCTGCACAGTGTCCATCCAGTTGAGCTCACTGAGATTCAGCATGGGCCAGAGCTCCTAGGACAGAGCTGGATGGCTACACACAGACCTGCTCTCCAGAGGAGACGTCCCTCAGGTCTGAGTGTGAGAGGATCCAGGATGGACTGAAGGAAAAGGGTCCCATGAAAGAGGATTTGATGTGTGCTTTCTATGGCACAGGTAAAGAAGCAAGAGTTATGGGATGTTTGAGTTGTGTGAACCAGGGAGTTGAAGATGGATGGCTTTGCTACTTCTTATCTCCTGTCCACCAGATACTTGGAACCCACCCACAAACCATACTTCAGTGAACATCTCACCACTGAAAGATTCAAGGAATCTGTCAGAGAGTGGGTGTCTCTTCATCTTAGGGGGCAGCCTCATGAAGCAGTTGAGTCAAGCAAGTTGGGATTCTGGACAGTTCAGTCTCCAGAAACATTCCAAACAGCTGTAGAGTCTTAGGTGCTGAGTCTCCAGCTTCCTCTGCAAGGAACAGGCAGCCCTGCCTCCTAGAGATGCTGTCTATAAAGTCCTGCTTAACACAGGCAAGCTCAGACATCTCACTTCTTCCCTGAGGCACCCAGTGCTGCAGTTTTATGACACCACTCCTCTCTGAGCCTTCCCAGGAGAGCTGGGAAAGGGCCATTTCTGTGCCCAGTAGGGATGCTGGGATGATTCCTTGGATACTGTCAACAAGACTCTATAAATGAGACCCTTGGGGACAGAGCACAAGGAAAAACCCTTAGGTAGGGGAGTAGTGACATGCTGCCATTTCTAGACTAATTGCATAATAAGAGCAGTTCAGAGAAGAGGAGGTGAGACCTGATCATCTGATAACAGGTCAGGGACTTAAGCTCTCACCGTGATTCCTCATTTACTGTCCAAACCCTGAGTGCTGACTTGCAGCAAGATCATGTTTTGGTCACAACCTCTTCCTTCCTCAACCACATTTGAGTAAACCAACATCTCCTTTCTCAGTTGTATAATATCTGAGCAAGTAACCCAGACACTCTGGTGTTGACCAAGAGTCAACAAGAGGGAACAGAAAAAAAAGCATTTGCTGCTCTTACAGAAGATTTAGTTTGAATTTCAGAACACCATAGAAACTCATTACCATGTATATCTCCAGTTCTAGAGGAGCTTGTACCCTCTGCTGAACTCCTTGGGGACTAGTCATGCATGTGGCAGGCAAAACATTATACACACAAACAAAAAAGCAAGCAAAGGTTCAACCGTTACATAGCAACATGGAAGTCAGCAGTGAACATGGGAGTCAGCAGTGAACACAGAAGTCAGCAATGAATATGGAAGTCAGCAGTGAACATGGAAGTCAGCAGTGAACATGGAAGTCAACAGTGAACATGGAAGTCAGCAGTGAACATGGAAGTCAACAGCACCTGAGTAAATAAAATGCTCAGAGCTAGAGTTTCATTCAGGGCAAACAAAACAAGCTAGAAGAGCTCCAAAATTTTTCACATCCTGATTAGCAACTACATTTTCCTGCTGTCTGTGTTCTAGCAGTTGTTTTGTGTGGTGCATTGGATGCTGAAATATTATACAATTATACGTAATCTCATCTCTGTTCAGTGGCATGTTGGCCACCATAACATTGGCCTTGATGAGTGTACTTAAACCTCAGTAATTGGCAGCTGTCACTAATCAGCAGTGTCTTGTCCCCAGCCCTGACCCGTGCAGTGCTGTTGCTGAGGATTATTCCACAGCTCTGACTCCAACTCTTCTCTAGTGTTGATGAGCCTCATTAGCTCTGGAGAGCACTGGGTCCAGGCAAATTGGTCTCCACATGACTTGATAAGGACAAAGAGGTTCACAGAGAACCAGACAATGAATTAAATGTAACATAAAGAATGACACAGGCTCTCTAGTTCTGTTGATTTTACCCATGGAGATTTTATTATAGATTCATAAGGAGAGGCTCAAAAGGGAGGAAGGAGGGAGGGGGGAGAGACAGACAGAGGGAGACAGACAGACAGACACACAGAGAGAGAGAGAGAGAGAGAGAGACAGACAGACAGACAGAGACAGAGACACAGAGAGAGAA
This sequence comes from Acomys russatus, assembly GCF_903995435.1. Taxonomy (NCBI): domain Eukaryota; kingdom Metazoa; phylum Chordata; class Mammalia; order Rodentia; family Muridae; genus Acomys; species Acomys russatus. Next base: position 14,655,322 of record NC_067165.1, read on the forward strand.
AGAGAGAGAGAATTTGAGTTATATATGAGTGTCAGCAACATGGCCAAAAAGCACACACGTGACGGAGATGGAACTAGGAAAAGTGAAAAACACTAATGTCTCACACAAAGTTTATTTGGGATCTTGCAAAAGAGAAAAAACTTCTCTCATCTAGAGTCCAAGAAGAGACTTGATACCCTATGAGCATATACAGGGGGAGGAAATCCCCCGTGAGGAACAGTCATAGGGGAGGGGAATAAGGGGAAAATGGGAGGGAGGGAAGAATGGGAGGATACAAGGAATGGGATAACCATTGAGATGTAACAAGAATAAATTAATAAAAATTTTAAAAAGAGAGAGAAAACTAGAAAAGGGGGAGAAGTTGCACTTTTTGGATGAGGACTTTTTGATGGGAAATTTGCTGCCACCATGTAGGTCACCTAAAAAAAAAAAAGTAAAACTCTAGAGGGTTCATTCTGGAACAGGAGGACCCACAGGCCTGAAGGAGAAAATGGAAGGCTTTGAGAAAGGAGAGTCCAGCAGAATCACAACTCTCACAACCAGGGACCCTTTAATTGGCCTCAGCTGACAACGCTTCATTATTGCTTCCCCAAAGTGGCTGGGGAACAGGAAGAATCTGTGCTGTTACTAAACACAGAAAGCATTAAAATGGTCCCTTGAGTCATCACACTGAACTACATAGCTACTTTCACATGTGTCTATTCATCAGACCCAAACAAAAGGCCTAGTAGGTAGCCGCAGGGCCACCATTCACAGAGGAGGTTATAATGATGACACACACCAACTGAGTCTTTGCCATAGTCAAGCCCAAGAGAGTTACTGATGCTGGTTTAGGGCATTTTGTTCTTCTCTTACTCAGAAAGGGCCAGTGGGACACGCATAGTCAGTTTCTTACTCTTTTAGAGCCATGAAAACTAAACTCAAATCTAAATCCTATAAATAAGAGTGGTTATCAAGTAGGTGGATTAGTGTGGGAGCCTGGAATCTCCATGTGTGGTCTCCAAGCTCTGGATCCTGTCCATCACCTGAGAGCTCTAGTAGAAAAAGAAGCAAGAGCACCCAAGAGGAGATGGCAGGAAATAATGACGCCCAGGGCTCAAATCAATAAAAGAGAAAAAAAAAGACCCATACACTGAATCAATGAAGCAAAGGGTTGGTCCATTGAGAAAATCAACAAGATAGGCAAACCCTTTTTCAAAGTAACAGAAAGATAGAGAGAAAATATCCAAATTAACAAAATCAGAAACCAAAGGACGGATGTACATAACAACAGACACCAAGGAAATCCAAAAGATCATTATGTCTTACTTTAAAAACCTATGCTAGGAGGAGATCCAAGATGGCGGCGAGCAGTGTGGACCGCGTTTGGAGGCTCCAGTGAACAATTCAGGGAATTGCACAGATTTCTGAGCCAGGAACACCGAGGTCCGAACATCACGGCAGCGGGAGTGCTCCACGGTTCGGAGGGACCAGGGTGCGGAGGACCTGCGTGCCCCTGCACACGGGAGGAGCGTGGTTTTTCTCTGATCGGAGCGGCAGCGGTAGAGGCGGCAGCACCAGTGGCACCAGCAGCGGCGGCTGAGGTTTGCAGCTCATAGCCTTCCGGTGGAGGCGATTGGTGTGGTGGCTGGTGGGAATTGCTGCGGGAGAGGGGACTCGGGGCAGGATTTGGGTCGCGTGGAGCCTTTGGACCCAGATTGGACTCGGCGGACAGTTCGGCCCCAGAGTCCCGGCTATTGGCCCGGCCCAGCAAACAATTCTGCCTGAGGCACTAACTCAGCGTGGCCATAGCTCCCCTGCTGTGGCGCAGGCTTAGTTGAGCACGCTGCTCCACACTAGGCACTACCTCAGCTCAGTGGCGGCTCCCCTGCGGTGACACAGTCTGGGCGGAGCACTTGGTTTCACCACAGGCGCTAACTCAGAGCAGCCGCAGTTGTCCTGCTGTGGCGCAGGCTTGGTGACGTGCTCGGTTCCATCCTAGGCACCACCTCAGCTCAGCGGCAGCTCCCCTGCGGGGACACAGTCCGGGCGGAGCACTTGTTCCACCACTGGCGCTAACTCAGAGCAGCCACAGTTCTCCTGCTGTGGCGCAGGCTTGGTGACGTGCTCGGTTCCATCCTAGGCACCACCTCAGCTCAGCGGCAGCTCCCCTGCGGGGACACAGTCTGGGCGGAGCACTTGTTCCACCACTGGCGCTAACTCAGAGCAGCCGCAGTTCTCCTGCTGTGGCGCAGGCTTGGTGACGTGCTCGGTTCCATCCTAGGCACCACCTCAGCTCAGCGGCAGCTCCCCTGCGGGGACACAGTCCGGGCGGAGCACTTGTTCCACCACTGGCGCTAACTCAGAGCAGCCGCAGTTCTCCTGCTGTGGCGCAGGCTTGGTGACGTGCTCGGTTCCATCCTAGGCACCACCTCAGCTCAGCGGCAGCTCCCCTGCGGTGACACAGTCCGGGCGGAGCACTTGTTCCACCACTGGCGCTAACTCAGAGCAGCCGCAGTTCTCCTGCTGTGGCACAGGCCGGACAGAGCTCTCGGTTCCACCAGCTCTAAGACTCTGGTTGGACACAGTGTACAGTTTGAATCCAGAATTCCTGGCTGAGATTGGTGGTCAGTTCGGGCCCTGAGTCAATAACTGACCACAGCACGCACTTTGGGCCAAAAGGCCCTAGTGGAGCTTGGTGCGTAGTCCCAGCCCAAAAATTCTGGCTGGGCCCTGTGTGCATTTTGGGCCCAAAATCCCTAGCTGAGCTTGGCAGACGGTTCTGGCCCTGAGAATCTAGCTGAGTTCTGCCCGTGGTTCGGTCCCAGTGCTCCTGGCTGGACTTGGCAGGGAACTCAGAAGGCTGTGGATACCTTGGCCTGACCCAACGCTCATTCAGAGACCCAGAACAATTGCAGGATCCACAGCAGAGAGGGACTGAGGATCACTGGCTGTGAGAGACCAGAATAACAGGGCTAACCTCCTAACATCCACACCAGTGAAGCTTTGAGCTCGCAGCCTAGGGAAATCGTAAGAAAACAAGTGAATCTATCATCAGACACCCTCCATTCAACTCGGGAAGCTACCCAACAAAAACAAAGACAGCAAGATGTCTAAAGGACAACGAAAAAGCATACGCAAAAAAACCCAAAACAACATGGCGTCTCCAGTTTCCAGCTATCCCAAAGAAAACCACCCAGAGAACTCAAATACAACGGAAATACAAGAAAATGACCTCAAATCCTTAGTAATGAGGATGATAATGGAGGAAACAAATAAAATTCGTAATCAAATGCAGGAAGACGCAGACAAACAGGTGAGAGACATAAAAGAAGCACATAGAGTGGAACTGGAAAAATTGCAGGAAAATGCAAACAACCAGATGAAAGAAATAACTAAAACGGTTCAAGCTCTGAAGACCTATAAAGAGGCAATGGAAGAAACTCAGGAATATACAAAAAATCAGATGAAAGAAATCAAAAAATCAGTTCAAGATCTGAAAATGAAAATGGATTCAATGATAAACACACAGACAGAAGAAAAACGAGAACGTGAGACCTCAGAGAAGAAGGCGAGCAACACAGAGGTGAGCTTTTCTAACAGAATCCAAGAGATGGAAGAACGAATCTCAGGGCTAGAAGATACAATCACAGATATTGAATCAACCATTAAAGAAAATGCCAAATCTGGAAAACTCCTGACACAAAACATCCAAGAAATTAAGGACACCATGAAAAGAAGAAATTTGCGGATAATAGGCATTGAAGAAAGAGAAGACATCAGACTCCAGGGCCCAGAAACTATTCTCAACAAAATCATAGAAGAAAATTTCCCCAATCTAAAGAAAGAGATGCCTATAAACATACAAGAGGCCTACAGAACACCAAATAGAATTGACCAGAAAAGAAAAACTGCCCGCCACATAATAATCAAAACACAAAACTTGCAGAACAAAGAAAAAATATTAAAAGCTGCAAGGGAAAAGGGCCAAATAACATTTAATGGTAAACCTATCAGAATTACACCTGACTTCTCAGCAGAGACCATAAAAGCCAGAAGGTCCTGGACAGAGATCCTGCAAACCCTAAGAGAACACAGATGCCAGGCCAGACTACTTTACCCAGCAAAATTATCAATAACCATTGATGGAGAAAACAAAATATTCCATGACAAAAACAAATTCAAACAGTACCTATCCACAAACCCAGCTTTACAGAAGGTACTAGAAGGAAAACTCCATCCCAAAGGGTCAAGCTACAACCAAAACTACCCAGGAAATAGATAACTATCCCATGGCAAAAACACAACTACACAAACGCTCGACTGGAAACAACATCAAAATTAAGACTCTTAACAGTCACTGGTCATTAATATCTCTCAACATCAATGGCCTCAATTCTCCAATAAAAAGACACAGACTAACCGAATGGGTACATAAACAAGACCCAACATTCTTCTGCATCCAAGAAACACATCTCACCCATAATGAAAGGCATTACCTCAGGGTAAAAGGTTGGAAAAAAATATTCCAAGCAAATGGTCACAAGAAGCAAGCAGGTGTAGCCATTTTAGTATCGAACAAAATAGACTTTCAACCAAAATTAATCAAAAGGGATGAGGAAGGACACTTCATACTCATCAAAGGTAAAGTCAACCAAGATGACATCACAATTCTGAACATCTATGCTCCCAATACAAGGGCACCCACATATGTAAAAGATCTCCTAAAAAAGCTTAAACCACACATCGATCCCCACACAATAATAGTGGGAGACTTCAACACCCCACTCTCACTGAAGGATAAGTCATTGAAACAGAAACTAAGCCGAGAAATAACATCATTAACCAATGCCATGGGTCAAATGGATCTAACAGATATCTATAGAACCTTTCACCCAAACAAGAAAGAATACACCTTCTTCTCTGCACCCCATGGAACCTTCTCCAAAATTGATCACATCGTAGGTCACAAAGCAAGCCTCAACAGATACAAGAGGATTGAAATAATACCTTGTATCCTATCAGATCACCATGCTCTTAGGCTGCAATTCAACAACAACAGAAATAACAAAAAGCCTACACGTTTGTGGAAACTAAACAACTCTCTGCTAAATGACACCTGGGTCAGGGAAGAAATAAAGAAAGAAATCAAGGAGTTTCTGAAATTCAATGAAAATGAAGAAACAACATACCCAAATTTGTGGGATACATTGAAAGCAGTGCTAAGAGGAAAATTCATAGCACTAAGTGCCTTTAAAAAGAAATTGGAAACATCGCACATAAGCATCTTAACAACACAACTGGAAGCCCTAGAAAAAAAAAGAAGCAGAAACACCCAAGAGGAGTAGACGCCTGGAAATTATCAAACTCAGGGCTGAAATTAACAAATTAGAAACTAAGAAAACAGTCCAAAGAATCAACAAAACCAAAAGCTGGTTCTTTGAGAAAATCAACAAGATAGACAGACCATTAGCCAAACTAACTAAAAGGCAGAGAGACAGTATTGAAATGAACAAAATCAGAAATGAAAAGGGAGACATAACAACAGACACTGAAGAAATTCAAAGAATAATAAGATCCTACTTTGAAGGCATATATGCCACAAAATTTGAAAATCTAAGGGAAATGGACGATTTTCTTGATCAAGTTCACTTGCCAAAGTTGAGTGAAGAACAGATAAACAAGTTAAATAGTCCCATTTCCCCGACAGAAATAGAAGCAATCATCGATGGTCTCCCAACCAAAAAAAGCCCAGGGCCAGATGGTTTCAGTGCAGAATTCTACCAGACCTTTAAGGGCGAGCTAATACCGATACTCTTCAAGCTACTCCAAAAGATAGAAATGGATGGAAAATTACCAAATTCATTCTATGAGGCCATAGTCTCATTGATACCTAAACCTCACAAAGACTCAACAAAGAAAGAGAATTTCAGACCAATTTCTCTTATGAACATAGATGCAAAAATACTAAATAAAATACTTGCAAAACGAATACAGGAGCACATCAAAGATATCATTCATCATGACCAAGTAGGCTTCATTCCAGGCATGCAGGGATGGTTTAATATACGGAAATCCATCAATGTAATCCATCATATAAACAAACTGAAAATAAAAAACCACATGATTATCTCCTTGGATGCAGAGAAAGCATTTGATAAAATTCAACACCCATTCATGTTTAAAGTTTTAGAGAGATCGGGGATACAAGGCACTTTCCTCAACATAATAAAGGCTATATACAGCAAGCCAATAGCCAAAATCAAAGTAAATGGTGAGATACTCAAGGAAATTCCTCTCAAATCGGGAACAAGGCAAGGCTGCCCACTCTCTCCATATCTCTTCAATATAGTACTCGAAGTTCTAGCCAGAGCAATAAGACAACAAAAGGAGATCAAGGGGATCCAAATGGGAAAGGAGGAAGTCAAATTATCCCTCTTTGCAGATGATATGATAGTGTACATAAGTGACCCTCAAAACTCCACCAGAGAACTCCTAAAGCTGATAAACACCTTCAGCAAATTGGCTGGATACAAAATTAACTCAAAAAAGTCTGTAGCCTTCCTATACACAAATGACAAGCTTGCAGAGGAAGAAATTAGGAAAACCACACCCTTCACATTAGCCACAAGCAATATAAAATATCTAGGAGTTACCCTAACTAAGCAAGTGAAGGACTTGTATGAAAAAAATTTCAAAACTCTGAAGAAAGAGATTGAAGATGACCTGAGAAGATGGCGTGATCTTCCTTGCTCATGGATCGGGAGAATTAACATAGTAAAAATGGCCATCCTACCAAAAGCAATCTACAGATTCAATGCAATCCCTATCAAAATAACTACACAATTTTTTAAAGACATTGAAAGTTCAATTCTGAACTTTATATGGAAAAACAAAAAACCCAGAATAGCTAAAACAATCTTGTACAATAAAAGATGCTCCGGAGGAATCTCCATACCTGATCTCAAACTGTACTATAAAGCAATAGTACTTAAAACAGCATGGTACTGGCACAGCAACAGGCTGGTTGATCAGTGGAATCGAATCGAAGACCCAGATATGAATCCACACACATATGGTCACTTGATTTTTGACAAAGAAGCCAAATCCATTCAATGGAAAAAGGATAGCATCTTCAACAAATGGTGCTGGTCTAACTGGAGGTCTATGTGTAAAAAAATGAAACTGGACCCATATTTGTCACCTTGCACAAAACTCAAATCCAAGTGGATTAAAGACCTCAACATAAAACCAGAGACACTAACTCACTTAGAAGAAAAAGTGGGAAAGAGCCTGGAACATATTGGCACAGGAGACAACTTCCTGAACAGAACACCAACGGCCCAGGCCTTAATGTCAACCATTAATAAATGGGACCTCATGAGGCTGAGAAGCTTCTGTAAGGCAGGAGACACTGTCAAGAGAACAAAGCGACAGCCTACAGACTGGGAAAAAATCTTCACCAACCCTACATCTGACAAAGGTCTAATATCCAAAATATATAAAGAACTCAAGAAATTAAACACCACCAAACCGAATAACCCAATTGAGAAATGGGGCTTGGAACTAAACAGAGAATTCTCAACAGAGGAGTATCAAATGGCTGAGAAACACTTAAAGAAATGCTCAACCTCCTTAGTCATCAGGGAAATGCAAATCAAAACAACTCTGAGATTCCATCTTACACCCATCAGAATGGCTAAGATCAAAAATTCAAGCGACACCACATGCTGGCGAGGATGTGGGGAGAGAGGAACACTTCTTCATTGCTGGTGGGAATGCAAACTAGTACAGCCACTTTGGAAATCTATCTGGTGCTATCTCAGAAAAATGGGAATAGGGCTTCCTCAAGACCCAGCTATTCCACTCCTTGGAATATACCCAGAAGATGCTCCAGCACACAACAAGAAAATTTGCTCAACCATGTTCATAGCAGCCTTATTCATAATAGCCAGAACATGGAAACAGCCTAAGTGTCCCTCAGTAGAAGAGTGGATAAAGAAACTGTGGTACATATACACTATGGAATACTACTCAGCTATTAAAAACAAGGAATTCCCGAAATTTGTGGATAAATGGATTGAGCTAGAAATGATCATAATGAGTGAGTTAACCCAGAAGCAGAAAGAATCAAATGGTATATACTCACTTATATCTGCATACTAGCCCAAGGGGCATGTCCCACGAAAGCCTTCACTTACCAGGAAACTGGGACAGAGGGGAAGGCATCCTATTGGGACTCTAAATGAGAGACGCATGGGAGAACAGCAAAATAAAAGGATCCAGAGGGTCCTAGAAATCTACAAGTAGAACAATATGATAGGCAGATTTGGGCCCAGGGGTCCCGCTCAAACTAAGGCACCAGCCAAGGACAATACAGGAGGTAAACTTTAAACCCCTTCCCAGATCTAGCCAATGGTCAGAATATTCTCCACAGTTGAGTGGAGAGTGTGATACGACTTTCTCACATACTCTGGTGCCTCACATTTGACCATGTCCCCTGGAGGGGGAGACCTGGTGGCACTCAGAGGAAGGACAGCAAGTAGCCAAGAAGAGACTTGATACCCTATGAGAATATATAGGGGGACGTAATCCCCCTCAGGAACAGTCATAGTGGAGGGGAATAATGGGAAAATGGGGGGGGGGGAGGAATGGGAGGATACAAGGGATGGGATAAACATTGAGATGTAACAAGAATAAATTAATAAAAAAAAAAAAAAAAAAAAAAAAAAAAAAAAACCTATGCTACAAAAAATTGGAAAATTTAAATGAAGTAGATCGCGTTCTAGATAGCACCACTAGCCAAAGCTTTAAAAACATCAGATACAAAATTTAAATAGACCTAAGGAAATAAAAGCAGTCATTAAATGTCTTCCAATTAAAAAAAAAAAAAAAAGCCCAGGGCAAGAAAATGCATAACCCTTTGTTTTGGGGTGAAAAGTTCTATAGATATCTATTAGATCCATTTGATTCATGACATTGGTTAGGTGTCCTTATTTCTTGGTTTAGTTTCTGTTTCGCTGACCTATACTTCAGTGAAAGTGGGATGTTCAAGTCTCCCACTGTTAATGTGTGGGGATCGATGTATGGTTTAAGCTTTGTTAATAGCATAGTAAAAAATGGCCATCTTACCAAAAGCAATTTACAGATTCAATGCAATCCCTATCAAAATACCTACAAAATATTTTGATATTGAAAGATAAATTCTCAAATTCATATGGAGAAATAAAAAGCCCAGAATAGCAAAAACAATCCTATACAACAAAAGATCCTCCGGAGGAATCTCCATACCTGATCTCAAGCTGTACTATAGAGCAACAGTAATTAAAACAGCATGGTACTGGCAAAGCAATAGGCTGGTGGATCAATGGAGTTGAATTGAAGACCCAGAGATGAATCCACACACATTTGCTCACTTGATTTTTGACAAAGAAGCCAAATCTAGTCAATGGAAAAATGATAGCATCTTCAACAAATGGTGCTCGTCTAACTGGATGTCTTCATGTAGAAAATGCAATTAGACCCCTATTTGTCACCTCAGCTTAAAACCAGAGACATTAATTCAGTTAGAATAAAAAGTGGGGAAGAGTCTTGGACACATAGGCACAGGAGACAACTTCCTGAACAGTACACCAACAGCCCAGGCCTTAATGTCAATAATTAATAAATGGGACCTCATGAGGCTGAGAAGCTTCTGTAAGGCAGGAGACACTGTCAGTAGAACAAAGTGACAGCCTACAAACTGGGAAAAGATCTTCACCAACCCTACATCTGACAAAGGTCTAATATCCAAAATATATAAAGAACTCAAGAAATTAAACACCACAAAACCAAACAACCCAATTATGAAATGGGGCTCAGAACTTACCAGAGAATTCTCAATAGAGGCATATCAAATGGCTGAGAAACACTTAAAGAAATGTTCGTCCTCGTTAGTCATCAGAGAAATGCAAATCAAAACGACACTGAGATTCCATCTTACATCCATCAGAATGGCTAAGATAAAAAACTCAAGTGACAACACATGTTGGCGAGGATGTGGAGAGAGAGGAGCGCTCCTTCATTGCGGGTGGGAATGCAAAGTAGTACAATCACTTTGGAAAGATATCTTCTGCTTTCTCAGAAAAATGGGAATTGGGCTTTCTCAAGGCCCAGCTATCCCACTCCTTGGAATATACCCAGAAAATGCCCTACCACACAACAGGGATATATGCTCAACCATGTTCATACGGCTTTATACATAACAGCCAGAACATGGAAACAGCCTAAGTGTCCCTCAGTAGAAGAATGGACTAAGAAACTGTGGTACATTTACACTATGGAATACTACTCAGCTATTAAAAATAAGGAATTCCCAAAATTTGTGGACAAATGGATTGATCTAGAAATTATTATAATGAGTGAGTTCACCCAGAAGCAAAAAGAGACAAATGGTATATACTCACTTATATCAAAACACTAGTCCAAGGGATACGTCCCATGAAAAATTTTACTTACCAGGAAAGTGGGTCAGAGGAGAGGACATCCTATTGAGACTTTAGGTGAGAGTAACATGGAAGAATGGGGTAATAGTAGGATCCACAGGGTCCTGGAAACCTACAAGAAGAACTTTATGACAGACAGATCTGGGTCCTGGGGTCCTCCTCAAACTAAGGCACCCGCCAAGGAGAATATAGGCAGTAAACTTCGAACCCCTAACAAGACCTAGCTGATGAACAGGATATTCTCCACCAGTGAGTGGAGAGTGAGATCTGGCTCTCACATGAACTCTGGTGCCCCTTTTCTGACCACATCCCCTGGATGGGGAGGCCTAGAGGCACTCAGAGGAAGGATAGCAAGTTACCAAGAAGAGACTCAATACTCTAAGAGCATATATAGGGGGAGGAGGTCTCCCTCAATCACAGACATAGGAGAAGGGGGGAAGTGGGAGGGAGGGAGAAATAGGAGGAAACAGGGGAAGGGCTAACAATCGAGATGTAATATGAATAAATTAATAAAAAACAAAGACAAATATTTAAAAAGCTTTGTTAATAGTTCTTTTACAAATGTGGGTGCCCTTGTATTGGGAGCATAGATGTTTATAATTGTGATGTTGTCTTGGTTGACTTTACCTTTGATGAATATGAAGGGACCGTCTTCATCTCTTTTGATTAATTTTGGTTGGAAGTCTATTTTATTAGATGTTAAAATGGCTACACCAGTTTGCTTCTTGTGTCCATTTGCTTGGGATACTATTTTCCAGCCTTTTACCCCTAGGTAATGTCTATCCTTGTGGCTGGGATGCATTTCTTGAATGCAGAAGAATGTTGGATCTTGTTTATGCATCCATTCAGTTAGTCTGTGCCTTTTTATTGGAAAATTGAGACCACTGATGTAGAGGTATATTAATGACCAGTGACTGTTAAGACCCTTGTTTTTGATGTGAGTTTCAATAGAGTGTTTGTGTAGTTACCTATTTCCCATGTAATGTTGGTTGTAGCTTGTTACTTTGGTTTGGAGGTTTGCTTCTAGTAACTTCTGTAAGGCCGGCTTTGTGGATAGGTACTGTTTGAATTTGTTTTTGTCATGGAATATCTTGTTTTCTCCATCATTTGTTATTGATAGTTTCGCTGGGTATAATAGTCTAGCCTGGCATCTGTGATCTCTTAGGGCTTGCAGGACCTCTGTCCAGGCCCTTCTGGTTTTTATGGTCTCTGCTGAGAAGTAGTGTGCAATTCTGATAGGTTTGCCATTATATGTTACTTGGCCTTTTATCTCTTGCCACTTTTAATATTTTTTCTTTGTTCTGTATATTTTGTGTTTTTATCATTATGTGGTGGGAAAATTTTCTTTTCAAGTCTATTCTATTTGATGTTCTGTAGACCTCTTGTATGTTTATATGCATCTCCCTCTTTAAATTGGGGAGATTTTCTTCTATGGTTTTGTTGAAGATATTTTCTGGGTCTTGGAGCCAGGCATCTTCTCTTTCCTCAATGCCTATTATTCTCAGTTTTCATCTTTTCATGGTGTCTTTGATTTCTTGGATGTTTGTGTAAGGAATTTTACAGATTTAGCATTTTGTTTGATGGTTGCTTTGAGTTCTATGATTGTATCTTCTAGTCCTAAGATTTGTTCCTTCGTTTCTTGGATTCTGTTAAAGAAACTCACCTCTGTGTTGTTTGCTTTCTTCTCTAAGGTTTCTTCTTCCTGTCTATGCTTATACCATTGTTTCCATTTTCATCTTCAGATCTTGAACTGTTTATTGATTTCCTTCATCTCTTTGTTTATAATTTCCCAAATTTTTTCCAGTGCCTCTCTATAGACCTCCTTTATGTCTTCAACCTGTTTGGATGCATCTTCCTAGATTTGCTTATGGATTTTATTCATTCTTAGCATCTTCATTACTAAGGATTCGAGGTCATTTTCTTGTATTTCAATAGTGTTTAAGTTCTCAGGGTTGCTTTCTTTGAGATAGCTGGGATCTGGAGATGCTGAATTGTTTTGGGTTTTGTTGTCTGCATTCTTACACTGTCCTTTAGTATCCTTGCTGTCTCTGATGTTGGGAGGTGGCGTCCAGTGTCCTTCACTGGTCATTGAGAGTGGATAGTTGGTGAGTGATTATAGGTCACGTGCCCTTGCTTGTGGGGATCAGGGAGTTCTTCCGTGGAAGAGGCAAGTGACCTGGTTTCCACTCCCAAAGACTTTGCTCTACACCTTAGGCTCCTGACTGAGTCAGCAGAGGTAGGCTTCTGCCTAGTCCTACTTGCACTACTGAGGCAATTCAGATCATTTGTGTTGGGGTCACTATTTAAATTTCTGCCCTAACCACTTAGGGCTGTCCAGTCTCTCCCAAGAGTGTGAGAGACCCTGCAGGGTGGTGTAGACTAACCAGGCCAGGTTTTATCTGCCTAATTTTGCAGGCTTGATCCACAGCAGACTGCAGCCTGGCTCTGGTCTGGTCCCGATCAGAGTGCAGGCACTGTGGCTGGGCAATTTGTTCACAGCCACCTGGGATGTGAAAATCTAAGGAAAATAGATGATTATTTGATCAATTCCACTTGCCAAAATTGAATCAAGATCAGATAAACTAATTAAATAGTCCTATTTCTCCTACAGAAGTAGAAGCAGTCATTAATAGTCTCCCAACCAAAAAAAAAAAGTCAAGGGCAGAAGGTTTCAGAGCAGAATTCTACCAGACCTTCAAAGAAGAGCTAATACCAATACTCTTCAAGCTACTCCAAAACATAGAAATCGGTGGAATATTACCAAATTCATTCTATGAGGTCACAGTCACAGTGATACCTAAACCTCACAAAGATCCAACAAAAAAGACAATTTCAGACCAATTTCTTTTATGAATATTGATGCAAAAATACTCAAAAAAATACTCGCAAACCAAATACAAGAACATATCAAAGATATCATTTACCATGACCATGTAGACGTCATTCCAGGCATTCATGGATGGTATAATATACAGAAATCCACCTTATAAACAAACTGAAAGAAAAAAACCCACATGATCATCTCCTTAGATGCATAAAAAGCATTTGATGAGATCCAAGACACATTCATGTTTAAAGTTTTGGAGAGATCAGGGATACAAGGCACGTACCTAAACATAATAAAGTCTGTATACAGCAAGCCAATAGCCAACATCAAATTAAATGGAGAGATACTTAAGGGAATTCCTATAAAATCAGTGACCAGGCAAAGCTGCCCACTCTCTCCATATCCCTTCAATATAGATCTTGAAGTTCTAGCCAGAGCAATAAGACAACAAAAGGAGATCAAGGGGATCCAAATGGGAAAGGAGGAAGTAAAATTATCCCTATTTGCAGATGATATGATAGTATACATAAGTGACCCCCAAACTTCCACCAGAAAACTCCTACAGCTGATAAACAGCTTCGGAAAATTGGCTGGTTACTAAATTAACTCAAAAAAGTCAGTAGCCTTCCTAAAAACAAATGACAATCATGCAGAGGAAGAAATTAGGAAAACCACACCCTTCGCGTTAGCCACAGCAATATAAAATATCTAGGAGTAACTCTAAAAAAGCAGGTGAAGGACTTGTTTGAAAAAAAAAACTTCAAATCTCTGAAGAAAGATATTGAAGATGACATCAGAAGATGGAAAGATCTCCCTTGTTCATGGATCAGGAGAATTAACATAGTAAAAATGGCCATATTACCAAAAGCTATTTACATATTCAATGCAATCCCTATCAAAATACCTACACAATTTTTAAAAGACACTGAAAATTCAATTCTCAACTTCATATGTGAAAACAAAAATCTAAGAATAGCTAAAACAATCCTGTACAATAAAAGATTCTCCAGAGCAATCTCCATACCTGATCTCAAGCTGTAATTGAAACAGCATGGTACTGGCACAGCAATAGGCTGGTTGATCAATGGAATCAAATCAAAGACCCAGAAATGAATCCACACACATATGGTCACTTGATTTTTGACAAAGAAGCCAAATCTATTCAATGGAAAAAGGATTGCATCTTCAACAAATGGTGCTGGTCTACTGGATGTCTACATGTAGAAAAATGCAATTAGACCTATGTTTATCACCATGCACAAAACTCAAGTCCAGATGGATTAAAGACCTCAACATAAAACCAGAGACACTAAATTGGTTAGAAGAAAAAGTGAGGAAGAGCCTGGAATACATTGGCACAGGAGACAGCTTCTTGAACAGAACACCAACAGCCCAAGCCTTAAAGTCAACAGTCAGTAAATGAGACCTCATGAGGCTGAGAAGCTTCTGTAAGGCAGAAAACACTGTTAACAGAACAAAGCGACAGTCCACAGACTGGGAAAATATTTTCACCAACCCTACATCTGACAAAGGTCTAATATCCAAAATATATAAAGAACTCAAGAAATCAAACACCACCAAACCAAATAACCCAATTAAGAAATGCAGCTCAGAACTAAACAGAGAATTCTCAGCAGAAGAATATCAAATGGCTGAGAAACACTTAAAGAAAGGCTCAATGTCTTTAGTCATCAGAGAAATGCAAATCAAAATGACTCTGAGATTCCATCTTATACCCATCAGAATGGCTAAGATAGAAAAAAAGCTCAAGGGACACCACATGCTGGCGAGGATGTGGAGAAAGGGAAACACTCCTTCATTGCTGGTGGGAATGAGAACTTGTACAAGTACTTTGGAAATTTATCTGGAGCTTTCTCAGAAATTTTTGAATAGGGCTTCCTCAAGATCCAGTATTCCACTCCTTGAAATATACCCAGAAGATGTTCCACCACACAACAAGGACATATGCTCAACCATGTTCATAGTGCCTGTATTCATAATAGCCAGAACCCGGAAACAACCTAAATGTCCCTCAGTCAAAGAATGGATAAAGAGACTGTGGTGCATTTACACTATGGAATACTACTCAGGTATAAAAAACAAAGAAATCCCGAAATTTGTGGACAAATGGAGGGAACTAGAAATGATCTTAATGACTGAGTTAACCCAGAAGCAGAAAGACTCACATGGTATACACTCACTTAGAATTGGACACTAGCCCAAAAGGCATGTCCAATGAAAGTATTCACTTACCAGGAGATTGGGATAGTTGTGAGGACATCCTATTGGGACTCTAGGTGAGAGAACTTTGGGATAATGGGGAAATAGAAGGATCCAGATGGTCCTAGAAACCTACAGGAAGAACATCATGATGGGCAGATCTGGACCCAGGGGTTCTGCTCAAACTACTTCACCAACTAAGGACAATATCTGCAGTAAACATTGAACCCCTTTTCATATCTAGCCAATGGACGGACATTCTCCATAGTTACGTGAAGAGCAGGGATTGACTCAGACATGAACTCTGGTACCCCATATTTGACCACTTCCCAGTGGTGGGGAGGCCTGGTGGCACTCCGAGAAAGAATAAGCAAGCTACCAAGATAAGACCTGATAGCTATGACCATATAGTGTGGGAAGAGGGCCCCCTAGGTCACAGACATAGGAGAGGGGAATAGGGTGAAAGTGGGAGGGAGGGAGGAATGGGAGGATACAAGGGACGGGATAACAATTAAGATGTAATCTGAATAAATTAATTAAATAAAATTTAAAAAAGAAATCCTGAACAATGAAGGAACTTCGAGAGGTATCAACATCCATGCTTTCAGGCTGTACTACAGAGCAACAGTAATAAAAACCACATGGTGTTGACATAAAAACAGACATGTTGATCAGTGGAATTGAATTGAAAACCTAGATGCAAATCCACACATTTATGGACACTTGATGATAAAGAAGCCAGGAATATATACCATGGAAAAAAGAAAGCATCTTCAACAAATAGTGCTACTCTAACTGGATGTCAGCATGTAGAAGAATGCATATCTACCACCCTGCACATATCTCAAGTCCAAGGGGCTCATATAACTCAACATATAACCAGATACACCACATCTCTTCAACATAAAACCAGAGACACTACACTACAGCTTTCTCATCAATTGAAGAGAAAGAGAGAAATAGCCTTGAATGCACTGGCACAGGAGACAACTTCCTGAACAGAACACTCATAGCTCAGGCACTAAGAGCCACAATTAATAAATGAAACCTCATGGAACTGAAAAGCTTCTTTAAGACAAAGAACACTGTCAAAAGGATAAAATGGTAGCCTAGAGATAGGGAAAGTTTTTTACCAACCCCACATCCAAAGGAGGGCTGATATCCAAATATATAAAGAAATCAAGTAACCAGAAACCCCATTAAAATGTGGCACAGATCTAAATAGGGTATTCTCAACAGAAGAATATCTAGTGGCCAAGTAGCTCTTAATGAAATGTTGAACATACTAAGTCATTGGGGAAATGCAAATCAAGGTGCCTCTGAAATTCCATGTAACACCCATCTATTAGCTAAGATCATATACTCAACTCACAGTTCATGATCACTAAAATGTGGAGCAAATGGACTACTCCTCCATTGCTGGTAGGTGGTCACACTTATACCACCACTTTGGAAATCAATTTGGTTGTTTCTCAGGTAATTGGGAATAATTCAAATCTAGTCCAAGCTATTCCAGTTCTGTGCATATTCCCAAAAATATTCTACCATACAATAAGGACAACTGTTAAACCATTTTTATAGCACCTTTATTCATATTCCCAGAATCTGCAAATCACCTACACGTCCTCAACTAAAGAATAGATAAAGAAAATGTAGTACATTTACACAATTAGATATTACTCAGCCATTGAACACAAAGGCACTCATAGGCAAATGGATGGAACTAGAGAAGATCATCCTGAATGAGGTAACAAGAACAAGAAAGACAAACATAGTATGTACTCACTTATAAGTGGATATTAGTTATAAAGTACAGGAAAACCATGTTACATTCTGCAAACACAAAGAAGCTAAGAAACAAGGCAGGCCCAAGAGGGGACGCTTCAATGTCATTGAGAAGAAGACATAGTTAGAATTGGGAGGTGAGGGATACAGGGAAGGGTACTGTGTGGGAGAGGCATGGGATAGGAACAAGAGGGATGAGCTTGGGGAAAGACAGAGAAATAGAGAGTACTGGGAGAGAAAACTGCATTTAGGGGGCATATCTGGGAGAAACCTAGGACAATGGAAACTGCCAGGATTATATGATGCTGACTCTAGCAAGACTTCCAATGGAGGTACTGGGACAGCAACCCAGCCACAAAACCTTAGACCCACAATTTGCCCTACCTACAAGATATGCAGTGGTAAAAGATGGAGCAGAAAATGAGGGAAGGGACAAGCAAAGAATGGCCCAGCTTGAGACCCATGCCCTGAGAGGGAGCCCACACCTGACATTATTAATGATATTCTGCTATACTTGCTGACAGAGGCTGGCATAACTGTCATCAGAGAAGTTTCACCTAATAACTGATGGAAACTTGTGTTGAATCCCACATTCAAAATTGAAGTGGTGCTTGGGGTATCCTTTGGAAGAGTGGAGGGAAAGATTGAAGTAACAAGAGGAGTCACGGATATAACAAGTAAACCTACAGAATCATTTAATCAGGGCTTATATGGGCTCATAAAGGCTGAGCCGCCAACCAAAGAGCAGGCATGGGACAGACTTGGCCTCCTGCACATATGTAACAGTCCTGAAGCTGGGTCTTCCTGTTGGGCTTTGAAAGTGGGAGCAGGGCATGTCTCTGGCTACATTGCCTGCCTTTGCATCCCTTTCCCTTAACTGGGCTGCCATGTTTAGCCTTAGTAGATGAAGATGCTCCTAGTCTCACTGCAACTTGATATTGCAAAGTTGGCAGATACCCATGGGAGGCCTCCCATTTTCTGAAGATAAGGGTGGAGGGGTCAATGGAGGGAGGGGAAGGGTGAGAGTGACTGGGAGAAAAGGATGCAGGAAAAGCTGAAATAAGGATGTAAAGTAAAAAAAAAAAAATAGTGACTGAAATGTAGGTCTTCACAACTGAGGCTTCAGAAAATGATTGGGATTGAAAAGAACTCAGGTGTCATTAATGGGCTGGCCAGTGATAGTTTGACAATACTGAATAAGATCATGGGCAACACAAATTTCACTTGGAGTATTATTTTTTACTTTTATTTCTAATTTTCTTCTTTTTAGGAGAGAGCAAAAGTGTTGGGGAGCAGACTGGAAGGACTGAGAACTGAGTGTGATTGGGGTGACTTATGTGAAATTATCAGTAGAGCTTGCCCTTTACCTGCCATGAAGTCAGCAACATAGACGAAAAGAGTCTGTGCTGCAACCAAGATCCGTGTTGGTGTCTATGTTCCATGTAGCCACCAGGGCCCTGTGAATGTTCATGGTCTGTGCTGTCTCCAGAAACCACCTGGAAGATGATGGTCTAGGCTGCTGCTGGCTGATATGGGTAATAAAGTTTCTCTTGCAATCATATCAATGATGACTGCAGACCCACAGTTGAGAATAAGTGACATGGAAGGCTTCTATGACAACATCCCATCTCCACTCCATCTCCAAGGATAAAGAAACAGTTTAGATAGGAATCCATTAAAGAGAGGCATCAAATATTGTGATGGGTGCTGAAGTGTAGCTCTTCACATTTGAGAGCTTTTGGCAAGGGGTGGGGCTGAGGTAGGACTCAGTTATCTTTTAGAGTGTTTAACAATACTCCAAAAAGTATGTGGGCAACACAATTGGATTGATGTGTGCTTCTTTCATCTCTTTAATTTTATTTTCTTCTTTTTATTGGTTGGGGAGGGCACAAGATTTGGGGAGTGAACATGGGAAGGCTGGGAAGTGAGTGTGATTGGGGAGCATTGTGTAAATTTGTCAAATAAGTAATAAAAATATTCAGTTGGAAAAATTAAAATAAAAACCTAAAGGATCTTTAATAACAAAATACAGGAGTAAATATTCATGGCACAAAAGATAATTTCTTAGATCTACTACAAAATAACAAGAGATAAAAGTACTTGGACAGGTATGCTGGAGTATGCTTTTAATACAATTAAGGGGGCTGGGTATCTATAAGAGTTTGATGGCAGCTAGGTCTACATAGTGAGTTCTAGGACACAAAGGCTGAATCTGTCTGAAAAAAAAATTTAAAGACCATATGTAGTGGATGTAAGCATGTTTTTGTTTTGATCCCAAGTGCGAGATGTAAAACAGACTTGTGTATGTATGTGCAGTGTTTTTCTGCTGAAAACAGACTAGTGAGAGAACATGTGATGCCTGTCCACTAGAAGAAGTATCGCCTCTTAGGGAGAAACATGGTCTTTTCCAACTGATAAACATCCTAGGACAGACTCAAAAAGGAGTCCAAAACAAGAGGCAGGGCTTTTTGCTCTTTGCTGCTGATCATTCCACTTCAATACACTCCTAGAGACAACTGCTCCAGTGAACACGTTGAGGTTCCAGGACCCAGCTGCTGCTCTGGGTTCCAGTGGCTATGAATGCAGTCACTTTTCTAACTGTTTAACAGGTCTGTTAGAATCCTGCTGACTATGCCAGCGGAACTGAATCTAAAATGGTCTACTTTTCCATTAACCTCTTTTCTCCATCTAGAGTAGGTGGGTTGGAAGGGAGGTATCAGCATGAAAGAACCCCAAATAAAGTAGGTTCGAAAAAGTTTGAAGCCTTCAAGAATGAAGTAGATTTTGCTAACATGAATATGTTAAAAAAAAATCAAAGAAAATCATCAAAGAAGCAAAGGTTTCCCCAGATGTGCCACAAGCCTGTAATCCCAGCATTGGGGAAGTGAAGTCAGAGAGATAAAAAAAAAATTCAAGGATATTTTCAGGTATGTGGGAAAGTTCCAGGCTAGTCTAAGATATGTGAGCCTTCTCAAAAACTAAATACGTAAATAAACAATAATCATGAGTATTAACAAAGAACGAAGGGCACCTACTGTGGGCATATTCGTGTGGAAAGAGAAGCAGGCCACTGTAGAGAAGCTGAGTCATTGAGAGTGTGCCCACTGCTCCTTGACATGTTGGCTATAAGGCTCCGCCTTCAATGGAGGTGAGAACACTAAAGGACACTACAAATCCATACTACAAACCCTAGCAATAAATGGGCCATTCTGGTTAAGATCCAGTAAGATCACTGAGGTGTTGACAATTATACCTTAGTGTAGGCTGTCAATCAATACAGCCATCTTGGCTTCATGAAATTTTGTTGCAACTACTAAGTACTAAATTGGATTAAATGCATAGGTTGATATCACATGATAAAGACACTGTTCTTTTCTTACACAGTGAATACTCTAACTTCCCCAGGACCTGGTTCACCACTCCGCCCTACCATGTCCCATCACCTTGAGAAATGCCCTCTTGATGTCTTTGTTCCTCAGACTGTAGACCACAGGGTTGAGCAAGGCTGTGAAGACATTGTAGAAGAGTGAGATCTGCTTGTCCCGCTCAGGGGAGTAGCTGGAGTTGGGTCTCATGTAGATGTAGGTGCATGGAGCATAGAAGAATGTGACCACAGTCAGGTGGGAGGCACAGGTAGAGAACGCCTTGCAGCGGGCCTGCATGGACTTGATCTTGAGAATTTCCACAGCAATACGAATATAGGAAGCCACAATGAGGGAAATTGGAGTAACAACCACAAAAACACTCAAGACCAGGTCCACCAGCTCAATGACGTGGGTATCCATGCAAGCCAGGCTACGCACTGAAGGACCTTCACAGAAGTAGTGGTTGACCCTGTTGGGCCCACAATATGGCAGATTCATGGTGAAGAAAGTATGCAACAAAGAGGAAAACAAACCACAGATCCAAGTCCCAGCTGCCAACCATACGCACATTCCCCAGTTGAGGATGACAGTATAACGCAGAGGATAGCAAATGGCCACATATCGGTCATAAGCCATGACCACAAATAAGATGCACTCAGCCATACCCAGGGCACCAAACACATACATCTGCAGCCAGCAGCCAGCAAAGGAGATGGTCTGAGAGTGAGCAAGAAGATGCACCAACATTTGGGGCATGGTGGTGGTCACATAGCTCATATCCAGCAGGGAGAGGGTACAGAGGAAGAAGTACATGGGAGTGTGCAGCTGTGTGTCCAGGCAGACCAGCATGAAGATGAGCCCATTGCCCAGGACTGAGCTCAGGTAGATGGGAAGGAACACAACGAAGAGGATGCTGTTGGTTGTGGGGTCACTGGAGAAGCCAAGCAGGATGAACTCGGAAACCCAGCTTTGGTTCTGCGCTGGGATCGTCCACATGGTGGAGGCTGTAAGAGGATCCCATTTATCTATGTGTCACCTGATACGTGCCAGCTATAGAGGCAGAAAGGGAAGATACAGGCTGAAGAGATGGATCAAAAGATAATAACAGTTTCCTTTGTTCCACGGTATCAGACAGCTTAAAGTTGTCTGTAACTATGTTGTCATGGGATCTGACCCGCTCCTCTCACATGCACAGGACAGATAGACACACATGGTACAGAAGCATGTATATACACCAAAACTCACACACACAAAATAGAAAATGATTCTTTTAAAATAAGAAAAGACATGCTGGGATGTGGGCTCTGAGCAGTGTTCAGTTGTGCGTACTCTTCTCGGGTTCCTGAACGTCCCGATGCTTCAGGCTCCACATCTGTCAAATGAGGCTGATGACACTGACCTCCCTGGATGATGATGAATATCTAAAGCCTTGCACAGAACTCCTGGAAACAACGGCTATCACATGACAGGTCAGATGCTGTCTCACACTCTCATTCCAGTTCTGGGCAGACAGAGACAGAGATCCCAACAACAAGAGGGCTCTGGCTGCACTAGCTGAAGTGATGAGCACTAGGGTCAACTGAGAGAACCTGCCTCATGAAGAAGATGCAATAAGATGACCACAAACCCACCCACGTGCGCACAAACATACAGAGAGAGAGAGAGAGACAGACAGACAGACAGACAGACAGACAGACAGACAGACAAACACAGAGAGAGGCAGACAGAGACAGAGGGGCATGCAGACCAATGACGTTTACAGAGGCTCCCAGCAGGGCTACAATAACACACATCTGTTATTGACAGGAGTAACCATATCCAATGGGAGAGAAAATTAAAATGATCCCTTTACTGTGTGCTTGGCTGTGTTCCCTAAAGTTGAGCACATTGAATCCATTACCTAGCAATACAAATATTAACTATAATTCTGAAAAATATGTAAACACGTAGACACAAACACACATATGTTCAAGGAGGGACATGAAAGGAAAATCCCAAACACTACTCTAAATAGTTTGAACTGGGGTGCCACTCATGCTCTAAACACTAGACAGCAAAACCATGGTTAAGGCAGAAGTTGATTTTGACGGGAGTAGGAATACGAAGGAGACTCAGTGTTCCCTTTCTTGTCCCCACCCCTCTCCTGACCAGTCTACTGCACATTACCCTCACAGCCATCCTTTCTTGCTCATCATCTCTCCTGGCATTTCAGAGTCTCCATGCAACCTTTGCCTCTAAATTTTTCTCCTTCAGTACAGTCTTGGTTTGGTTTGGTCTGGGTTAGTTTGGTTCTTGACAAGGTTTCGCTGTGTAATCCTGGATGTCTTTGAACTCATTCAATTGACCAAGCACACCTGGAATTCAGAGATCCACCTGCCTCAGCCTTAGAGTGCTAGGGTTAAAGGTGTGCACCACCATTATATAGATTTTTAATTAAATTATTTACATAAACATACTTTGATTATGTTATTTTTCCTTCCTCTAACTTCATATTCTTTCTCCTCCAACTCTCATTTTTAAGGCAAAACAAAATAAGAAAAATGAAAAATACAAACTAAAATAAATAAAATGGAAGCAAAACCTTACAAAACCAACACCCACATGGAGTCAGCTTGTGCTGCCCAACTACTCCTGGGCATGTGGCCTGCCTTGGAGTGTGACTGAACATGCCCAGTGATGTTCCATAAGAGAAAATCGACCTTCCCTTTGCTAACAGGTATCAGTTGAAAATAGGTTCTTGTTTGCGGGTGGGACTTTTGTCCATTTGTCTTCTCTGGGTGGACATTTGTCTGTGTCAACAGGCTCTTCCTGGAACTGCTGCAGTGGTTTCTCAAATTTTCACACTGGTCTTATCTGGCCCTTGTTAGAAGTCTTTTAAGAGTTCCCCACACCATCATTTCAGGCAGAGTCTCAGGTCATTCCTAACCAGCCTGCTTGTGAAGACCAAGCCTCATAGCACAGTCGTCCTCTCCATCTCCCCTCTCTCCAGGAACAAATCTCTGGTACAGTGCACACCTCAGCCTCTCTCACACCTTAAGGCACTTGCCTAGCTTACCGTCATGAGACTAACACCTGCACTGTTGGGCACCCTGTGACTCAGCAGAACTCAGCCCAGCCAGGAAGCCTTCCCTGTTGTGCCACCATCACCTGCTTCTAACCCAGGCGGGATTCAACCTACATTACTTGTTTATTGGCAGTTTAAAATCTGAAGACTCCTAGGGGGTCTGATGACAATTTTGACACCAAACAACTTGGTCAAACTCCTCTTTTCTTTCCTGTTAGCTGAATCCAAACAGAACTAATAAAGAATTCTCTATGATAGAGTATGGCTGTACTGGTGATTTCCTGACCTTTACAATACTGAAAACAAGTAACATTTATTGAGTAATTTGTCTATTCCTGCTATTGCTCACATAACTTTAACTTAACATCACAACATCTCACTGAAGAAAATGCTATTACCTGTGTGGTAAGGCCTGAAGACACAGTTTGTTCCAGATTACAGCTAGAAGTGGGAGTTCAGGTGGCCTCAGAGCCTGGCTCTCAGTCCCAAATCTCCTCTGCTCTGGCTCACAGGCTCTCACGTGGGAGGTGAAGACTGCAGAGTCTGCACAGTGTCCATCCAGTTGAGCTCACTGAGATTCAGCATGGGCCAGAGCTCCTAGGACAGAGCTGGATGGCTACACACAGATCTGCTCTCCAGAGGAGACTTCCCTCATGTCTGAGTGTGAGAGGACCCAGGATGGACTGAAATGAGAAGGGTCCCATGAAAGAAGATTTGAGGTGTGCTTTCCATGGCACAGGCAATGAGAGAAGAGGTCTGGGAATTTGAGTTATATGCACCAGGGAATTGAAGATGGATGCTTTGCTACTTCTTATCTCCTGTCCACCAGATGCCTGGAACCCACCCACAAACCACACTCCAGTGAACATCTCACCACTGATAGATCCAAGGAATCTGTCACTCAGTGGCTGTTTCTTGCTCTTAAGAGAATGAAACTAAAGAGGAAGCCACTAAAGAAACTGAGGACAAGGGGTCAGGAATCTTGGCTGCCCAGTCTTCTGAAAAATTCCAAGGTGCTATGGAGTTTGAGAGGCTGAGCCTCCAGCTTCTTCTGCCTCTGGCTCCTGGAGATGCTACCTATCAAGTCCTGCTTAACACAGGTAAGCTCGCACATCCTCACCTCTTCCCAGTGGCACCTGCTGCTGAAGTTTATGACCCCTCTTCCCATCTGAGCCTCCCCAGGAGAGCTGGGAAAGGACCATTTCTGTGCCTAGTAGAGATGCTAGGATGATTCCCTGGATGCTGTCAAGATTCTACAAGTGAGACCCTTGGGGACAGAGCAGAGGGAACAACCCTCAGGTGGGGGAGTGGTGACATGTTGCCTTTTCTAGACTAATTGGAGAATAAGAGCAGCTCAGAGAACAGGGGGTGAGGCCTGGTCAGCCGAAAATGTAGCTCATCTGTATACACCTGAGTAAATAGAATGCTTGAGGTGGTAACCTGGTCAGGGACTTAAGTTCTCCCTGTGACTTCACTGTTACTGTCCCAACCCTGAGTGCTGACTTGCAATGAGACCACGTTTAGGTCATGCCCTCCTCCTTCCTCCACCACTTTTGGGTAAACCAAAGTCTTTTTTCTCAGGTGTGTAATGTCTGAGCAAGTTACCCCAACACTCTGATGCTGACCAAGAGTCAACAAGGAGGCAAAGAAGAAAAGGATTTGCTGCTCTTATGGAACACTTAGTTTGCGCTACAGCACACACATGGCAACTCACTACCATCTATATCCCCAGTTCTAGAGGAGCTGGTACCCTCTGCTGACCTCCCCAGGACTATGCATGCATGTAACATACATATGTATATGCAGGCAAAAATGTTCATCCACATAAATGAAAAAGCAAATATAAAAGAGTCAACCAGGACACAGCAACATGGAAGTCAACAATGATCATGGAAGTCAGCAGTGACAGCCCCACGCCAGTGGACTGTGCAAACTCTCCCAGGGGCTCTTGTCTCTTGGATGCAAATTAGACTTGGGGATGAAATATATCAAGCTCTGGAGCATGTGCTCGTGAACTTGCTGCTATTCTGCCCCAGTGTCCTCTCCTGTAGAATTCCAAAAATGCATGCCCTTCTAGGATTGCTGGAATAAACTGTGATCACGCCCTGCACCTGCTACAAGTACTGACCAATGTTCCATGGTGCTGAATATCCAGCCCAGGATATTCTGAGTCTTGGTTCCCTTCTCCAGAAGGAGGAGAAGACTGGACTATAAAGCTTTTCCTGATTAGAGTGATTGATACGGTTTTTGAATTTCTGTGAACTGATCCCTAAACACAGCCAATATTGAAAGTTTATTTCAAATGAAAATTAAATAAATTGTGTTGGAAACAAAAAAAAAGAGTTTCTGAAAATGCAGCTCATCTGTATACGCCTTCATAAATAGACTGCTTGAGGCTAGAGTTCGAGTCATAACATTAAAAACAAAAGGCAACAAAAGCTCCAAAAGTTTTTACATCCTGATGGGCAACTACAGTTTCCTGTGGTCTGTGTTCTAGCAGCTGTGTACCATGGTGGTACATTTGCTTCTGAAACACTATATAATATTGTGAAATCTCAACTGTGTTCAGTGGCATGTTGGAAAACATGACATTAGACACAATAAGTGTATTTGCACCTCAATAATTGGCAGCCATCATTAATCAGCAGTGTCTTGGCCTCAGCCCTGGTCCCTACAGTGCTGTTGCTCACAGCTCTGAATCCAGATCTTCTCACTAAGGTTAATGATCCTCTGGAGAGGCAGCTGAGTCCAGGCAGAGACTGGTCTCCACCAAGACTGATAAGGAGACAGAAGTTTACAGAGAACCACACAACAGATGAAGTACTACATAAAGAATGACACAGCCCACTCTGGCTCTGTTGGGTTTAGTAGTGGAGATTTTATTTTAGATTTATAAGGAGAGGCTCAAGAGGAAGGGAAGGAGAAAGAGAGGGAGGGAGGGGAGAGCATTTGAGTTAGATATGGGTGTCAGCAACATGGCAGAAAAGCAGTCACATGATGGGGACAGAATTGAGAAAAGTGAAAAAGACTAATGTCCCACAGAAAATATATTTGGGGTCTTGCAGAAGAAAAAGGAAAAAATGGAAAAGGGGTTAATGTTACACCTTTTTGAGTGAGGACTGAAAATGTAGGCAGACATAACAGAGTCTCATGGCTCACTACACACCGTGTTTTGTTTTTGCTTCTGTTTTTTCTATGACTTCAGCATCAAGAGAGTGTTAAACATGATCCCTGTCCATTGCTGGATAATAACAATGACATAGAAGACATGAGTCAGTGGGCAAAGGTCACCCAGCTGGTGAGCAGTAGAAGCAACTCCAGGCCTGGCCACTTGTCTCTTGGCTGAGGCTGAATCTGCCATGTCTGCCACATGCTTCACTGTTTGAGGTTGGGCTAATGGCTGTACCTACCTGGGCTCTAACCAAAAACGCTCCTGCTGCTCAGAGCTGGGCCCACAGCACAGTGGGAGGGGGGCATCCCAGAAGTCATCACGAAGGAAAAGTCCAACTCTAGAGGTTCATTCTGCACTAGGAGGACACACAGGCCTGAAGGAGAAAATGGAAGGCTTTGAGAAAGGGTGAGCCAGAAGATCCACAGCTCTTACAACCAGGGACTTCTTAATTGGCCCCAGCTGATGATGCCTTATCGCTACTTCATAAAGTTTGCTGAGTTACTGTCTGGAGGAAAAAAACAAGGGAAACTGCAAGAGTTTGTGCTGTTACTAAACACTGAGGGCATGAAAATAGTCCCTTGAGTCATCACACTGAACGTCATAGCTACTTTCACATGTGTCTCTTCATCAGATCCTCTCAGGGGGGCCTAGGAGGTAGACCTAGGGTCCACATTCAAAGATGAGGTGATAATGATGACAGTCTTTGCCATGGCCAAGCCCAAGAGAGTTACTGATGCTGGTTTAGGGCATTTTGCTCTTTTCTGAGTCAGAAAGGGCCAGTAAGGCCTGTATAGTCAACGCCTTACTCTTTTAGAGCCATGTGAACCAAATTCAAATCTAAATCCTCCAAATAAAAGTGATTATCAAGTAGGTGGACTAGTATGGGAGCCTGGAATCTCCATGTATGGCCTTCTCCATCACCCCAGGATTTTCCTTCTGCCTTGTCCTCCAGGGACTTAAAGAAATATCTGTCCTGCTGTCCAACTTAATTAGCCCACTGCAGGATCTTCCTGTATATATTCTCAGCATCCAGAGTTGTGTTCGTACTTTCACGGCTGTGTGAAATATCACAGAGGATGTTGATCAGAATGCAGATGATATCAGCAAAAACAACAAACAGTCTATAAGGATGATGGTGATGATCATATTAATAGTCATATCTAATAATGTTACCTTTTACTTAAAATAATTTATTTCACAGCCAGAACATCCCTATGAAATGTAGTATTACCCTTGGTTTCCAGAGTTAGTAACACGGCAGTGTCTCCAACAGGACTTTGCATATTAAGATACTAAAATAGGATTCTCTCAGTTCCCTCTCCTGCCCAACCACAGGCCATGCCTGCCAAAAGACCAGCTAGGCCTGCCACCCTGGGCGTACACACATATTCTTCTCTCTCATGCTAACATCCCTGACCAACTACAAGCCACACCTGCCAGAAGGCCAAATAGGATGCCCACCTTATCCCCAGCGTCTCCTCCCCTTCTTGTTGCTATTCCTCAGCCCCCACCTTGGGAAGACACTCCCTGCTGCATCAGAAGCCAATGAGTCTACAAACACTCCTGCCCCTGACTCAGGCAGAGACTCCCTGCTCAACAAGAAACCACAGGGGCTATTGAAAGTCCAACCCCCAGCTTGGGTACTCTCTGCTCAACCATAGACCACACAGGCACAAAGACCAGAAAGGAAACAGAAACCAAGGAACAAAACATCCACCCAACAAGGACAAACTGAGAAATCAGCACCTAGGCCTATAGTCACCACAAACCCAGATACCTAGATGCCATAAAAACACAAGCAATGACAGCCAGGGCAATATGTCACCACCAGAGCCTAGTTAACCTACTACAATAACTGGATATTACAACACAACTGAAGCAGAAGAAAAAGACCTTAAAATCAACTTCATGACGTTGACAGAGGTCCTTTAAAAAGTAAAGAAATCCCTTAAAAATATCAAGGAAAGACAAACCAAAAAAAAATGGAGGAAATGAGTAAATATCTTAAGGACAGCCAATAAAAAAAAAAAAAAAAAAAAAAAAAACAGATAGTTGAAGGAAATGAATAAAAGTACTCAAGACTTGAAAATGGAAATAAAACAATTTAAAAAATAACACATACACACACACTGAGGGAATTCTAAAAATGGAAAATCTAAGTTAAACAAACAAAAACTCAGGAACTACAGACACAAGCATCACCAACAGAATCCAAGAGATCGAAGAGATAATCTCAGGCATTTAGGATATGATAGAAGAAACAGATACATCAATTAAAGAAAATGTTAAATCTTAAAAAGTTCCTAAAACAAAACATCAGAAAATATGGGACACTATTAAAAAAAAAAAAAAAACAAAAACAAAAAAAAAACAAAAAAAAAAAAACCAAACCTAAGAATAATAGGAATAGGAGAAAATCCCAGCTCAAATGCCCAGAAAATATTTTCAACAAAATTATAGAAGAAAAATATTCCAACCTAATAGGAAAATGCCTAAAAAAAATAGAAGAGGCATAAAAACCACCAAATAGATTAGACCACAAAAGAAAGTCCACTTGCTGAGAGCAAAGAAGCAGTGGAAGAGAGAAGTGGCAACACAGCAAAACAAGTGATGGAACAGGCTACTAACCCAAAACACAGTCTAGGGGACTTCTCAGACTGAACAATTGGGGAGATACAGAAGAAGCCTCCCTCCCCCTCCAGCCCATCACGGTTGGATATGCCCCAGATTTGGAAGTAACAAACCTCGAGCACCTTGAACTTCTTTGAATACTGGAGCATCCAAGAAATCAAAGACACCATGAGAAGGCATAATCTCAGGATTATAGGAGTAGATGAAAAGAAAGATGCTAGGTTCCAAGGACAAGAAAATTTTTTTTTTAAATTCATAGAAGAAAAAATTTCCCAACCTAAAGAAAGAGATGCCCCTACAAGTAGAACAATATGATAGGCAGATTTGGGCCCAGGGGTCCCGCTCAAACTAAGGCACCAGCCAAGGACAATACAGGAGGTAAACTTTAAACCCCTTCCCAGATCTAGCCAATGGTCAGAATATTCTCCACAGTTGAGTGGAGAGTGTGATATGACTTTCTCACATACTCTGGTGCCTCACATTTGACCATGTCCCCTGGAGGGGGAGACCTGGTGGCACTCAGAGGAAGGACAGCAAGTAGCCAAGAAGAGACTTGATACCCTATGAGAATATATAGGGGGAGGTAATCCCCCTCAGGAACAGTCATAGGGGAGGGGAATAATGGGAAAATGGGGGGGGGAGGAATGGGAGGATACAAGGGATGGGATAAACATTGAGATGTAACAAGAATAAATTAATAAAAAAAAAAATATACTAATCTGATGACTGCCGAGAAATGATGGTAAAATATTAAGTCTGTTTTTCATAATTAAAGCATATGTTTCTATAGAAGCAATAAACTATCTATAACAAAAAAAAAAAAAAAAAAAAGAGATGCCCTTGAACATAAAAGAGGCCTATAGGACACCACATAGGCTAGATCAGAAAGGAAATTCCTCCCATCACATAATAATCAAAACACCAAATCTGCAGAACAAAGAAAAGATATTAAAATCAGCAAGGGAAAAAGGCCAAATAACACATAAAGGCAGACCCATTAGAATTACACCTGACTTCTCAACAGAAACCATGAAAGCCAGAAGGTCTGGGTTGATGTCATGCAGACATTAAGAGACCACAAATACCAACCCAAATTGTTATATCCAGCAAAATTTTCAATCACCATAGATGGAGAAAACAAGATATTCCATGACAAAACCAAATTTAAAAAATATCTATGTACCAACCCAGCTCTACAGAAGATATTAGAAGGAAAACCCCAATACAATGAGATCAACTATACCCAAGAAAACACAGCAGCAAAACTACACATGATCACCACCAACTCCTCAATAAAAGGATCCAACCATCATTGGTCACTAATATCTCTCACTATCAATGGCCTCAACTCTCCAGTTAAAAGACACAGACTAACAAATGGATGCAGAAACAAGATCCCACATTCTGCTACATTCAAGAAACATACCTCACCAACAAAGATAGGCATTACCTGAAAGTAAAGGGCTGGAAAAAGATGACCCAAGAAGCAAGCTGGAGTAGCCATTCTACTATCTAATAAAATAAACTGTCAATTAAAATTAATCAGGAAAGATGGGGAAGGACACTTCCTTCTCATCAAAGGAAAAAATCCACCGATAGGACATCATAATCCTGAATATCTATGCCCCAAACACAAGGGCACCGATATTAGTTAAAACAAATAAACAAACAACAACAACAACAATGCTTTTAAAGCTTAACTCACACATCATTCCCAACACATCAATACTGGGAGACCTTAATACCCCATTCTCACCAATGGACAGATCTTCAAGGCAGAAACTTGTGGAAGGAACATGAATGGCCCCAGGTGAAAGCAGTCTTGGCCATCCTGGGTCCAGAATTAAGAAAAAGGATGGGAGTGGGGAGGACTCCAGCTGGCCTATTGTATTGCAAATTGACCATAAATGGGAGAAGGGAACCAGAGAGGAGACCAGGGGTTTCGGACTGACCAGAAGAAGAAGATGGAGGACGAGAGAGAAGACTTCGGGATCGGACAATGAGGGGCAGACTGCTTCTCTTGGGGAAAGGATCTGCATACAGGCCCCTAGACACCTAGGGACTCATTTCGTGAAACTGAGACCCAGAAGGTTTATTCTTGTTCTTTTTAACCTCTTTTCTCTCTTGCTTAGGGTAGTTGAGCTGTAAGGAAGATACCTTTGTCTAATAAATTCATAATAAAACCTAATTGTTAAGGAGCAGAGCCAACAGAAACTAAATAAACAAATAATGAAGCTAACATAGGTCATGAATCAAATGAACCTAACAGAAAGCCACAGGACTTTGCACCCAAACACAAAAGAATATACCTTCTCAGCACCACATGGAAACATCTCCAAAATTAACCATTTAATCAGTCACAAGCCTCAACAGATACAAAATAACTGAAATAATTCTCTGCATCTATCAGACCACTGCAGTCTAAAGCTGAGCATCAACAACAATAGAATTAACAAAAAGCCTACACACACATGGAAACTGAACAATGCTCTACTCAATGACAACTGGGTCAGGGATGAAAGAAAGAAAGAAATTAAAGACTTCCTAGAATTAAAAGAAAATGAAGGCACAACATATTAAAACCTTTGGGACACAGCGAAAGTAGTGCAAAGAGGAAAGTTCATAGCATTAAGTGCCTTCATAAAGAAATTGGAGACATTGCATACAAGCAACTTAATGGAACAACTGAAAACCCTAGGGGGAAAAAAAGAAGAAGCAGACACACCCAAGAGGAGTAGACAGCTGGAAATCATCAAACTCAGGGCTGAAATCAATAAATTAGAAACTAAGGAGATAATTCAAAGAGTCAACAAAGCCAAGAGCTAGTTCTTTTAGAAAATAAACAAGATAGCAAACCCTTAGCCAAACTAAAAGGCAAAAAGGAAGTATTCAAATCAACAAAATCAGAAATGAAAAGGGAAAGATAACAACAGATACCGAGGAAATCCAAAGAATAAGTAGTTCTTACTTCAAAAGTCTATATGCCACAAAATTTGAAAATCTAAATGATATGGACAATTTTCTTGATAAATGCCACTTACCAAAAGGGAATCAAGATCAGACAAACAAATTAAATTGTCCTATATCTCCTAAGGAAATAGAAACATTAATCAAAATTCTCCCATTCAGAAAAAAAAAAAAAAAAAAAAAAAGCCCTGGGCCAAATGGATTCAGTGCATAATTCTACCAAACCTTCAAAGAAGAACTAATACCAATACTCCAAACTATTCCACAAAATAGAAACAGAAGGATCACTACCAGACTCATTCTATGAAGCCACAGTCACCATAATATCTAAACCACAGAAAGACTCAACAAAGAAAGAGAATTTCAGACCAATTTCCCTTATGAACATTGCTGCAAAAATACTCAATAAAATACTGGCAAATCGAATCCAAGACCATATCAAAAATCTCATCCACCAGGACCAAGTAGGCTTCATCCCCAGGCATGCAGTGGTGGTTTCAATATATGGAAATCCATCAATGTAATCAACCACATAAACAAACTGAAGGAAAAAAAAAACACATGATCATCTCCTTAGATGCCGAAAAAGCATTTGACAAAACCCAACATCCTTTCATGTTAAAAGTCTTAGGGAGATCAGGGATACAAGACACATACCTAAACATAGTAACAGCAATATACAGCAAGCCTATTGCCAACATCAAACTAAATGAAGAGAAACTTAAATCAATTCCACTGAAATCAGGGACAAGACAAGGCTGCCACTCTCTCTGTTTCTCTTCAGTATAGTACTTGAAGTCATAGGTGGAGCAATAAGACAACTAAAGGAGATCAAGGGCACACAAATAGGAAAGAAAGAACTTAAAATTTCACTATTCATAGATGGCATGATAGTATACATCAATGACCCCAAAAATTCTACCAAGGAACTCCTACAGCTGATAAACACCTTCAGCAAAGTGTCTGGATAGAAAATCAACTCAAAAAAAGTCAGTAGCCCTCATGTATACTAATGACAAATGGGCTGAGAAAGAAATTAGGGAAACCACACCCTTCACAATAGCCACAAATAATATAAAGTATCCTGGTGCAACTCTAACCATGCAAGTGAAAGACTTATATGAAAAAAAAATTCAAGTCTCTGAAGAAGAAAATTGAAAAAGATATCAGAAAATGGAAAGCTCTCCCATGCTCATGGATTGGGAGAATCAACATAGTAAAAATGGCCTTTTTACCAAAAGCAATCTACAGATTCAATGCAATCATTATCAAAATACCAACACAATGTTTTTCTGACCTGGAAAGATAAATTCTCAATTTTTTATGGAAAAATAAAACCCAGTATAGCTAAAATAATCCAATACAATAAAAGATCTTCCAGAGGAATCTCCATCCCTGATCTCAAGTTGTACTAGAGAGCAACCATAATAAAAACAGCATGGTATTGACATAGAAATAGACCAGTTGATCAATGAAATTGAATTGAAGACCCAGAAATAAATCCACACACCCATAGTTATTTGATATGTGACAAAGAAACCAAAACCATACAATGGAAAAAAGACAGGATCTTCAACAAATGGTGCTGGTCTAACTGGAAGTCCAGTTGTAAAAAAAAAATGCAAATACATCCATATTTATCACTGTGTACAAAACTAAAATCCAAGTGGATTAAAGACCTGAAGAGAGGAGAGAAGAGAAACTGTAATTAGGATGTAATACGTAAGAAAAGAAGCTGGGGGTTGGAGAGATGGCTCGGAGGTTAAGAACACTGACTGCTCTTTCAAAGATCCTGAGTTCATTACCCAGCAACCATGTTGTGGCTCACAACCATCTATAATGTGATCTAATGCTCTCTTCTGGCCTGCAAGTATTCATATAGACAGAGCATTGTATATATAATAATGAATAAATAAATCTTTTTAAAAAGAAAAAAAGAAAAGAAATGATGTTTTTTAAAAAAAAAAAGGAGATGGGTGTGGTTGCACATGCTTTTAATCGCAACACTCAGGGAAGCAGAGGTAGGTGGATCAATTGAGGCCAGCCTGTTCTACAGAGAAAGTTCAGGACAGCCAAGGCTACATAGAGAAACCCTGCCTCAAAAAAAACAAACAGAAACATTTTTAATTAAAAAAGATTTGTTTATTTTTATTTTATGTATATGAGTGTTTTGCCAGTATGTATATCTGTGCACCACATGTGTGAAGTACCTCTAGAGTTGCAGACACTTCTAAGCTGTCATGTGGGTGTTGGGAATTGAACATGGGTCCTCTGGAGGAGCTGCAGGTACTCTTAACTGCCGAGCTATATCTCCAGCCCCAGGTATAGATTTCTTAAACAAGACACTTACCACCAAGAAAAAAGTCAGAAACCAGAATATATTAACAAGCGGCAGTCAAAAGATTGGTATTTGTTTTAAAGGTCTCCTACTGACTAACAAGGAAACAGACTAAATCGAATAATGGAATGTGAGTAAAAGACACTTCACGGAAGATACTATCTCAATAACCACCCGCTAAGCAAAACAGTGCTCAGCATTTGGGAACTGTAAAAGGGGACTGCACTGTAGCCATTGCTCCTCTCTCCTCAACCTTTCACTCCTGCAGACACACAACTACCATAATGACTACAGAGAAATGTACCCAGAATTGAGAAGGGCATCTGCAACCAATAGGAAAATAGAACTTATATGTCACATGCCATTCTACTAACCTTACTTCAACTTCCCTAGAACTTGTTGAGGAAAGTCCGTCTGCCTACACCACCGATAGGTGAAAAACTAAGGCATGTGTGAAATAG
The DNA here is from genome assembly GCF_903995435.1 of Acomys russatus. Classification (NCBI taxonomy): domain Eukaryota; kingdom Metazoa; phylum Chordata; class Mammalia; order Rodentia; family Muridae; genus Acomys; species Acomys russatus. The sequence continues at coordinate 14,690,615 of NC_067165.1, forward strand.
GTGGTGAGTGGCACAACTGCTTAGTGTGGAAACGCATTTGCAGTGCATGCCAGATGACCTGAATTCAGTCCTCAGAATGCACAGTGGAGAGGCAGAGCCAGATCCAACAGGTTGTCCTAGGACCTCCATGTGTCCAGATTCAAACTCACATAACACATATTGCACACACGAGAGAGGGAGAGAGAGGGAGAGAGAGAGAGAAAGAGAGAGAGAGAGAGAGAGAGAGAGAGAGAGAGAGAGAGAGAGAGAGAGAGAATTAATAAGAAAGTTTTAAATTTGTTTTCATAGAGAAGTGGTTTGTCCTAGATGGCATACTTTGGTAGAACTGGGAGATGAGTTGACCTGGCCTGACAGCAGAGCCTGGCTCTTGTACAGTACCTCCCTGGCACGCAGGCTCCAAAACGGGAGGTAAAGAATGCAAAGTCTTCACACAGCACACCTAGTTGAGCTTGTTGAGCTCATGGAGGTCTCACACAGGCCCCTATGGAACCATGGCCTGTGCAGAATCAGAAGTAATGACACAGCACAAGACTGGACCAAACCTTCCTACATGAGGCAGGTGGGATGGTCAGCACAAAGTACATCTCATCATAAGACGTCCTCCTCCATCTACCCTCATACTTGAGTGTGCCAGGCCATAGAGTTGGTTGAAAAGGCAAGGGAAATCAATGGAAATTGAGTTAGGAAATTATGACCAATCTGGTGACATACTGGAATTCTCGGTAAATAATTATTTGAGGAAGGAATAAGAGAGGGGTGGCATGGTGGCCAGCAGGGAAAGAAAAGCAAGCAGTTGGGGGAAAGGGCTACAGGAGTGTTAGGATGTACATTTGAGAAAAAAAAAATGGATGTAATGTCCTGGTTACTTCTGACCACCAGGCTCACAGACACCTGGAGCCTAAAGATGAGAAGCTGCCTCATACCTACTGGGTCCACAAGACTCTTAGAGAGCAGATCTTAACAGGAAGCCCCATAGGCAAACCCAGAGCTTTGGGATTCCAGGAAACTCCTTTTCCTGAACAACTCCCAAGGTTTCTGAGAGTTCTGGGTCTGGCCTCTCTGACTTCTTCCACGGATCAAGCCAGAACTGGCCCCTGAAGGCAGTGCCCAAAGGATCCTGGGATACAGAAAAAGCAAGACTTGGCCATCCCAGCTTCCTCCAATGGGACAAGCTGCTGAGGGTCTACAGCCTGGCCTCCACCCACCCTCTGTGCCAATATAGAGTTCTCTGAATGTTATCAACAAGAACACTACAATAAAAGAGGCCTCTGCGGACAGAGAAGAAGAAACCATGCCACAGAGGGAGGGGTGGTGACCTATTTCCTTTTCCAGACTTCTTGAGGGATATGAGCAGAGGAGGCGGGACCTGAACACTGGTAGACACACTAATGGCATAATTCTTGATCCTGAACTCCTGAGCCCCAACGTGTCCGTTAGACCATATTTGAGTCACACTTCTATTCCTTCCTCAACAGCCCTTAAGCAAATTGAAGTCTCCCATCCTCCACCTATAAAACACCCACAACAAGCTACCCAGTATCTCCTGTGATAATGAAGAGTCTGCCAAGCTTATGCCATATCTTGAATCAGGTTCTGGCAAGAAACGTCTAGCGGTCATCAGTGTCGCCCCTATGATGTGATTACACCCAGGAGCTCACATCTCACAGGTGTAGAGACAGAATTTGGACCCAGATCTAGAAACTTCTGTTCCATGCTCTCTTACACTCACTGTTATTCTGACTCAGTTGTTCCCTCTTTTGAATGTTGATAATAACTTCCACCCTTCTGGGGTTGCTGGGAGAGTTAAATGTGACAGAGCTGGTGTACTGGCATATGTGCTGGCAAACATTCTACTACCATGAACGGCCACAAACATTCTACTACCATGAACGGCCACCCCAGATATATCTGTGCTTTGTTTTCCAACCATTTAGAGGGATGTTGAACTGTGGGGCCCATCCAAGGCAGACCACTGGAGCAACTGATAACAGTTTAGAAATTATAAAACAATGTTTCAATAAACTGCACTAAAAACAAAGACCACATGGCTGGAAACATGGCTCAGAGGCAAATCACTCAGCTAGTGTGCTTGAGCCCTAAAACAACAACAAACAAACAAACAATAAATAAATAAATAATAAACAACCCCCCCCAAAAAAAAACCTTAAACATGCCAGCACCCAGGAGGGTGAAAAGCAGGAAGACTTCTGAATTCAAGGTCAGCCTGGTCTATAAAATGAGTTCCAGGCCAGCCAAAGATACATAGTGAGACTCTGCCCCCCCACCTAAGAAAAAAAGTTAATTAATTAATTAAAAAACCCAGTGACACTAAATGCTCAAAACTCTTCATATGCCAATTATTTGAATACGTTTCAGTCCATCCGTGTGTGTGTGTGTGTGTGTGTGTGTGTGTGTGTGTGTGTGTGCGCGCGCGCGCGCGCGCTGACAGGGTTAGTTACTCTTGGAGTTTGTTTGGTAGTGAGTCAAAATACAAACACATTCAATGATGAAATTATACTGCCTTTGCACAAACTATGGCACCAGCCAAGGACAGTACATGCAGTAAACATTGAATCCCTACCCAGATCTAGCCAAGGGACAGGTCATTCTCTACAGATGAGTGAAGAGTGAGGATTGACTTTCACCTGAACTCTGGTGCCCCATATTTGACCATGTCCCCTTGATGGGGACGCCCAGTAGCACTAGGGGAAGGACAGCAGGCTACCAAGAAGAGACTCTATACCCTATGATCATATACAGGGGGAGGAGGTCCCCCTCAGTCACAGTCATAGGGGAGGAAAATAGGGTGAAAGTGGGAGGGAGGGAGGAATGGGAGGATAGAAGGGATGGGATAGCAATTGAGATGAAATATGAATGAATAAATAAACAAATAAAATTTAAAAAAAGAAAGAACATTAAAGGAAAAGTTAAATTAGGGTAAAATAGAAAGTTTAATATTCCTATTCTTAATTCATGCTAATTATGTAGTCATAATAAATATAGGCTTAAACATGCTTATGTAAAAGTAGAGTTAGTAACAACTCCATAAGGGAAGGGAGAGAGGAATTAGAACATATTATTCTGAGATGCTCAAATGGCTCACAGAAGAGGAATATCTCACATGAAGTAGAATTTCACTCATTGTAAACATTGTTTCCAACTCTTCAGCAAATGTGGGAAAATGTAAACATAAGAAATAAAACAAGTATAACCAGTGTGTATTTATACTACAGAATTTGGGAGCACCATAAATTCAAAGAAAGAAATGGAGGGAGAAGGAAAGAGAAAGGGAAGGGGAAGAAGGCAGGGAGGGATGGAGGAAGGAAGCCAGCCATTCCAGAATCCTTCCCTCTCCTTGTGTGTCCCTGACTTTCACTTTAGCATATCTGTTTTGAGACAATGGTCTCACTCTGAGCATACAGCTCACTGTACGTAGACCTGGGCTGGCTCCAACTCACAGAGACCAGCCTGTCTCTGCCTCCCTTCAGCTCTTAGGAGACAGTCCAATCCAAAACTGTGTTCATCTCACTCACCTTAGAAGGATGGGGAAACGGAGGTTCAGAGAGATGGAGTCGCTTGCCTCAGTGTCACGACGCCTCGAGTGGAGTCTGTGTGACAAATGACACTGCACAACCCAAGGTGACGACCCCCCCTCCCCGCCCAAGGGAGAGCCTCCTGGAATGGGTCTAATGTTCCTGTCAGGAGTAACTGACTGCAGTTTTTTTCTTACTCATTGTTTTGGAACATTCTGCCTTTGTTTTTGCTCACCGCCCCCCCCCCCAACATCCAAAGCTTTTTAATAACAGTAAGATCCAGGGTTAACTCTTGTAGCCTCGGCTGGCCCTTCAGCCTCTGGCACGCTTGAATTTCCAGCCCTTGGAGCAGACATAGGGTTTGGTGTGGCTGTGTGAGGTCCCTGGGGCCTTGCCAAAACGCCGGTACACTTCTCGGCCCTTCCAAGGACCAGACAAGAGCACGGTGCCTTGGCCTTTGGGAGACTCCAGGGCCAGTTGATCGAAGGTGAGGATCTTACCCCCCGCCCCCCACCTTGAGGATACGACTTCAGGCCCGGCTGCTCACCCTCAGTGCATACACCTTCAGCTTGGGCACTTCCAGGATCCTTCACATTATCTGTGACCGTCCCCACAACCACAGCAGTTTTGTTTTCTTGGCCAGGAAGCTTCATCTTTTGGATCGTGCGTGACAGGGACAGAGGTGCCCAGTTGGTGCGACTCATGAATAACCTCTTCAGCACAACCTGATTGAAGGTGGAGTTGGTTCTTCTGGCCAGAACTAGCAGCAGCAGGCAGATGTCCTGGATCTTGGTCTCCTTGCGCCGAACCTTTCGGTCCTTGCTGTGACAAATGTCAACACCTGTGATGGCGCCTCCTGCTTTGCTGGGTCCAGAAAGCTGTTTTTACTTTCTTATCAGAACTTTTCAAATGTAACTGTGTTCTAGGAGACGCCCTAACTTGAGACTGCAGCCAGGGGCCATTCAGGTTATGCTCCACTTATTTAAAAACAAAAAAAAACAAAAAACAAGGGTAAGGATTAATCATAGTTTATATTATGACTTACAAATAAAGTGTTTAAGAAAGCTCCAGATAGTGACGAGCTGAGCCAAGGAAAAACTGTCTTGACTCACAGATGTTTGGTATAATGAGAGAACATTGACCTTTGATAAAGAGGGCACATGCGTACTGATACCAATCTAATGACTTAAGAATGATGACTTGGGGCTGGAGAGATGGCTCAGTGGTTAAAAGCACCGTCTGCTCTTCCCAAAGGACCCAGGTTCAATTCCTCAGCCACCACATGGCAGCTCACAGCTGTCTGTAACACCAGTTCCAATGGCAACACCCTCACACTAAAATAAAATTAAATAAATTATTTTTTAAAAAAAAAGAATGATGACTTAAGATTGATGACAACATTATTACTCTGCATCCTATATTTTGAATTGTATGAAAAAAAATGTAACCACAAAAACACTCCCCATTTCCAAAAAAAATTTTTTTTTAAATGTGTATAAAAACCTAGCTTGCTTGCCTGAAAAATACACTCAGATTCAAACACTACCCCTGGTTTGTCTCTGTTTGTCACTCTCCTATCTTTGTCCACCGGTGCTTTGAGAACTCTTGTTCCCAAGGACCTATACCTGACTGAGACAGTCTGTGATACCTCAGGAAAGAATCTATCTAGGGCCGCAGAGAGGACAATGTGTTAGCCACCTTGATTTGCAAATATCGGAGACACTTAAAAGATACTTAAAAGTCATGGGTGGTCCCACCTGCTTGATTTTTCAGACAAATGAATCCAGAAGATAGGAGCAATCAGGCAAAGATTGCACAACGAGACAATGGGAAAGCCAACACCGAAACCTAGCCACTTGCCTCCTGAGTCAAGAGTGAATTGGCAAATTGCATAGTGTCCTCAGTTAAGTTTATGGTAAGCGGGCTCTGACTGCTAAGGGCTGGTCCGTCTCCACCATCAGCACGGTGCTGCCATCTCAGAGGTCAGCATGAGGAGTAAGGGAAATTCGAGAAGTTTCTTCCTCAATGAGGTGAGCCCACAGACTCCAGGGAGGTATTGAGCTTAGCTAAACACCATCCTAACAAGCAGAGACCCCCTACTTGGCCCAAGCCGACAATGCCTCATTGAGGGACCATGTGAGAGTCGGCTCATGTTGGTAAGGTGAGCACTTCAGAAAGTTTTCTGAGCTAGTGTCTAGTGGAGAAACTGAAGGGAGGCTGTCTGGATATTAGAGTTTGGGAGCATTGAAATGGTCCCTTGGGAAACCACATCAGATGTCACAGCTTACAAAGCACTTTGACATGTGGTTTTTTTTCACCAAGTCCTCATGGTAGGCCTAGGAGATAGGAGCTATAGTCCCTCCTCTCTTTCACATCACTGTGATGAGGACCATGGGGACGACAACACTGATGACTTGCGATGGACAAAGCATGAAGAAGACCCCAGCACTGAGTTTGGTCATTTTGTTACTCTCTGGCTCAGCAAATGATTTCAAGGTCAGCACATCCCTACTCCTGAAAACTGAAGTTCCCTCCCACAAGAGAAATGTTCTCTGTAACCAGCTGTGTTAACACTGGAGTCCGGAACCTTGGTGTCTTGCTTATCAGCTCACTGCCCCACCAATCACTCTCAACTCTGTACCCCAATCATCACTCCTGGGTATCTCCTGGCACTCTGCTCTCTAAAAGACTAGAGCAAGATCTGTCCCTCTGCCCAGCAACAATTATCTAATTTAAAGATATCACCCTGTTTGCCCTCAGTATCTTGAGTGCTGAATTTTTACATCCCCAAGGCTATGAATCTTATATGAGCCAACAAGGGACATAGAGTTCTACTAAACTGATAGAAATACAATTTCAATGAACAATAATGACAGAAATACCAACCAATATTTACATCATAATAATGGTGATAACAGCAAATCGTCATAATATGTTTCTTCTTGTGTGCCTGGTGTTCTTTTAAGTAGCTACTCGTAATAACCCATTTAATATCTGGAACACAGCTATGAACTATCCTGTGGGTAAGCTTCCTTGTAGTGATTAACAAGGTAGGACTTATCATGTAGTAATGTTGTAAATTGCTTAATAACTAGCTCTCTCTATAAAGAGTGAAGATTAAAAGAGGATAAAATTAGGTCATAGTCTGTGGTGCTGAGCCTGAGCATAGCTTCCATCCTGACATCTCAGCTGCTTTGCTTATGACCCCATTGGATGGTGACAAGGGAAAGAGAGATATCCACAGAGAGTGTCATACAATCCACTTAATTAGCCAACTCTTTTTTTTTTTTTTTTTTTTTTCTATTTAGACTCTTTGGTGAGCATTCATCTGAGACACATTTTTTTTTTTTTTTACATTTTCCAGTTCAAGCACAGTTGTCCACAGATCTCTCCCCAACACTCGTCCTCACGAGTTATCTAAAAGACTTCCATCCAGGTCACTGACCACACAGCCACACAGCTAACCAACTTGTGACCACAGTGCATTCGTCAATATAGACTTTTACCTGTAAGCCATTTATTCTCCTAAACCAACGGAGCAAACAAACACCCTGCTCACTGTCTTGTCCCCGGGGCCAGTTCCTCTTCACCATTGTCCTCAGGCATGTTCCAAAAAGAGACATGGTGTTCTCGCTATCAACTTTCAAGTAGACAGGCACATGACAGAGAATCATCTGCAGCCAGCGTGAGTTTGCTGCTCTTCAGTCAATCATAGAGAATTCACCGGGGAGACCATACATTCAGGCTGTAGAGGGGAAAGTAGCAGCAGGTCACAGGGACCACTAGCACTCATCCTGGATGCACACTGGCATCTGGTGGTGTGCATCGGCAGAGCTGCCAGCTCTGTGGCCTGAGAAGTCAGATAACCCTGGCTTCACATTGTGAATTCATGTCATGTAGTGACTTTGTGAGTTTTCAAGTTTACCATCAGAAGACTTTACATTGTTTTTAAAGGCTTATTTTTTTTTTTTTAGTTGTGTGTCTATGGGAGGGCAATATGTGTGTTTGTGATGTCTGGTGCTCACAGAGTCTAGAAAAGTACAGCCAGTCTCCTGGAGCTGGAGTTACAAGCAACTGAGAGCCACCCAACATGGGTGCTTCAAACTGAACTCAGAAAGGGCAGTGCAGACTCTTAATGGCTCCAGCCCTGACTTCATATTGTTAAGATGTCAATGCATCCTAAACTAACTAATCAGCAGATGCTGCTGGTTTTCTTCAAAACAGTCAAGGAACTCAGAACTCAGTCTTAGCAATTAACAATAAAGTTGGAGGACTCTTGTTTCACAATTTCAAAAACTTTAGCAGTATGGCCTAGCATAAGGACTAGCATATAATAGATTAGAACTGACAGTCCAGACTTAAAATCTATTGGCTGGGGATAGGGGAAAGGGGAGGCTGGAGAGATGGCTCAGTGCTTAAGAGCACTGGTAGCTCTTTCAGAAGACCCAAGTTCAATTCCCAGCATTCACATGACAGCTCATAATTGTTTTTTATTCTAGCTTAAGAGGAAATGGCACACTCACACAGACATACATGCTGGCAAAACGCCAATGCACATAAAATAAAAATAAATAAATCTAGCAGGCGTGGTGGCATATCTGCTCCAAAAGTAACAAGAGAAAAAATTAATTGAATTTTATCCAAGTGGAAAACTTTTATAATACAAAGAAGGCCATCAAGAAAAGTCAACCAAGGTGATACTACAAGCCTGTAATTGCAGCACCTGGGAAGTAGAGGCAGGAAAATCAGGAGTTCCAACCTCAGCTACAAAGCCAGCCTGGACCCTGTAGTTTGATCATGCTCCAGGGTATGGCCTCATACATACAAATATATTAACAGCAGTTTCTGTGTACTTGATGGGCTATTAAATTAAAAAATTTTTAAAGAGGGCACAAACTTGGAGAGTTAGGGAGATGGAGATGAATCTGTGAGGAGCTAAAAGGAGGAAGTGAGAATGAATATGATCAAAATACATTGCATAAATTTGTCAAATAATTAATAAAAATAAAATATCATAAAAAATAAAAGAAAGCCATAATACAAATGCATATAAAATATTTGCACATTAAATATATGATTAAAGGCTTGTATCTATATCTTTCAAAGTCTTAAAGCTCAGGGATGAAGAGATGGTTCAGTGGTTAAGAGCACTTGCTACTCTCCCAGAGAACCCTGGTTCAGTTCCAAGTACCTACATGGATGCTCACAAGCATCTGTAACTGCAGTTCTAAGGATCAGACCCTCTTCTGACCTCCAGTGGCACTGCACACATGTGGTGCATGGACATACATGCAGGCAAAACATGTACATACTTAATATAAAATAAGTATTAAAAAATAAATCCTGGCGGGGCAGTGGTGACACATGCCTTTAATCCCAGCATTCAGGAGACAGAAGCAGGTGGATCCCTGTGAGTTCGAGGTCAGCCTGGTGTACAAAGCGAGTAACATAGAGAAACCCTTTCTCGAAAAAACAAAATAAATAAATAAATAAATAAAACCTGAAAGCTCAATAATTTAGAGAGATAACCCATTGGTAAGATAGGTAAATGGCAGCCAGGCGTGGTGGTGCACACCTTTAATCCCAGCACTTGGGAGGCAGAGGCAGGCAGAACGCTGTGAGTTCGAGGCCAGCCTGGTCTACAAAACAGGTCCAGGACAGCCAAGGCTACACAGAGAAACCCTGTCTCAAAAAAATTAAAAAAAGGGTAAATGACTTCAATAGACATTTCTCTGAAGGGCCTACATGACTGAGCAACAAGCATGTGAAGGCTATTCCTCCTCAATAGCCATCAGGGACATGAATGCCAAAACCATAGAAAGATACCATTTCACTCTCACAAGGTGTATGCCGGATTCTTCACACACCATACATTGCTGAAACAATGAGCACTCTGGTTTACTTACAGGAGCAGGGGTGACTCACCAAAGCCCCACCCCCACCTCAACCTTTTACCTCTTATATATCCTGCCCCACCCCCAAGATCCTGTACAACTTAGTGAGGAGGGAATGGTGCCTTGAGCCTCAGATAAAGGACTTGACAGCCTCCCCCACCTCCTTCCATAAGGGACTGTCAGCAGCCTCATTATCCCAGACTTACCTAATGACTATATAAAGGTTACAATAGGCTAAGGACACTGTAATGGCTGTGACAGGATAATCACATTATCCTAGACAGCATTGCCCTGATTATTCTATTGCCTTGCCTGTAGCTGAGGCCTTTCCAAATCACCATGCTCGTTTTGCTTCAAGACAGTGATGATCATGTCAAACCTAAAAACTAAATAAATAAATGAATAAATAATACTATACACATCATCCAGATCAGCCTTGAAATGGTATGAAGCATATGGTGATGTAATTCAAACAATTAGAAAGCTAAGGCAGGAGGACTTAGAGTGCAAAGTCGTCCTGATCTATACATCCAGAAACTTCTAGTTTAAAAAAAAAAAAAAAACATTTTTTTTTTTTAATTCCAGGGAAGAAAGTATTATTGGCCTGTGCCTCAGATAAGAAAACGCAAGCTTGAATCCCATGGAAGATGAGAAGGAAGGATTTTAGGAGCCAGAGGTGTCAAGGGCAGCACAAGAGCATGATCCACAAAAATCAGCTAAACAGGGTCATTGAGGCACCCAGAGACCGAAGCAGCAAACGGGGAGCCTGTGTGAATCTGAGCTCGGTCCTCTGCATATGTGTTATGGCTGTGTGGCTTGGTGTTCTGTGGGATGCCTAACAGTGGGAGTGAGGGTGTCTCTGACTCTTTTGCCTGCTTTTGGAAACCCTTTTCCTCCTACTGGGTTGCCTGGCCCAGCCTTGATATGAGGGTTTGTGCCTAGTCTTATTGTAACTTGTTATGCCGTGTCTGGTTCATGTCCCTGGAAGGCCTGCCCTTTTCTCAAGGGAAACAAAGAAGGAGTGTATCTGGGGGAGAGTGGAGATGGGGAAGAGAACTGTAAGGAGAGGAGGGAGTGAAAAGTGTGGTCAGGGTGTGATGTATGAGCAAAGAATAAATAAATAAAAATTTAAAAACTGAAAATAAACAATTTGAGGGTCTCGTTGACAGGCCCTTCGAGCGTATAGAGCCACATTCAGGAATGGTAAAAGTCCTTTTAACTCCCACAAACAGCTTCCCTTCCTTTTCTAATGTAGTACATCCTCTTATCTGTGTCATTGATTTCTGAGAATTTAGTTGTTTGCTGTCAATTATGGTCTGAAATTAGTAAATGGGAAATTCTGGAAATAACCAATTGTCTTAGTTATTATTCTATTGTTCTGCATGACTGAGGCAACTCTTATAAAAGAAAGCATTTAACTGGGGGCTTGCTTACAGGTGAGTTCATTACCATCATGACAGGGAGCATGGCGGCAGGTATGGTGCTGAAGCAGTAACTGGGAGCATTACATCTTGATCTACAGGCAAAGGGCGGGGAGAAAGAGAAAGAGAGAGAGAGAGAGAGAGAGAGAGAGAGAGAGAGAGAGAGAGAGAGAGAGAGAGAAAAGAAGAAGAAGAAGAAGAAGAAGAAGAAGAAGAAGAAGAAGAAGAAGAAGAAGAAGAAGAAGAAGAAAAAGGAAGGAAGGAAGGAAGGAAGAGGAAGAGACTGGGCCTGTCATAGACTTTTGAAACTTCCACGCCCACCCCCAGTGTCACATCTCCTCCAACAAGGACATACATATGGCCTCACCTACCAATCCTTCCCAATCAACTGGAGACTAAGCATGAAAATATATGAGTCTATGGGGACCACTCTCATTCAAACCACCACACCAGTTCATAAATCTTAAATTATGTACTGCTCTGAGCAGTGTGATAAAGTCTTGTGACGTCTGACCCCATTGTATTCCATCCTTCTTGGCATATAAATCATTCTTTTGTTCAATGTGTTCACAGTGTTTAAGCTACTCAACTATTAGTCACTTACTAGCCATCATGGCTACCGAGCTGTTTAAGTCCCTCTTATTTTTAATAGTACCCCCAAAGTATAAGGCTAATAATATTGCAATTTTATCATAGCATATTATAGAGGAATTTTAATTCAGAACATGGCTGCTCTGCAAGAGATCGCATCCAAAGAAAAATCTTCTAGTTCTTTGTGCTCCAGATGGAAAACAGACAAACTTTTAATCCCAAGAGACAGAGGCAAGCAGATCTCTGAGTTCAAGGCCAGCCTGGTACAGAGCACGCTTCAGATAAAGAAAAGCTTAGGTCCAGGTGTGATGGTACACACCTTTAGTCCAAGCACTCAAGAGACAGGTATGCAGATCTCTGAGTTCTAGTCAGTGCCGTTCAGGCAGTTCTGTGGAGAGTGGGTTGAGAGGCAGTGTAGTGGAGTTGAGCTCATAGCAGTTCAGTTGGAGGAATTCAGGGGCAGTTTTTACTGGGAGAGTTTGACAGAGACAGGGTTGAAGGAAGAATGAGCCAGACACAGGTGAAGACAGAATGAGCCAGAGAATGAGACAGAACCAGAAGATTAGAACAGATTGCTAGAGTTAGTTTGAGGTCAAGCAGAGCAATTCAGTGAGAAACTGAGAGAAGCCAGATTGAATCAGTCATCTTGGAGAGGAGTATGAGCCAGAACAGCTGAGTTGAACCATCAGGCCAGAGTTCAGAAAGAACTAGAAAGGGTGAGCTTATCCAGAAGTCAGTCTCAGAGGATGAAAAAATTCTAGGCCTAGAGCAGATTGCACAGAGGTTAGAAGCTTCCAGGCTGAGGCCTAGGTTAGCAGATGGAGGCGTAAGCCTTGGAGACAATTAAATCAGGCAAATAAAAGGTAGTTTTACATATTGTTATAATTGTTCTGTTTTATTGTTGTTATTGTTATTTTCTTACTGTGCCTAATTCTAAATTAAGCTTCATCAATGTTATGTATGTGTAAGAAAAAAAACATATATTATTTTTTTAAGATTTATTTATTATATATACAGTATTCTACCCTCATGTGTGCCTGCCCACCACAAGAAGGCACCAGATCTCATTATAGGTAGCCATGAGCCACCATGTGGTTGCTGGGAATTGAACTTGGGACCTTCGGAAGAGCAGCTGGTGCTCTTAACCTCTGAGCCATCTCCACAGCCCTGAAAAAACACATTTTAAATAGAATGTGGTCCTATCTGTTTTTTAGACATCTAACAGGGATCCTGGGATGTATACTCCAGGGGGGAGGGTAACTGTTTCTATTCTCATTTCTTCCCTCTAATAAATTATAGAAAATTTTATCTTCCAAGAAGCAAAATCAAAACAAAAGAAAAAAGAAAGACTGGGCAGTGGTGGCGCATACCTTTAATCCCAGCACTTGGGAGGCAGAGGCAGGTGGATCTCTGTGAGTTCAAGGCCAGCCTGGTCTACAAAGTGAGTCCAGGACAGTCGGGGCTACACAGAGAAACCCTGTCTCGAAAAACCGGGGGGAGGGGGGAAGGAAAGAAAGAAAACCTAAGTTCAGAAAAATATTGATTCCATATCCCAAGACACACAACTCTTCAGGACAAATCAGGTCTCAAACCCAGCTCTGTCAGTTCTGTTGCTGCCACACTTCCCCCATACCACCTGATGCCAGAATCCCAGCCCTAGGCCCTGGATACCATGTGCCTCTACCTTCCCCGCTTCTGCCCTCCCCCCAGCCCCACGCTACAGGTTGGGTACAGACATTCTATTCACAGCTCTTGCCAGCCAGCCTGTAAACAAAAGCTAGTCTTGGCAGAACAGCTACCTGGCTCCATTCCTTATGGGAAAGAAGTCCATTGCCAGAGAAGCACACTGTGTCTAAGGAAGCCCTGGAGGTCCCAGAGGGGCAGAAAATGTTCTGCTCTGCAAATGGGCCAGGCCTACCTGCCTACCAACCTGGGAGCCTTGGAGGGAGCAGGGCAAAGAGAGCATGACTGTTGTACAGGAGCTCTTGGACAATGCCCAACAGGCAACAGGACAAAGGGTCATTGTGAACAGCAGCAGGAAAGCAGGCATTATATACTGGGGGCCATCAGGAGTGCCGGCTTGTGCTGGAAGTTTGAAAACTGGATGCCCAGCCTAGCCCTCAGCCCTTCCCAGGATGATCACAGGAAGTGTACCGTGGCCCACCTGCTCCTTAGCAACGGGAAGACCGGACTTGGAAAGGGGCTTTTCTAGAAGAGGCAGTCAGGGGAAACTTGGGATGAAGAAGATGAGGGGAAGGTGGAGTCAGTTAACCACTGTCATCTCACCTGACGGGTCAGACCTTAGTACAGGGCTGCCCAGCTTGGCTGAGTCAATAGCGCCAGAGGCGGATTGGTGGGATAAGGGCCAAATATTACCAGAGGGGTGCTGCTTCTTCATAAAGGGAGGATGAGCTGCTGAGAGTCCAGCATGAGTTCCAGGGCCATGGCCAAGAAAAGTGGTAAGTAGGGTCCTCCCCTGGGTCTGGAAGAGACTGAGCAAGGAAGTGTTAGATGCTGAAATAGGCAGGGGTGCTGGATTAGAGAGGGACATGGGTCAACAGGCGAGGCGGAGGTCTGCGGAGGTCTCACCCGAGGACCACAGAAAAGTAAAGAGACTAAGAATTGAGATGGGAATTCGGCTTTCTCAAAGCCTGCGCTGGGCCAGGATGTTGAAAACAAGTTCAAGGATGGGTTGGAGCCATTTGAGAGAAACAACACGGGGGCCAAGAAACAAATGCTGCTAGTTCGGGGGGAAGGTAAGGGCTGGAGACTGGATAAGAAGGCTGAGGCAGATCCGGGGTTTTGGATGGGGTGTCAGATTTAGAGATTCTCTCCCTTGGGTCTGATAATGTCTTTCCTCTTTTCTAATGCGTTGTCCCAATGGAAGGCTGTCATAGCATTGGAAAGGGTATAGTGTGCCTCCTCAGCTAGTAGCCCCTAAAAACCCTCTTCCAAGACCAAACTAAGGGGTTCACCCCAGCCAAAAACTCAGCTTGTGGAAAGATCTCAGGGTGTACAGTCCTTGCCTGGTCCACTTAAGAGCAGATGATACTGCGGGATCCAGGTAAGCCTTCGTTGAGACAAGGCCAGCTGTGAAAAGGAAAATCAAGTCACTCAAGATCTTATATGGTAGTCACTGACTGTCTGAGTGGTGAGTCCTATTCCTGGTATCATGCTAAATACCTGGGAAGCATAGATAATGCTGGAGGTGGGGGGGGGGGGGCACAGGGACCACCTGTTTCTCACATGTCACTCCTCACTCCCTGTGAGAAACCTGAACCTTCCTCCCTCACGCACTCTCACGTTTTCACAAGTATACACACCCTCTCTCCCCCTCTCATTCGCTGTCTCACTCTCTCCCCCACACAGCTTTACTTTCCAGATGTTCTCACAGCACCCACATAGGTCTCCCCATTCTCCCTCGGACTCAGAGGATCACATCTCATCCCCCTCACTCTCAAATCCAGCCCAACTCACGCTTCGCAATCCACCTCAACTTCCCACGCAGATTCAAAAGCACCCAGGCGTCCACACTGCTCCACCCCTTCATCCCTCACACAGAGCCACGAACTATGCAGTCATAGGAGGCAAGCACAAGCTAGGACCACATTCCCATGCACAAACTGGCAGGCATACGCAACCACAGTCCTTTACAACTCTTGGGTGAAGGCACATGCACACTCGCCGTCAGGAGCAGGCACATGAACGGTCACCTATGAGCCTCCCACACCCACGAGTTCCCAGGGTGGAAGCCATGCTCACAGTCACACATCGATCACACAAATAACACTGCAGTTCACGTTAGACCCACACACTGCACAACACAATTGCCGTCATACAGTCATATCTACCACCACACACTTGTCAGACCAGACTCTCATCTGACTGCCCTGCACTGGCTCCCACAGCCAAGCTCACCCTGGATAAATAGGTCCCAGAGCCCTGGGCTCCTTGCTCTCTCTGCCCACAGGAATCCTTATTTGGGGGATCTTGCTGTCCATCTCCAGCTGCCTTGCGGTCTATGAGGACCTTCGCGAGTGTTTCCAGGACCCCGATTATGAGGCCTTCCTTCTCATAGCCCAGAATGGGCTCCATACCTCCCTGCTGCACAAGAATGTGGTGGTGGTAGGAGCTGGGATGGCAGGCCTAGTGGCAGCGAAGACCCTACAGGATGCTGGGCATATGGTAAGAAGGCTTTGAGGAAGCCATGATCATCAGCCTCCGATTTGAGTCCGTGGGTGGGAAAAGAGTGAATAGGCCAACAGCGAACGAGGCACGATTGCATGGAGACAAGCCTCCGAACCCCCTGGCCCCTAATCATTGGCTAACTGCTGTTCGTGGAGACAAGAGTGAGGACCTATGCTGCCACGCAGGGGCCTCGAATCGCTCAGGACCCGATGAGGTTATCCTGCGTCTTCAGGGCCTCCAGGCCAGAGCCTATGGCTATTTGGGGGTGGGAAGTGGGGTGGGAAGAAAAGACAGCACTCCCTAGGAATGATAGCATCTTCTTTGCTCCCCAGGTGACCATCCTGGAAGCCAGTAACAGCATCGGAGGCCGGGTGGCCACACTCAGAGACAAGAAGGAAGGCTGGTACTTTGAGCTAGGACCAATGCGAATCCCAGAAAGCCATAAGTAAGTCCTGTGCAAGACAAGGAGCAAAAGGGATATAGCGGGGAAGGGATGAGGAAACGGTAGGAGGGACCCCGGTGCCATCCAGGCTTTCAGAGTCACTGTGTCATGTGATCCAACCCAAGTAGTCGGGGATGATAGTCATCCCCCACCTCTGAAAGAATACCTGAGATCACAGGAAGCTGAGGGTCACACAAGAAATGGTAGATCCCAGGTTGTACGCCAGCTCATCAAACTATAGTGAAAATATTGGCAGCTTCCTGTTTCTCAGTCACATCAAAAGAAGCTGAAACATTATAACCCGTTTCTATTAACAACATCTGCCACTTGCTCAGCACTTTTTTCTAGACCTTATCTCCACAAATGTTGCTTTTCTTTTTGTTTGTTTGTTTGTTTGCCTTTAAAATGAATTGAACCCACACTTATCCTCTAAACCACCAATAACAAGCACAACTGCTCCAGCCCAGAGTGGGTGTCATTGAATTCAGCCCCACAGTTAGTTAACATTGCACAATGGGATCTCAAATGCTGTCAGGAGCAAGAGACATCCGTCTGAGCGTTTGAGTACCACTAGTTGGGATTTCGTCAAGGACCTTTGTTCTTGACGAAAGAGGCTTCTCACCTTCTACGGCCTTGGGAGTCGGGGAACTAACGCCCACAACGTTAAATGAGTTTACAACTGAACAAGCAATTCGTCTGAGTTCCTAGGCATAGCCTTACACTGATTCTACCTGAAGTAGTTTCTACTGTGGGACCAGAAGGAAGAAGAATGTTATGTGTTGGGGGGCTGGAGAGATGGCTCAGAGGTTAAAGGCACTGACTTCTCCTCCAGAGGTCCTGAGTTCAATTCCCAGCAACCACACGGTGGCTCACAACGGTCTATAATGTGATCTGATGCCCTCCTCTGGCCTGCGGGTGTACATGCAGGCAGAGCACTATATATGTAATAAATAAATCTCTTTTTAAAAGAAAAGAAAAGAAACGGAATTTAAAAAAAAAAAAAAGAATGTTATGTGTGTTTCTGCTCCAGGCTAACCCACACCTATGTCAAGAAACTTGGCCTGAAGCTGAATAAGTTCATCCAGTATAACAACAACACCTGGTACCTACTTAATGGACGACGTCATCGTGCGTGGGAAGTCAAAGCTAACCCAGACATCTTGGGCTACCCCACGAGGCCCACAGAGAAGAACAAAACAGCCGAACACCTCTTCTACCAAGCCATTGCTAAGGTATCTGCTGCCTTTCCCAGCTGGGATCCTGGTGTGTGTGTGTGTTTATAGATGTTTAGGTGAATGTGGGTGCATGTGCACATTTTTGTAGAAACTAGTAGTCAGCATTAGATGTCTTCCTTGACTGCTTTCTACCTTATTTTATTTTATTTTATTTTTGGCAGAGTTTCTCACTGGACCTGCAGCTTGCTAATTCTGCTAAACAGGCTAGCTAACAAGCCTCAGAGCACCTAGTGTTTCTGTCTTCCCAGTGACACCACATCCCACTTGTTTTGTTTTGAGACAGGGTTTCTTTGTGTAGCCTTGGCTGTCCTGGATCTCACTTTGTAGGACCAGGCTGGTCTAAAACTCAAAGAGATCTGCCTGCCTCTGCCTCCTGGGTGCTGGGATTAAAGGCACGTGCCACCATTGCCCAGCTCACACCTTGCTTTTTACTATGTGCGTTGACGTTTTGTCTACATTTATGTCTGGGTGAGGGTGTCAGATCTCCTGGAACTGGAGTTACAGACAGTTGTGAGCTGCCATATGGGTACTGGGAATTGAACCCAGGTCCTCTGGAAGGGCAGCCAGTGCTCATAGCCACAGAGCCATTTGTCCATCCCCAACACATGCTATTTTTATATGGATGCTGGGAGTAGAACTCAAGTCCTCAATCTTGTACAGCAAGTATTCTATCAGCTGATTATTCACCTTAAATTTTTGTCTTGGACCCATCTTTCATTTCAAATCCGGTGTGGTGGTTCATGCTTTTAGTCCCAGTACTTGGGGAGGTAGAGGCAGAAGGATCTAGAATTGAAGGGCAGCCTGCCTCAGCTCTATGGTGAGTTGGAAGCCAACCTAGGCTACGTGAGACCCTGTCTCAACAAAAGCACACGTTTCCTTCAATGAAAGGGACATACTCAGGGAAGAAGGTGCCCCCAGGAGTTCTGGGAACTTCCCTTTGTCCGCCTTTCCCAGCCTCTCCAAGAGACAGCCAGAGAAACCAACTCTAATCTAAAGGCCTGTGAGGCACGTTTCCTGCAGGGCCATCTTGATGATGTTTCTGCTCCCCTTCCACAGAGCACACAACGCATGAAGACATTCAACTGCAGCCAGCTGATGTCCCTTTATGAGTCTTACTCCACCAAGGTAAGTGAAACATGAGGCCCCAGGATGCAAGGCCCTGGGACAGTGTCCCAACCACAGGACGTTCTCTTCCTACTGCCAAAGCCATTGCCTCCCTCAAGCCCAAATCTACTCTTGCTGGGCCTAAGCCCGTACTAAAGCCTTCCTATGTACCAGACCCTGTGACCCAGACTTGCATCTATGGTGCTCCCCCTCCCGACAGGCTTTCCTGGTGAAAGAAGAAATGCTAAGCAAAGGAGCCGTCCAGATGATTGAAGATGTGATGAGTGAGATTTCTGGATACTATGATTCTTTCCTGGAGTCCCTGAGGAGTGCTAGCATCTTCTCCAAAACCGAAGAGTAAGGCTGACCCAGTGCTAGGAAGAACCAAGTCGCCAGCACTGGTTTATTGGGTATTTGCTATGTAGGGGCCCCTCAAGTGACAATCCCTGCCTGACTTGGGGCTGTGTATTCACGAAGGTGATGATTATGAAGTGTCCCAAACAAGAGTGCAGGAGACAGGTTCTTCCCTTTTCAGGTCAGAAGAGCGGCCGGCGCTAGGACACAGAGATCTGGTAGTGTCCCCCACTCATCTTTCCCTCTCCACCACTGCAGATTTTCAGAAATCACCGGTGGCTTTGACCAACTCCCCAATGGCCTCGGCGCCAGCCTGAAGCCTGGCACCATCCGCCTGAAGTCCAGAGTAGAAACAGTGGTGAGAGACGGGCCTAAGGTTGAGGTTTTGTACAGGACGAATGGGCCTGTCTCTGCGCTGCACAGAGTCACTGCTGACTACGCCATCATCTCAGCCTCGGCCAAGGCCACACGCCTCATCACCTTCCAGCCACCCTTGTCCCCAGACAAAATGCATGCCCTGCGCTCCGTGCATTACAGTAGTGCCACCAAGGTGGCTTTTGTGTGCAAAAAACCCTTCTGGGAACAGGAAGGTATACGGGGAGGTGTCTCCATCACAGACCGGCCCTCCCGCTACATCTACTATCCCAGCCACAGCTTGCCAGGTGGCAAGGGTGTCCTGCTGGCCTCTTTATACTGTGGGTGATGATTCCATCTTCTTTACCTCCCTGAACCGCGACCAGGTGGTGTCTATTGTCCTGGATGACCTGGCCACAGTGCACCACATATCCAAGGATGAGCTAAGAGACATGTGCCCAAAATCAGTGGTCAAGCACTGGTCTCAGAACTCCCTCACCGTTGGTGCCTTTTCTGAGTTCAAATCCTATCAATTTGAGGACTATTCAAAGCAGCTTTTCCAGCCAGAGGACCGCATCCACTTCGCGGGTGAGCACACTCACATGCCCCATGCCTGGGTGGACACTGCCATCAAGTCTGGCATCCAGGCTGCCAGAAATATTCAGGCTGCGGTGGACAAGGAGACCACTCAGGAACACATGGCTCTGTAGATACCAACAATCAGGATGGTTAGGTTTTTCCCCACAAGAACAATCTGTGGGAGACTCTGACAGAGTAGGCCAGAAGTTCAAAGGAGGTAGACACCCAAAAGAGAGGTCACTACTGGTCCCTTGGTCTCCAAGCAGGAATCCAGCTGGGAAGACATCACTCCCTTTCCTGTCTCACTCCCTGCCTAGCTCTAACAGCAGAGATGGGGTATAAGGAGGCAGGGGTAGGAGTCAAGGCTGGAGAATCCTAGAATCAACCTTCAGCTTGAAGGAAATTGTCTCCTGCTGCAAAACAATAATAAGCTGATGATGATGATGATGGTGGTGGTGGTGGTGGTGGTGGTGATGATGATGATGATGATGATGATGATGATGATAATGATAATAATAATAATAATAATAATAATAATAATAATAATAATAATAGAGAGAGAGAAGCTACAATATCTGACTTGTGTCACTTACAACTAGATGCCCCTGCCCCCCACGATGCATTAGTGGCTGTGTCACTTACAACTAGACTCCCCTGCCCCCCACGATGCATTAGTGGCATCTCAGCCACCCTGACAGATGCTCCCCTTCACCAGCTAGACCCCGTACCTCTAGCTGCACAGCCCACCCACAGCCCTGACTACACACAGCCCTGAGAGGACACCGTGCTCATTTTACAAATCCTTCTCCATTAGTCCCCTCACGGAAACCCAACTGTCTTTACAGAACCAACCTAAGTGATTCCTCCTCAAAGCCTCCCTTAGCCCCTCCCCACTCCCCTCACTCTGGTGGACTGAAGACCTTACTGAGATCATGTTGCCAACGGGACCAGGAGACCACCAAAGGGCTGAGATCACATATTTCATTCTGGGGTGTGTGTGTGTGTGTGTGTGTGTGTGTGTGTGTGTGCGCGCGCGCGCACGCGCGCGCCCTCTTCCCTTCAGCCTGCCAATACTTACTAAAACACACCACATGCCTGGCACCATATGGCACCCGGCTGAGAGGCAGAAACACAGAGAGTATGCAACAGTGAAAAGTCAACTCTCCTCCGCCTGTCTCCCCATGTGTTCAAGGTCCAGTTCTCAAATCAGACTCAATTTTCATTCCAAATTCTCAGAAACCAAGAGTTATTCCTGAGTAGTGAGGGGATCGACTAAGTAAAAAAGGAAAGGTAAACTGAGTCACAAGCCCTCCTTGCCTGACAGACTCTGGAGCCCCAGGAAGCAAAGCATGGCGAAGCACGGCTTGGAATTTTGTGGAAGACTGGCAGACAATGTGGAAGAGAGAAAGAGGGAAAGAAAATTCACATTTTATACTGCCACATGGCCCATTGTTAAATCGAGACAGCTCATCTCTGATACCCATTTGCCGCTGACAGGACATTTTTAGTTCCAAGTTAACAGAAACCAAACTGGGGCTTTCAGCTGGGCGGCCGGGGAGGGGGGGGCAGCGGGAGAGGGGTGGCTGAGGGGGGGGAGGGGCGGTGTTGTTGTTTCATGCCCAGAAGTCCAGAATGAAGCTGATCTTATCAGAATGACCGCAGGCTCCAGGCTGAAAAACTAGTACTAAGGGTTCTCAGACAGGATGACCAAAGACCTAGAGAGGCTCCACCAGCTCTAGGGCTACCTTCTGGGTGGCTGAATCTGCTGCCCTGTTTCCTTAGGCCCCCAGGGATTCCCCCTTTTTGACACCCTTTGCAATGGACAACTGATACCTCTTTTGGCAGCCATGGGGTCTCTAGAAGTACCAGAATTTCTTCTTTGTTTTTAATTTCCTTTCTGGATAAGGTGAGGAGTGCCCTTTCCCATATGGGCACTATGGACATGGGTGTACCCAGTTGCCCTTCCCCCAGTGAAATGCCTGGGTTTATGCCAAGATCTCAGCCTTTTGTGGTGCCTGATATTCCTTGGCTGAGAGAATGGGCACCCATACTGTCCTTTCCAAGGTGACAACTGCAAACCCAGCATGCCAGATTCCATCATGAACAGAACTGCTCCTATCAGTGTGCTCCCATCAGTGTGCTCCCATCAGTGTGCTCCCATCAGTGTGCTCTCATCAATGTGCTCCCATCAATGTGCTCCCATCAGTGTGCTCCCATCAGTGTGCCCCAATCAGTGTGCTCCCATCAGTGTGCAGTACCTCTTTGGCTTTTTGCAGCAAGACATTGGTTAGGACAGGTCTGGCAGATTGGACCACATCAGTCACTTCTATGCAATAGCGGAGGAGCACTCCTGGGTTATCATCTGGTTGTAGGCTGGCTGGTTGATGGCTGAAATTTTAAAGAACTGGCTACGAGGCTGTCTATGAAAAGTGCTTGGTAATGCATTATTCAAGCATTGGACATCCGCCTCTCCAAGGTCCTCCTCAAGAGGTCCTCCACAGAGTGTAGGATGGTTAGAAGTTCCTAACCCAAAGTCAGTCTGTCAGCTTCTTTTACTAGCATAGCTGTAGCAGCAACTGGCAGAAACAGAGTTGAGCCTTTTGCATAGGTAGGCCACTGGCCTCTTTCACCGTCCCAGTGCCTGGACAAGGACCCCCTTTGCAACCACCTAGATAGGACAGGGTGGCCCTCTTACCCCCTCATTCCTCCATGTTTCTGACTTCCCCTCTGGGGTTCCTTTTATTGGTCTCCCTGAGTGCTGCCATTACTGCTCAGGTCACTCTTTTTTCCTCTACTGAGTCAGTAATTATAAGGCTCCTGAGCAATCTCTAGTAATTAGGACCCATTCTACCCCAGCTCCTTCTAACTTCTAAAGTTTCTTTCTAATATCTGAGTCTGACTGGATAACAAAAGCCATAGTAGTGGCTTATTGGGTTTTGTTTTTGTTTGTTTGTTTATTTGTTTGTTTGGTTGGTTGGTTGGTTGGTTGGTTTTGGTGTGCTGGGGTCTACAGGGGAGAAGACTGGGTAAGCCTCATAGAAGTGCTCTGGGAACCTGCCAGGTGATTCTTGGAACTCCTGTGTTACCTCACTCACCTTAGACAAATTGGTGGGTTTTCTAGCAGCTGTCTTCAGTCTTCCTAAAATGGTCTAGTGAAAATTGGTCCAGAGCCTCCTTGCCTTGGTCAGTATTTGGGGTCCTAGTCAGGTTGGACAGAGGAGTATACCCACTCTATCTGGGCTGCACTGTCAGGCAGGGATCCCCTGCCTGACCCCAGGGCAGCTTTTCTACTCTCAACTGGATTCTGTTGCACTCCTTGGCCACGAAGAGATGACCAAGAACTGTTGGCAGTCCTCCCAGTTTGACTGGTGGCTCCAAAGGGCTGCCTGGAGATGACTAAAAAGAGCCTGGGGGTTTTTGGAGAATGGAGGGTTCTGAGTTTTCAACTGTACAGCCGACTTGTTGAGGAGATAGACCATGAAAGGGAGTCGTGGGCCCTGGGGTGTTTTTGTTCCCTTTCCGGCAGGTGTTGGGACCTCAGTGCTGAGTTCTAAGGTCAGAATGATGCCTCCAACATGGCATCAGTTTGCTAATATCTGGGGACCTGACACAAGCAGCTCCAGTGGCCACCAGAGATAAGGAAAGGAACAATTTTAAGGATTGTGGGTGCATGAAAGCACCAGACTGCCTCTCCCCTGGATCCCGGGGTCAAGCTCAGGAAATCAGCTGAGCTACTCCTTGGTCATTGTATCTCCTCACAGCAGTGCAACATTAATTAAGCCAGTCCCCATGGAACCAGCCAACAACATCCTTTACCTTTAGAGTGACAAAAACAACAAAAGGAAAAAAGATTCACTTTGGTTCAGAGTTTCAAAGGATTCACTCCATGTTCACTTGGTTCTGCTGTCTTTGTGCCATTACGAGGAAGACCTTGTGGTGTGGTGAAGACCATGTGGTGGAACAGGCTGCTCACCTCATGCCACCGAGAGCATGAGATGAAGGGCCCACAGACAAGATACATCATTTACAAGCGTGCTCCCATGACACACCTCCTCTGTCTAGATCCCACCACCCAATAAGCCGTTCGACTCTAAAATCAGCAACGGATTAACCATTTGTGCAGGTGGAGCCCTTATGATCTCTCAATTGGGCCAGCATCTTGGGACAAGCCTTCAACACTTGAGTTTTCTTAGAGGTCTCTCCATGCACAAACTATCGCAAGAAGTGGGGGAACAGCATCCATAAATCCACAGAAAATGGGTATTGAACCTGAGAATGAGGTGGCTCTCAAGGTAAGGTCCAAAAGGATGAGTACCAGCTACTTTTGGCCCATTAGTCATGTAAATCCTCTGAGTTTACACATCGTCCGAATAACAAGGAAAACATAGTCTATCATGTTCGAGTGAGTTTGAGATCCTGCAAAAACTCATCCAGAGACGATGTCATATAGCATGGATAGGTCCTTGACCCAATAGGGACGAATTTGAAGTCACGGCTGTTTGACTCAGAAGTCTAGCCCATTCCACAGCATAATGCTGCTTCTAGTTTGAGGCAAAAAAAAAAAAAAAAAAAATAGCCTAAGAAAAAAGAATAAATTCCAGATTTGAGAACAAATTCTTTATAATATCCCAGTTTTTATGAGGTAGGGTCTCACTATATATTCCTGACTGAAATGGAACTCACAAAGATCCACCTGTCTACGCCTCCCAAGTGCTGGGGTTAAAAAGGTGTGCACCACCATGCCTGGCAAATCTTCCAGAAAAATGTAAAGTTAATTTGATACACAGAAAAGATGAAAAACAAAATTAAACCAACTCTCCCACAGTGCTTCTAGGCCCTGGCTCCTAGATTTAATCCCAGAGTCTGGTTCCTATTTTAGCAAAAATTCTTAGGGAACTGAGCACAGAAAGCCCATCCAGGTTCTGAGAAATGGTACTCAAAACAATTAGCCCTACCTCCAGGAATCACATGAACGAGGAAGACTCTGGGAGCCTCCATAACAAGTTAATGATTAGATCAGTTAAAAAAAAAAAAAAAAAAGTCAAGAGAAACACTGTGTATCCAGGCAGGCACCATGATGCAAATGAGGAACTGTGAGAGGAAGGAAATTCACAGTTCTGGAACACAGCAAAGCCTGCTGTCCAAATTCAGCCTGCTTCCTTAGTACCTCCGCCAGCTCTCAGAATTCTCTAATTAGGTGAAGCAGCAAGTTAAACCTTTCTCCATCTTTATCAGCTCAGTCCCCTCTAAGTCTCCAGGATACAAATGGGTCACTAGATCTAATAAAAAGATGTAAAAATATCTACAGCAAGGACACTTGCCAACAGCACAAAATCTTCCAGTTATTCCCCTCCATCCACTGCATCTGTATGAGTGACCCACACACATCTCTCTCAGGAGGGCTCCAGCCTTGTTCTTCCTTTGGATAATGAAGAAAACTGAGGCACAGAGAAAACTTAGTAGTTCTTCCTGTCTTAGCATTCTATCACTGTGGAGAGACACCATGACCAAGGCAACTCTATTAGAAGACAGCATTTAACTGGGGCTTTACTTACAGTTTCAGAAGTTAAGTGCATTGAATTCATGGTGGCACACGTGGCACTGGAGCAGAAACTGAGAGCTACATCACGATCTGTTGGCAGAGGGCGGGGGGGATTGGGCCTAACATTGGCTTTGGCACCTCAAAGCCCATCCCCAGTGACACACTTCCTCAGAGAGAGAGAACATATGATACTAAAAATAATAACAACAAACAAGCTGGGCATGGTGGCACATGCCCTTAATCCCAGCACTTAGGAGGCAGAGGAAGGTGGGTCTCTGAGTTTGAGGCCAACCTGGTCTACAGAGCAAGTTCCAGGACAGCCAGGGCTACACAGAGAAGCCTTGTCTCAAAAACAAACAAACAAACAAACAAACACAAAAAGCAAAAGGCACTGCCCCTAGAGGCTTTGAAGTTGCGGCTTCTGTGTCACATGTGTGTCAGTAGGCGACAGAGAGGAGGGAGGCTGTGTCTCAGCTCAGTGTTATGACCTGTGAACACCTGAATGGTTAGTAGCCTAGCACTCCCTGAAAAAAAGTGAGCCTGAGATGACCATCAGCCCAGTGCCAAGGGGCCCAGACAGGGAGCTAGCCTGAAATGACAACCAGACCATGTTGGGGTCTTGGCTTTTGCTGCCACTGGGGGCCAGATTTGGTTCTGTGGCCCTGTAGCAGCAGGAGTTTGTTATCCCCAAAGGCCTGGCAGATGTCCATGGTCTGGGCTGCCATCTGAGTGTCTGAAGGCTGTGCCAGCCTGGAAATCATGGGAAAGCTGGCTCTGCGGGGTGCGAAAGCAAGAGACTCTGTCCCTAGCCAGCTACAGTCCTCTGAGGAGTAGACCCCACACATTGCCCTGGAAGTACAGTAGAACTGGCCCTAGTTGCAGGAGTTTCTGGTGAGCACACCCTGAGGGCATATGAGTGTGTGAGATCTGTCCCTGCTGCTCATCTTCCGTGGAGTGGCATGGACCGAGGGAGAGATACCTCCTTCTCCCTTCACCACCTGTGGCAGGTAGGAGACCTGGCCCTGGGGTCATGAGAACAGGAGAGCTGTCCCTGCCCCTCACCTGCTGCAACATTCAGGAGAACACGCCCTGCACCTCCCTTGGGCAGCATAGTAGAGCTGGCCCAAGGCCATGAGTTCAGGGGAGCTGTCAATGTCTCTTGTCTGCTATGCGGTAGAGTCTTCAAGGGAGAGATCCCCTCCCCTCCCTCTTGCCCTCACCATCTATGCCAGGAGAGAGAGAGAGAGAGAGAGAGAGAGAGAGAGAGAGAGAGAGAGAGAGAGAGAGATGGCCCTGCTGGGTTCATGAGAGCAAGAGAGCTATCCCTGTCCCTCACTTGCTGCAGCACTTGGAAGAGCAGGCCCTGAACCTTGCCTCGGAAGCACAGAGAGCTGACCCTGGTGACAGGGCCATAGTCGAGCCTGCATGGGAGAGCTGGCCCCACAACTTGCCTGCCACAATTTGTCTTCACGACTTGTGTGTAGGCAGAGATGGGGGAGAGACGCCCTCCTCCATCATCTTCCCTTGCCACCTATGGCAAGCAGGAGAGCTGGCCCTGGGGGCATGAATGCAGGAGAACTGGTCCTGTACCTCATCTGTTGCAACATTTGGGAAAGAGAGACTTGCACCTCACCTGGGCAGCACACTAGAGCTGTGCCTGGAGGTGGGGAGTGTGGGTGAGCTGGCCAGAGGCCATAAGCGGGGGAGAGCCAGCCCTGACTCTTCTCTGCTGCACAGTGGTGAGGACAAGGGAGAAATGCCTCCCCTCCTTTATCCATCATCATCTTTGGCAGGCAGGAGAGCTGCCCCAAAGGTCATGAGAGTGCCGAGAACTGGCCTGCTGCAGCACTTAAGAGAGAGTGTCCTGCACCTCACCTGGGCAGCACAGTAGAGCTGATGTCCCTGATGATGTGGGCTCAGATGAGCCAGCCCTGGAGGCGTGAGAGTGGGAGAGTTGTCTCTGCCCCTTGCTGGCTGTAGCATTGGATGATCCAGCCACCCAGGACAAGACAGGAGATCACCCCAGGGACAATGGGTGTGGGAGAGCTGGCAGGCTGACCAACTCAGTTACCTCTCAAGCCCGAATCCAGGTCTTTGAATTGGCCCGCTCCAACATTTACCCCATTGGTAAACTGCTGGAGTATATATGAAGGGGCTGGTCCTACAGATCTAAAACTCCAGCATCCTGATGACACAGGCAACAACAGGATGTCTGAGAGGAGTCCCGATGAGGTTCCAGCATTGATAGAGTAGCAGAAGCCAGAGGCCTCACACCAGCCCAACAAGTCACTGCCATGAACATTTGCAAGCAAAGAAGTGTGGACAAAAGGGTATACTGTGGGACACACCACAGCTTCCACAATGAGATTTTTTTTTCCTCTCTCTCTCTGTTGGAGAGAGGGTGCAAGAGTGGAGGGTACATACAGGGGAAGAGGAGATGAGAGAGATTGAAATGCATGATGTGAAATTTACAAAGAACCAATTAGATAGATAGATGATAAATAGATTAAAACCATGTGCTACCATAAAAAAGAAAAATAATAATAATAATAAAAGTGGCATCAAGATTGGACAAAAATATCAGACCCTCATTCCCCCTAGAAAAGTAAACAACAGATGGACTAGAAATGGCATTGTGGGGGTTTTGGAAGACAACGGGGACTTGAAGAAACCAAGCTGAGGCTCAATCAAGAAAATGCAACTGATCTTTAACTCTATTTTAATTTCTTATATTTGTTATTGGTTTTGTTGTTGTTGTTTTTTTAAACAGGGTCCTCTACATATCTCTGGTTGTCCTGAAACTCGGTATGTAGAGCAGACCGGCCTCAAACTCACAGAGATCAGCCTGCCTCTGACTCCTGGAATGCCGGGCGGGATTAAAGGCGTGTATCATCACATCCAGCTGTATTTGTTTACTTTTTTTCTAAGTGTATGAATATTTTGCCTACATGCTTGTATGTATTACCACACGTATGGGATCCCTTGGGTTACAGATGGTTGTGAGCCACCAGGTGGGTGCTGAAAACCAAACACTGACCTCTGCCAAAACAACAGGTCATCTTAATTGCCGAACCAGCTCTCCAGCCACAAAGCAACACTTTTTAAGCAGTAGGAGAGTTCGTGACATTTTTATACATCTTCGACTAAGACCTTTCTGGCAAAGAATAATTTGGAAGCAGCCAAATCCTCCATTTCCCGAGAGAAAGAGAGAGACAGAGACAGAGACAGAGACAGAGAGACAGAGAGAGACAGAGAGACAGAGAGAAGAGGAAGTGAATACTATTTTCAGCATTCTGATTTGTCTGAATCTCACAGAAGGTACTGATTTTGTCCTGTGTCACCCAAAGGTCTGACAGCAGCAACAGTGTCGTTTGGATATTGGGTGGAAGCTGCTAGTTGCGCTGCTGACCATGGCTGGTGGCGGCCTGAGGCTACAGATGAAGACCGATGAAGTGCCCACGGCCCTAAGAAGAACAGAGTGAGACCCTTAGGGAAAGCAAGCCAGGCCGGAAGACCTACCAGGACTGGGCATGAGAGCCCCACAGTTCTTAGCATTTACACAACCACGGGAAACAGGAGCGCAGATCCCACCCACCCATGTAACAAGCCAGGTATCCCACACACCCCTGTAACAACAACTACACGGAGGGTGGAGACAGGAGGATTCATGGGGCTGCTCCCATTCTGAGAAAAAAAAATTGATCCTCAGCAGTAGGGGGAGACCCTGCCCCAAAAGGAATAATCAGAGAGTAACAAGAGGATACACACACACATACACACACACACACACACACACACACACACGTATGTGTGCATGTAAATAAATAAATCAGCTATAATAATGTATCAAAGACTCACAGATAACATCATAATCCATAGTGAAAGCCCTTAAGACTAAGAACAAGACAAGGATTCCAGCTTTTAGCACTTTAGTATGGCACTAGAGGTCCTCGCCACAGCAATTAGGCAAGAAAACCAACCTGTCTTAGTCCGTGTTCTATTGCTGTGAAGAGACACCATGACCACGGCAAAGCATTTAATTGGAGCTGACTTACAGCTTCAGAGGATTAGTCCACTATCACCATAGCAGGGAGCATGATGGTTCACAGAGAGACATGGTGCTGGAGAAGCAGCTGAGAGGTCTATACCTGCATCCCCATGCAGCAGGAAGAGAAGAGACACTGGGCCTGACCTGGGCTTTTGAAGCCTCAAAGCCTGGCCCCAATGATACACTCTGTCCAACTAAGCCACACCTACTCCTACAAGGCCACGCCTTCTTATCCCTCTCAAGTAGTGCCACTCCCTGAAGACTAAACATCCGAATATATGAGCCTGGGGGGGTGGGGCATTCTTATTCAAAGCATCACAGTCTCCATATTGGAGAATAAGAAGCAACGTTGTCTCTATTAACAAACAACATGAGCAGCTGGAGAGATGGCCCAGCAGGTAAGAGGATGTCCTGCTTGTAGGAGGTGCAGAAATGCCTGTAAGACCAGCTTCAGGAGAGGGGGCCACCCTCTTCAGGCGCCAGAGTGCACCTGTGCTCATGTATGTACATATTCTTGCACGTAGGCATACATGCATACACATACTTTAAAAATAATAAACATAAATCTCAAAAAAAAAAAAAAACCAAGTAACATAATCTTATATAGAAAACTCTAAATATTCCACACCAAAAGAAAATTGCTAACAGGGCTGGAGAGATGGCTCAGAGGTTAAGAGCACTGTCTGTTCTTCCAAAGGTCCTGAGTTCAATTCCCAGCAGCTACATGGTGGCTCACAACTATCTATAATGTGATCTGATGCCCTCTTCTGGCCTGCAGCTGTACATGCAGATAGAACATTGTATACATAATAAATAAATAAATATAATTTTTAAAATGCTAAGAATAATAAATGAATTCAGCAAAGTTACAGGATCCAAAATCAACACACACACCAACCAGTTGTGTTCCTATTTGCTAACAGTGAACAACCCAAAGAGGAAGTTATGCGGAAACACCTCTTTATGACAGAATCACAAAGAAAGAAAGCTGCACCACCAAACTGCAGAACTCAGTGGCATCATATGGGGAAACACTGTGTTCGTGGGATAGAAAACATAATAATGTTAACATGCCGAAACTAAATCTTAACGGCAAAAGGGCAGGGCTGGAAATGTAGCTCCATGGTTGAGCGCACTGGCTGCTCTTGCGGAGGACTCAGGTTTGGTTCCCAGCACCCACACGATGGCTCACAACATCTGCTTCTGACCTCAGTAGGCACTGCACACACGCAGTAACACAGACACGCAGCCAAAAGACTTATACACATAAACACACACACACACACACACACACACACACACACACACACACACACACAAACACACACACACACACATCTCTTTTAAAACCCTCAGCACCATAGAAAGCAATATACAGGTTCTATATAATTTTCTTATTTTTTTATTTTTTTGTTTTTTTCAAGACAGGGTCTCTCTGTGTAGCCTTGGCTGTTCCTGGACTCACGTTGTAGACCAGGCTGGCCTCGAACTCACAGAGATCCACCTACCTCTGCCTCCCAAGTGCTGGGATTAAAGGCGTGCACCACCGTGCCCAGCTTCTATATAATTTTTATCCAAAACCCAGTAGTTATACAGAAATAGTAAAAATCATTCTCCAGGGACCCCCGAATAGCACAACACTGAAAGTTAAAATCCAGGGTACCATACTTTATGTTTTCAAAATTCGTACCAGGGCTGCAGTTATCAAAGCAGTGCTGGGTTGCTATGAAGGCAGCCCTATGGACCATACAGCAGGCCAGAAATAACAAAAATAAATCCCCGAAGACGTGACTAAATGACTAACGCGGATTCCAACAAGAGGACTGAGACTTTTCAGCAACGGCGATGAGAGAGCTGATCGTGTGTAAGCAAAGAATGAAATCAAACCTCTGTCACAAGAACAGACTCAAAAATGCATTGGAGACCAAACATAAGACCTGAAACTTGGCAACCCTTAGGGGAAACACAGGAAGTGGGGGAGCATCGAGACACCAGGCTTTATATACTCAGCACTGACACCACAGTCAACAAAGGAAGGAATAGATTACACCAGACCACCCCAGAGGACACAAACGACACGGAGAAAGGCACACAGAGGACTGGAGGAAACACTCACGTGCCATCTACCTGACAAAGGGTTCCTTCTAAAAACACAAAGGTCCTCTATCATTCAACACATTTTTTTTTTAATCCAACTACAAAACAGTGGGCCGGTGAGACAGCGCACAAGCCTGACAACCTGAGTTCCATCCCGAGGACGGAAGGAGAGAACCCAACTCCCTCACGTTCTCCTTTGACCTCCATGTACGCACAACTGTCTAAAATTCCAGCTCTAGGAGACGCAACCCCTCCCTCTGGTACAAGGTTGAAGAGAAGTGAAGGGCACACACTAGCACTCGGGGAGGCAGCCTAGTTTCATACCTATCCCATATCGGCTGCCCCAACCTTGGACCACCAATCTCACTCAGAAGAATCTGATGCATTGCAGAGATGGAGCGAGCACTGGTTAAGAGCCACTGCTGCTCCTCTAGAGGACCTGAGTTCAGCTTCTAAGCACCCACAAGGTGGCTCACAGCCATCTGTAACTCTAGTTCCCAGAAGCTCTGATGCCCTCTTCTGACCTCTGCAGGCACCAGGCGGTCATATGGCATGCATACACACATGCAGACAAAACACCTATACGAACATTAAATAAATAAATACTTTTTAAAGTAAAACAACAGTCGGTACAGTGCTTAGCAAAATGTAAGTCATAGGTCAGCCCTTAGCCAATCAGCCCCTGTGATAACCAAGTCATTACAAGTTCATTTGTAAATCTTCCTTTGAGGAAAATATCTTTGTATAGAGGACACAGAATTTAGCTTCTGTTGTCTGACAGAAAGGGTTGTGTTTCTAGGGCTTTGTCTCTCAAAATGAATGGAATGTTTACGGCACTAGACAACCAGCTCTATTGTGTGGCTAAGCTCAAGGCACTCTGGTGACATCTGGTGGCAGGTTACCTCCATAGCACAAGCAAAATTGGAAGATTTTGGTTTGGTTTGGTTTGGTTTTGGTTTTTCGAAGCAGGGTTTCTCTGTGTAGCCTTGGCTGTCCTGGACTCACTTTGTAGACCAGGCTGGCCTCGAACTCACAGAGATCAGCCAGCTTCTGCCTCCCGAGCACTGGGATTGTTTGAAAGGCTCTTCAGAATGCAAGCTGCAAACGCAGCATGCTGCATAGACAGGCACAGACACTTACCCAAACCTGTTGTTTTAGACTTCTGTTACTTTCCCAGAGTTTGTCTTAACGGGTAAAATCCAAACAAGACAGCCCATAGCAACTCCAGGCTCTCACTTGGTGGCCCATCTCTGTAAGACTTAAGACAGGAAAATGCAGACTGAGTTGTTGGTCTGAGGTATTTTGATGCTAATTGGTAAGAAGCCTGCACACCTGGGCAGGGCAAATGGGATAGGTTTGGCTAAGGGTCCCAGGCTCGGAGAGAGAGAGAGAATCTTGGGGAAAAAAGAGAGACCTGAGGAGAAGAGAGGAGGAGAAGGCCGCCATGGGTTAGGTGGAGGAGAAGCACAGGGCCAGCGTGGATGGAGGATTTGGCCCAGATAAAGAACATTAGCAAGTATTTGGGATTATGGATAGGAGGTAGCTTGATAGAAATTACTAGAAGCAGATGGCATGGGATTGGGACAGGTATCTGCCCCAACCAGTGTCTGTGTCTTGATTGATTGCTAGTGGGTTATACTATCGTAATAGTAATTATAGGCCTGATAATAAACGTTATTGGGTAATTACTGGTCATTTAAACAACAACACTGAACGAAGTAGCTTGAACCCATTTCCCTCCTAGCCATGCTCTCTCTCTCTCTCTCTCTCTCTCTCTCTCTCTCTCTCTCTCTCTCTCTCTCTCTCTCTCTCTCTCTCTCTCTCCCTGAAGGAGAAAGGAGTAAGTGTGCAAGAGAAGTCAACAGTTTTCTCCTCAAAATTACGCCCACACAGACACAGAGAGGAGCAGTGTCGGCCTAGTGCCTGAACTTCAGCTCCTATTTCCTATGAACCCTCATCTCATCAACCATCCGGTCTTGCTGGCAACTCCTTCTTAATCTTCTCCATTTAGCCACTTCCTTCTTTTTATTTTTAGTTTGTTGGTTTTTGTTTTTGTTTTTGTTTTTGTTTTTTTTTTCCTTTATTTTTATTTTTTGTGCACCCCATGCATGTAGTGCTCAAAGTGGCCAGAAGAGGGCAGCAGATCCCCTGAAACTGGAGTTACAGATGGTGGCCAGCTGCTGGGTGGATACTGGGAATTAAACTTGGGTCCTCTTCAAAGCAGCCAGTGCTCTTAACCACTGAGCCATCTCTCCAGCCCCCAAGCTACTTCTTTTTCTCTCTCTGTGCTGGGAGGGTAAGGGTATACATTTCAGATTAGGAGCCTAGACTAGACAGCTAGACTAGAGAGTCAGTTCCTGAGCCAGAACCCTTGTGGCCTTGAACAAATTACTCTTGACTTAAGCCTCCATTTCCGCATCTATAAAATGAAAATAACCTCTCTTGAAGTATTTAGATAATGCCTGGTATTATTTAAATAACAAGTGGTCATGTGAGTTCTCTCTCTCTCTCTCTGTCTCTCTCTGTCTCTCTCTCTCTCTCTCTCTCTCTCTCTCTCTCTCTCTCTCTGTCTCTCTCTCTCTCTATCTCTCAACCAAAACAGGAACGATATACCTTGCCAGTTAATGGGAGACCAAAAATATACCTTACAGGTTAGGGTTTTGTTTTGTTTTCACTTAAGACAATTAAGAGTAAGTAATTATGTGTCCTGGGCAGATTAAGGTTTCTGTCTGTAGTTAAAAAATAAATTCCTGTCCTGTGATAAGTCCTCACAAGTCAAGGTTTTCATTTATAATTAAGAATAAGATCTTAAAAAAAAAAAAAGAGTAAGATCTTAGACCTGATGTAAACTGAAAAACATGCTCTCAACCTACACTAAATGTGGGACCCCATCACACCATGTATCTATCTCCTTACCCTTGTTCCCTCGCTTTCATTGTGTCTTTCTAACAATGTATAACAGCCCACGCTCCTGTGCCTGTGAACACTTCCCCTCTCCTATAAAAGGACCTGGAGAGGCCGATAAGATGCTGCTATCTAAAATCCTGACTTAGGAGACAGCCAGCTGGCTGGTCCCAAAATACAACTTGCTTCAATTGGACCCCACCCCACCCCCCACCCCCCGTCTCTCCCACCTCCCTCTCTCCCTCTCACCTTTCCTTCCTCCTCTTCCCCTCCCCCTCTCCCTCCTCCTCCCTCTCCCTCTCCATCACTGGACTTAAACAGCCTTCTTACTGACCTTCACATATCCACATTCCTTACCTAGTTCATATTCCAGGCTGTTGTCTGTGTTATTTCTTCTTCTAGAAATGAGTCTCCTGCCTCAGCCTGTGGTGAGCTGGAGTTACGGCTTACACCACTATGCTTGCCTTAAAAGGGTTTTCAGAGAGACAGACAGACAGACAGACACTGGGCTGCCATGGTGGCTCTACAAACTGGTTAAGGGTGCTTGCTGCTAGCCTGACAACTTGAGTTCAGTCCTCAGGAACCACATGGTGAAAGGAAAGAACTGAGGCTCACAGTTGTCCTCTGGGAGAAGAAAAGCCAAGCATGTTGTCACACACCTATAATCCCAATACTCGAAAAGCAGGGGCGGGCATATCTCTGAGTTTCAGGCCAGGCTGATCTGCATGCACGCACACATGCACACATATACACACACACACATGCACGTGCGCATGCAAAAAAAAATAAAGTTGTTCTCTGGTCTCCCCATATGGTCTGTGGCATTCAAATAAATAAATGTATTTTAAAATACTTGTATGGGTCTTACTGCCCTCTAGGGGAAAGCCAAACCCCTCTTCCGTCATTTGACTCCTTCGCAGTGCTCACTGTGAACAGATGCCCTCCCAGGGATGACTTGGCTTCAGAGCCCAAATTCCCCAGCATCAGGGAGCTCATCCATTAATGTCACTGCCTGGCTAATTGTTGCTATGGATATTGACATTACTACAGACACTCTCGTTAAATAATTTTATTATATGTTATCCAGATGGCTTGGAGCAATATCTAGGGGGGAAAAGTCACATAGAAACCTCTGTATGTGTGTGTGTGTTCCCAGACTACAGCAGGGACACTATGGCTCCTTTCCAGAAGTACAAAGACAATCCACCACAGGTGCCACACAAGCCCACACCCCAACACTATCAACTCCCCCAAGAAGTACAGGCCACACCAACAAGCCTCTCCCCCAACAGAAGGCCAGGTAAAGGTGAGGGAGGCCAGAGGAGCCCATAGTCCCAGGACATGGGACATCAGTAAAATCCCCCTTTGGGTGACTAAAAAGAAAAACAGAAACAGTGTGGTACTGACACAAAACCAAGACTAGAATAGACAGTGGAGTGTGACTGAGTGTCAGAAACAGGCCAACACAGCTACAGTCACCTGATTTTTTGACAAAGATGCCAATGACATATGCCAGAGAAAAGAGTCTTTTCAATGAACTGTGCTGGGGAATTTGGATGCCCTCGTGTAAAAGGGGATTTGATCTATAATTCTTTTTTTCAGATTTAGTCATTTATCTATTGTATATGAGTGCTTTGTCTGCAGAAGAGGGCATCAGATCACATTATAGATGGCTGTGAGCCACCATGTGGTTGCTGGGAATTGAACTCAGGACCTCTGGAAGAGCAGGCAGCACTCTCTCTAGCCCCTCGACCTATAATTATTAAACTGCACTAAAAATCTATTTAAGGGGCTCAAAGAGCTTGATGTAAGACGGAGAAGGGAGCAGCAAACCAACAACACAACGAAGGTGACTGTAACCGCAGCCCCTGGAACCCACAGCAGCAGCAGCGGGAACCCAGAGCCTCGAAGTGTTCCCTGGAGCAGTTCTCTCTAGGAGCATCTTGAAGTGGAGTGATGAACAACCAAGACCAAAAAGCCCCGCCTCCTGTTTTGGGCTCATAAATATATATCTCCTCTTAGAGCCAATACTAGGATATTTATCAGTTGGCAAAGACCATGGCCCTCAAGAGGCAGTTCCAGTGGACAAACATCACCTGTTCTCTCACAAGTCTGTTTTCAGTGGAAAAACAACGCACACCCTTACACAAATCTGTTTCACATGCCACACTTGGGATCAAAACAAAATCATGTTTATGCCAGGTGTGGTGGTGCACACCTTTAATCCCAACACTGGGGAGGCAGAGGTAGGCAGATCATTGTGAGTTCGAGGCCAGCCTGGTCTACACAGCGAGTCCAGGACAGCAAACGCTAAACAGAGAAACCCTGTCTTGAAAAATAAACAACAATCAAAAAAAAAAAAAAAACCATATTTACATCCACTACAGAAAATGCTGAGCAGCCAGCTGTGGTGGCACACGCCTTTAATTCAGGCACTCTGGGAGACAGAGGCAGGTGGATCTCTGAGAGTTCAAGGCTAGCCTAGGCTACAAAGCAAGTCTAGGACAGCCAAGGCTACACAAAGAAACCCTGTCTTGGGGGCAGGGGGTGAGGACTAGTGCTCAGCTTTCTTAGCCACTAGGGAAATGTAAATCAAAGGCAGACACCACTCAGAATGGTCAGTGTGCTGCTAGTGTTATGTCAGCTGGGCCCAAGCTAGAATTACTTGAGAAAAAGGAACCTCAGTTGTGAAAATGCTCCCACTAGATTGGCCCGTGGTGCATTTTCCTGATGGATGATTGATATGAAAGGCCCAGCCCATTGTGGCTGGTTCTTTCCCTGGGCTAGTGGTCCTGGGTTCTATAAGAAAGCAGGCTGAGCAAGCCATGGGGAGCAAGGCAGGAAGCAGCACCCCTCCATGGCCTCTGCATCAGCTCCCGCCTCCGGCTTCCCTGTTCTGTCTGATTTGAGTTCCTGCCCTGGCTTCTCTCTGTGTACTGTGACTTGGGATATACTTTTTTTTTTTTTTTTGAGGTTTTTTTGTTTGTTTGTGTTTTGTTTTTCAAGACAGGGTTTCTCTGTGTTCTCTGTGTAGACTTGGCTGTCCTGGACTCGCTTTGGAGACCAGGCTGGCCTCGAACTCACAGCGATCCGCCTGCCTCTGCCTCCTGAGTGCTGGCATTAAAGGAGTGCGCCACCACCGCCCGGCTTGTGACTTGGGATAGGTTACCCAAATAAGCTTTTTCTTCCCTCAAATTGCCTTTGATCATGGTGTTTCATCACAGCCATAGTAACTCTAGCCAAGACAGTCATCATTAGGAGAATGAATAGGCACTACAGAGATAGCCAAGCAGTCTTACAAAGGACAGGAGTCTAACTCCCACATGGTGGCGCACAACCACCTGTAACTTCAGTTCCAGGGCTTCTGATGTCCTCTTCTGACCTCCACAATCCCCTTAACATACATGGCATATATTCGCACAGACACATGCAGATACACACGAGTGAGAATAAAATCAATCTTCAAAGAAAGAAAACAAATAACAAATACTGACAAGAATTCAGGAAAAGGAAAGCCATATACATCACTGGTGAGGGTGTAAATTAGGAAGCCACACAGAAATCAGCATGGCATTTCCTCAAGAAAGTAAAAATAGAACTACTGTGCAAGCCAGCCACGCCACTAGGAATATATAGAAAGGATTCTAAGTCAGCGCCATTCATAATAGTCGTTACAGATTCAAATTATGGCTAACAACAGACGAATGGGCAAAGAAAATAGGTATAGATTCACAATAGAGCAGTATTCAGTCATAAAGAATAAAACTGGGCCTGAGAAATGGTTCAGTGGTTAAGAACACTGGTTCCTCTTCCAGAAGACCAGGGTTTGATTCCCACTACCCACTTAACATCTCAAAACCATCTGGAACTCCAGTTCCCAGAGAAGTGGCATCCTCCAGCACCAGGCATGTTTGTGCTGCACAGGCAAACGTACAGGCAAGCACTCATGCACATAAAATGATAACGTGACTTTTAAAACAGGAATGAGTTATGTCACATGTGGGGGAAATGTGCAAGCAGAGGTCAGAGAGCAGCCTGCTAGAGTCAGTTTTCTCTTCCCAAGTGCTGGGTCCTAGACAGCAGGTTTGTCCCAGGTGCTTTTTACCCCCAGGTCACCCCATCATGGCCTGAAGACTTTAATTCTATCAAAGTGTCTGACAGTCAGCTTCCCGCCTTCCCACCACTGTGACAAACTCCTGAGAGAAGCAATTTACAAGCAGTAAAAGGGGAGGGTTGGGGAAGTTATAAAACTTCATTGACATTTAAAAGGGACAATGCTTAACTCCACCATGTTCACAGACTGGAAGGCTCGACATTATAAAGATGAGATGGTTCCCCCAAATTAGTCTATAAATTCAATACAAATCCAATTAAGATTCCAACTGTCAAGAAGGTAAAAAAAAAAAAAAAAAAGTCTCGTTTGACTTAGAACTTTCCAGTCTCATTCGAGGAGTTTGTGGGAGATGGGGTGGGAGGAACTCCTGGAAAGCAGCTGTGGCCACAAATAAAGCTGACTAAGTGACGGAGAACTTCAGTGACGTGAAGAAAATGTTGCAAGTCCAGAGCCAAATTATATTGGGGCATCTTCAGCCCTCTGAATAGCCATTTATCAGTCTGTATGTGACCTAACATCTTTGTGACCATGAGAGAAGTCCTTTGGTTGTGCAGACCCTTAGGCCCCTAGCTTTTACTAACAAAAAGACTGAGAATTCCATCCCCACAGCACAAAGCCTGTAGCTGGACTCCCTACCTGGCTCTCACCTGCCTCATGTCCCACCAATGTATCTGAAGAGTGCCTTGCTCTACACTTTCCTTGGTCTGTTCCTATAGAGCTTCATGAAGCTGTTCCATGCATTGGACCATAATATTTGAGGAAAGCTAAATTTACACGTTCCCAGGCCATGGCCATTCACACATGGTTCCATCTCTTTTGTTCCTTTGGGGGTGAGGGCTGTTTCTTTCAACACAGCAAAGCAACTGGCATTGCCAAGATACTCATGACCAGGAAGCACCTAGTAAGGGGTAGAGAGATGACTCAGGGGTTAAGACCCCAGAGCACCCACGTGAAGGTTCACAACTGTCTGTAGCTCCGGTTTCAATTGGATCTGACGCCCTCTTCTGGCCTCTGCAGGCACACAGTGGCACTCACACATGTTAGCAAACTACCCAGACACATACAAAATAAAGTCAAATTTTTTTTAAAAAAATACTTTTTAAAGTTAATTTTATTTAAGAAAAATTTTAGAAAAACGAAAAAGAAACACTCAGCAGTTTGAAGGTGGAATTAAAATACGAGGGCAGGGAGAGGGACAGTATCTTGGGTTTTACACAGACATTTTTCTAAATTGTAATTAGGATTTCAAAATAGTGCCACAAGATTAGGCGAGCTGGCCAGCAATTCGAGTAGCAACTGGCCCAACGCCCAAAGCTACCCAGGAGCTGCCCTAAGGAAGGAGCTGGTGTTACAGGTCAGCAGGAAGGAACTTTCTGGAAAGTGACTAGTCACTCAAAAGGAAGGTCTTTTAAATCGCATTTCCTCTTTACACATCCTCAGTTCAAGAAAGAAAGAACTCAGTCAGGCATGGTGGTACGTGATGCATGTGGTGGTAACGTGGAGCGTGTGGTGGTACGTGGTGGCATGCAATCTCCGTGTGTGCGAGATAGAGGCAGGAGGGTCAGCAATTACAAGAAACTCTGTCTTTAAAAAAAAAAAAAAAGTATTTTTCGTGAGGCAGTAAAGATTGTAGCTCTGAAGTCTGGGTGGGAAATGGTCCTCCCCCACAAGCCAACTTTTTTTTTTTTTTTTTTTTGCAAGTTTTGATTTTAATAGAGGAAAATTACACAGATCACATTTTAGAACATGAGAAAATTAATTTGCTCAAACAGCTGTTGCCCCCTTCATTCCTGAAAGTTGAAAAGTCTCAGCTTTTACCTATTATAATCAGTTAAATGAAAACAAAACAAAAAAGCCCAAGGACTTCCGTAGCAGCTGCAGTGGCTAGCTAGCTCTGCTTTTATTCTCCAGGACACCTTGCTTTGCTTGTTCCTTAGGCCTTTAAACTGTCCAGTTTTGCTTACCGTCCCCCCGCTGGCCTGCAATGGCTGTGCTCCTCATACACGGACCTACGACTACTGGTCCTCTCTGTGTCTATGATGAGTTTAGTCTGTACCTATGGACCAAAGCACATTCAAGTTCCTATTTCTTTCTCTGCTGGGATTAAAGGTGTGTGCCACCAGACCTGGCTCCTATTTATTTATTTATTTATTTATTTTAAAGCTAACTCTTCAGATCTACAACTTGTTGATGTATTAAAAATCATCTGCTCTGAGCCGGACATGGTGGCGCACGCCTTTAATCCCAGCACTTGGGAGGCAGAGGCAGGAGGATCGCTGTGAGTTCGAGGCCAGCCTGGTCTGACTAGAGTGAGTTCCAGGACAGCAAGGGCTACACAGAGAAACCCTGTCTCGAAAAACAAACACAACAACAACAAATATCTGCTCTACCGTAGGAAGCACAGCTAGTTCTAATAGTATCTGCTTTTATTTAAATTTTGGTCATATTGGAGTTGATAGCTGTCCTCTTTAGGCTAAGCTTTCTTTGGCCATTTGCTTACTCTCTGGAATCTGGTCAGTTTCACCTCAGCAGGTGTAGCACAGACAACCACAACTTAAAACACTTGCACACTGATTTTCACACAGCTACCTGTGCAGCCGTAGCTCTCATGAAGACCCTGTGCGCTCAGCCTTGTCGGAGCCTGTGCTGCCCATCTGTGCTCCCGGAGTCTCCCCAGCACAGACTAAAAAGCAAGATAGATGATGTATCTGCTCATCAAAAGACAATGATACTCTGTATTCAATTAAAATTAATAAAAAGATTTTATTGAATTTCAGGAACTTGGTACTTTTTAAAAATTCCAAATCTTTGCACACATATCAGCACCCTGCTGTCTCTAGAGCTGCAGGTGCTCAGACTTGACGATTGTCACTTTCCTCCCACAAGCCAACTTCTATCCAGCTTTATACACAGTTTCTTCCAGAAGGATGAGGGCAGAAACTTACAGGACTTTGTAATGTCCAAATCCCCCATCTGAAAATATCACTATAAAAATCAACAAAGCATCCTGTAGCTGCTCTAAACAGAAATAGTTTACAGAGGGGCTCGTGCGTCACTGCCGGTGCCTGAGAGCCTTTCAAAGGCAGCTCTGACGAGCAGGAAATGAAGCAAACTTGTGAGGTTCCCAACAGGACGGTTCACTGAATCAAATCAAGAATCTCTGCACAACAGCTACTTGATGTCAGTCAGTAAAGCCACATAGTGTGAACCTAACATTTCGGCTTCCGTGGTGCCAAGGTCTCGTCAAGACTTAGTTGCCAGGGCTGCTGTAGTGGTTAAGTGGGTGTTGGCTGTGCAAGCCTGATGACTGTGGTTCATTTCCTAGAAAACAGAGTGGGAAGGATAAAATGGATTCCCACAAGTTGTCCTCTGACCTACACACACACACACACACACACACACACACACACACACACACTGTGGGGTGTGCACACACAATCAATTAATATCTTTTTTTTTTTTTTTCTTTTTCAAGACAGGATTTCTTTGTGTAGCCCTGGCTGTCCTGGAACTCATTCTGTAGACCAGGCTGGCCTCAAATTCAGAAGGATCCATCTGTCTCTGCCTCCCAAATGCTGGATTAAAGGTGTGTGCTGCCACCACCACCCAGCTAATAAATATAAGCTTTTATTTTTTGAGGTTCTTTAAAAAGATTTATTTATTATATATATACAATGTTCTGCCTGTATATATGCCTAAACGTCAGAAGAAGGCACCGGATCTCATTATAGATGGTTGTGAGCCACCATGTGGTTGCTGGGAATTGAACTCAGGACCTCTGGAAGAGCAGACAGTGTGTACTCTTAACCTCTGAGCCATCTCTCTAGCCCTAATAAATATAGTTTTAAAAATAGTTTTCAGCCGGGCAGTGGTGGCGCATGCCTTTAATCCCAGCACTCCAGAGGCAGAGGCAGGTGGATCCCTGTGAGTTCGAGGCCAACCTGGGCTACAATGCGAGTCCAGGACAGCCAAGGTTACACAGAGAAACCCTGTCTCGAGAAAAAAAAAAATAGTTTTCCCAACTACAGTTAGGGTCACTAAAAGTATACCACCATCAGGTGTGCCTTGGCATTTCCTGAGCCTCCTGTGTTCCGTGACTGAACTGAGAAGACCTGCTGTGTGTCCCACAATTGTTTCCAATCTGGCCAGTGTGTGCTCTCCCCTTGCTTCTCTGCAAGCTCCTCTCCTACTTTGCAGGGGACTTTTAAAGCTTGGCTTATAAAGGGTTTCGAATGGGTGGGATTCACAGAGCCTTGATAGTACATCTCCTACTTTTGTCTTGTTTTGTTTTGTGAGACAGAGTTTCTCTGTGTAGCCCTGGCTGTCCTGAAATCCACTCCATACACCAAGCTGGCCTCGAACTCGCAGAGATATCCACCTGCTTTTGCCTCCCAAACGCTGGGGAGCACCATCGTGCCTTGCTGCAAACATTTAAATCAAGCACCGCTAATATTTCCTGAGCTTCTGAAAGCACAGAAGAGCTCAACCTTTGGACTGTATTTGGGGGGCAGATTTTATTTTCTTTTTTTCCAGGAGTCAAAAACTCTTGAGCTTATGTGGAACAGACATCAGATAACTGGTGGGAAAGCATTCGAAGTATGAGGGACAGAATGTGTAAAGTCACAGAGCACAGAGAGAACATTATGTCTCTCCGCGGAACAAAAAATCAGATGATCAGAACAAAGGTCTGAATGCGGAGAGCAGACCAGAGGGGAGGCAAGGTTGGACTGCAAGGTTTTCTGCTTTGTCTGGCTTAGAACACACCCTCCCCCCACTCCGCCTTTAAGGTACTCCTGGCTCGGATCCTGGCTCCTTTCTTCACACACACATTAATACTCAGCCGTAAAGGACATTCCGACATACCACAGATCTCCTGAGCAGATCTCTTGTCTCAGGTACCCTGCTAGGAAAATTCTAGTTCCCTTGGTCTTCTCCAGTCTTCTCTATCTCTGTGTCTCAACTCAGGGACACTGCTGGTACTCCACAGGTGTACCTTTCCTTGTGCTGAGCCTTGTAAAAGTCCTGCAGTCACTAAGCAAAGGCAATGGAAAGATTCGTCTTCTCTGTCTC
The DNA here is from genome assembly GCF_903995435.1 of Acomys russatus. Classification (NCBI taxonomy): domain Eukaryota; kingdom Metazoa; phylum Chordata; class Mammalia; order Rodentia; family Muridae; genus Acomys; species Acomys russatus. Next base: position 14,734,085 of record NC_067165.1, read on the forward strand.
CCGTCTCTGGAAAAATCACTCTGGCACTTAACACCTGGAAGCTATTGTTTCACGTGTGCTTTACACTTTTTAAATTATTTACTTATGATGTATACGGTGTACATGCTAAAAGCGGGCACCAGATCTCATTATAGATGGTTGTGAGCCACCATGTGGTTGCTGGGACTTGAACTCAGGACCTTTGGAAGAGCAGCCAGTGCTCTTAACCTCTGAGCCATCTCTCCAGCTCCATGCTTTCCAGTGTTTAAGCTGTTTTAGGTGGGAAGATAAATCTGGCCTCTGTGCATCACCCTGACACTCTCATTCTCACAGCTGGTCAAGCGTCTAGTGCTGTACTCTCCCAGAATGCATGACATGGCTTCTAACACAACTCAAGGCAGCGCTCCTATATAGGATGCGCCCTGCAACCCATTTGTGGATCTCTTGTGCTGTGAAGTGATGCTAGCCTTATTCATGTCAGAAAAAGTAGGGCAGTGTTAGTCCACAAAACGCAATATCAGAACCTGCAGACATTGCACCTTTGACAAAGTAAGGCTTTCATACACCAAACAGCTACAGTCACAGGACATCATGGAAGAATGAGCAGGTTTCCCCAGAGTGTGCTGGAGAACTCATCTTAAGCCTATGAGAAAGTCAGAGCTTCAACACACACACACACACACACACACACACACACACACACACACACACACCTCCAAGTACCCAGACAAAATGCAAGAAAACATGGAGTCTAAAGAGGACGCTTTCTAAGATAAGGTATTGCCATGAAACCCAGGCTGACATCACACTCACAATCCTTCTGCCTCCATCTCAAGGGCTGGGATCCCAGATGTGCACCACTGTGCATAGAAAGATTTTGTTTCTTTGGGGTTTTGTTTGCTTTGGGGTTTTTGATTTGTTTTTGTTTTTTGTTTTTTTTTTTTTGTTTTGTTTTGTTTTGTTTTTTTCAAGACAGGATTTCTATGGGTAGTCATGGCTGTCCTGGACTCACATTGTAGACCAGGCTGGCCTCGAACTCACAGAGATCCGCCTGCCTCTGCCTCCCAAGTGCTGGAATTAAAGGGGTGCGCCACCATGTCTGGCAGGATTTTTTTTCTTACTGAAGACCCCAACCCACAATCTGCTCTTGTGGTTGACCAAAGTACATGTAAATTAGCTGCACCTCCTTTCCAGTGTGACTGAGACCATACTGTTTGTAAAGAAGCAATGGATTATGAGACTATAGTGGGAATGCTGGGTGAATTTCAACCCCTTCCAATCCTTAATTTATACCAGTCAGTGTTCCTTCACCAACAGAAACAGCCCTTCCACGCACCTGGAGATGCCAGCTAGGGGGTGGTGGCACAGGCCTTTAATCCTAGCACTGCAGAGACACAAAAAGATGTCTGTGAGTTTGAGACTAGCCTGGTCTCCATAAGGAGTTCCAAGACAACCAGGGCTACATGGAGAGACACTATATTAAAAAAACAAAACAAAACAAAAGAAGAGGCTGGAGGGATGGCAGCTCCGTGGTTTAAGAGCACTGGCTGCTCTTCCAGAAGACAGGTGTTCAATTCCCAGCACCAGCATGGCAGTTCACAGTTGTCTGTAACTGCAGGGAATCTGGCACCCTCACACAGACACGCATATGGGCAAAACACTAATGCATACAAAGTAAAAATAAATAAATTATAAAAGAAAAGGAAAAGAAAAGAAAAAGTCACCCTGTCCCTCCACAATTGGTTCTATAGTCCTCCTGTCTGAGGCAGCCACCTTGAGGGGGCGTGTTGGTTGTTCCTCAGGTCCCAACACTTCCACACAGAGCAAGGCTCAAGTCCAAATGGATCCAAAGAGTATGACTAGGAAACAAATACCACAAGGGACAAACTTCAGGCTTTACCAGTTTGTATCAGAAAAAAACACAACACACAACAACAAAAAAAAAACATGGGGAACATTTATTAGATTCTCAAGAGGCTATAGCAGGGAGAAAGAGATGCATATTTTTTTACATTTATTATTTACTTGTTTGTCTCAGGGTTGGGGGTACACATGCCATAGTACACATGTAGGGAAGAAAGAAAACAATTTGCAAGTGTCTGTTCTCTCCCGTCATGATGTAGGTTCCAGGGACTGAACTCAGATTGTCAGGCTTGGTCCTCTTACCTGCTGAGCCATCTCATCAGACCAGAAACACTGTGTTTGTTTGTTTGTTTGTTTTTTGAGACAGGTTTCTCTGTGTAGCCCTGTCTGTCCTAGACTCACTCTGTACACCAGGCTGACCTTGAACTCACAGAGATCTGCCTTCCTCTGCCTCCCCAGTGCTGGGATTAAAGGTGTGCACCACCACTGCCCAGCCTGACTTACGGAATGAGTTCCAGGACAGCCAAGGCTATGCAGAGAAACCCCATCTCAAAGAAGAAGAAGAAGAAGAAGAAGAAGAAGAAGAAGAAGAAGAAGAAGAAGAAGGAGGAGGAGGAGGAGGAGGAGGAGGGAGAAGAAGAGAAGAAGGAGAAGAGAGGAGAAGGAGGAGAAGGAGAAGAAGGAGAAGGAGAAGGAATAAGAAGAAGAAGAAGAAGAAGAAGAAGAAGAAGAAGAAGAAGAAGAAGAAGAAGAAGAAGAAGAAGAAGAAACTCCAGACACAGAGAGCATTTACCTGGCAGAGCGAACAGTACGCTTCCACTGCCTCCATCACTCTCCAGCCCTCTATCAAAATCCACTCTTCCCCCACTCATGGAGCTGGTGATGAACTTCATACTGCTAATATCTAGTGATCAGACTAGCAAATAATGCCTGACGCCCCTGCTGAGACCTTTATGCACCAGGGAGTGTGGGAGGAGGGGGTGGGGGCATTGCACAGAAGCAACCTGAAAGCACCCTTCCGTAGCGAAGTGTTGGAGAGCTCTGGGATTCCTAACTTAGTGAGGCACTGGTTAGTAACTCCTGAGGATGCCACAGGGTGGCAGCACGCTGCCTTGGAAAGTTCCCTGGCTTCAAAAAGGCCAGGGTGACCTTGAGCTTAATTTACTGTGTGGAAAGCAAAACTAAGCAGCTTCCTCCTAAGGTTACAGCAATGATAAAATGAGGTAACAGACTAGAAAGCTCTCAGAGGTGCACATCTCCGCGTGTGGCCTGTACAAGTCTGCAAGATGGCACAACGCCTATGACAAACGTTTGTCAGGCACGAGTAAAAATTGCCCCAGATGGATTAGTTAAAAAAAAAACACACAAACAAACAATACTTATTTCCTCTCCTCCTCCTCCTCCTCCTCCTTCTCCTCTTCCTCCTCCTTCTCCTCCTCCTCCTCCTCCTTCTCCCTCTTCCTCCTCCTCCTCCTTCTCCTCCTCCTTCTCCTCCTCCTTCTCCTCCTCCTCCTCCTTCTCCTCCTCCTCCTCCTCCTCCTTCTTCTCCTCCTCCTCCTTCTTCTCCTCCTCCTCCTCCTTCTCCTCCTCCTCCTCCTCCTTCTCCTCCTCCTCCTCCTTCTTCTTCGTTACTTGTATCACAGATACAGAATTGCACTTAAAAAGAAAATAAGCAGCAATGGGGCCAGTGAGATGGCTGAGTGGGTACAGGTGCTTGTGGGACAAACCCGATAACTTGAGACTGGACACACCAGGCCAGGTGTCCTCTGATATCCACTTGCACACATATGCATGAGTGTGCACGCACGCGCGCGCGCGCGCGCGCGCACACACACACTAAAGAAGTAAAGTGATCAATAAAGTTTTGTTGTTGTTTTTTTAAGAAAGAGCAACATAGCAAACATAGTAGAGCTTTAAAATCATGACAGTGCCACAACACCCATCTAACACTTAAGGTAGAATGCAGACAAAGCGGCCATTAGTCCTGACGTGGGACAGTCACTTCATGAGCAATCAGAGTTTGGCACTTAGCTGGTGCTTGCCCGGAGCTGTTGGCCCAGCAATTGAAAGGTTGAACTAGGCTCCCCGGCTTCGAGTCAAGGCAGATTGTTACACTTCCCTTCCAGGATGTACCAACACTGACCAGCAGAGGGCAGCAACTCCTCTCTCATGGTCCAGTGCACAGCTCTGTGCCTTCCGTTTCAGAAACCTGAGCTTCAATCCCTACTGACCAACTTGGATCTTGGATTAGGGACCTCAAACTGTGGGCTTCCTATCTGGAATTGTGGAACAACAACAAACAAGAACAACGAAAATGGAACCGATCCCTATACAGCCGGTGATATGATATGGATAAACAGCAAGGCATCTCAAACAATAATGGATCCGATTGTATTCACGTCTCACCATGAAAAAGGCAAAAATACGGTTTCCACTTTTCAGGTGAAGAAACCGAGGCTCAGAGGAGTTCCACAAGACCCGAAGACTCGTGAAGCAAGCAGCAGTTTCACATTGGATCTCTACAGTAGTTTACAGTAATGGAAGTTGGCCTTGGGAAAGCCATCCATAACCTTTCTGAGATCCTATGACCAAGACACCCAAGCAAGCCAGTGGCCAACTTAAGACCTAAAAAGTTCCCATCCCAATGGCCCCTCCTGTTGTCCCCACCACGGTACTCTGCTTATAAGGATCTCTCCTGTGAGTGTTGTTCCCTGGTTATCCCGGAGCTAAAAGAAGGGAGACTTCCTCAAGGACAGGGTATGGCTGTGAGAAAGCATTTGCTACACCATACAGGACTCGGAAAACAGCAGGACCCGATCCCAGGGTGTGTTCATACGCACACACGGTTCAGGCCAGGCTTGGTGGCATATGCCCGCAGCTCCAGCACTCACGAGGCAGGAGGGCTGTGTGCTTGAGGCTATGTAGAGAAAATGTATCTAAAACCTGTAAGAGGTGAGCCGGGTGCTGGTGGCGGCGGCGGCAGCTTCACGCCTTTAATCCTAGCACTCAGGAGGCAGAGGCAGGTGGATTGATGTGAGTTCAAGGTCAGCCTGGTCTACAAAGCGAGTCTAGGACAGCCAGGGCTACACAAAGAAACCCTCTCAAAAAGCCAAAAAAAAAAAAAAAAGCATTGGCTGCTCAGGCATGAGGACCAGAGTTCAGATTCCAGCACCCATGTTGGGTGGTTCATAACCATCTGGAACCTGGTGTCTTCGTCTGAACTCTTCAGGGTGTGTTTCTAGAATTCTCCAGAGACCGTGTTCACTGCCATGAGCACAGCAAGTAATTCACATGTGCATTGCATTGCTTTCAATTTTCCACTTAAAAGATTGTGGCATCTAAGAGTCCAGAACCAGGCTCTGTCCATTTGACTAACTGACTTTGCGCAGGCCCTGTAAGTCACACTTCGGCTCAGTTCCTCCATCGGAGCTAGAGGCAGAATAAGTCCCTCCCCACTTCACCCAGAGGAGGCGAGGCTCACAGTCTTGCAGCCTCCAGTCATCCCTTAGGCCCCAGCCAAGCTTCTGGGCAGAGGTGAGGCCTGCCTCTGCTTCATTTCTCACGGCCCTCAAGGACTCCTCAGCTGGCCATAGCTTGGCTTTGGGCCTCCTCTGTGTGGCCTTGGCTGTCCTGGACTCACTTTATAAACCAGACTGGCCTCGAACTCACAGCGATCCGCCTGCCTCTGCCTCCCAAGTGCTGAGATTAAAGGCGTGTGCCACCTCATCCAGTGGTTGGTCTTTCTGAAACAAACTGACTGCGTTTTCTGGGTTATGATCACTGGAGTTTCCTCAGCTTGTCTGATTGCTGCTCTAATCTTGTGGGAGAACACCTGGGGCCTTTCCTGTCTCTTTAGTCTATTTGGATGGTGTCAACCAAACCTACACCGCCCAACACCAGGGGCTCACTCTCCCACATCAGCGCTGCCCACCTGTCTCCGGAGCCTTGGGCCTGGTAGCAAATACAGATGAGGTCCACGCACACAGGGCTTCCTAGGTGTGGCCACCCCAGAGCCAAAACCCAGGGCCACTCAACGGGACTGTCTCCCCACCTCCCTACAGCCCCCCCCCCAGCCCCTTATTCATTCAGAGACATAATTATGGACCTGCAGACACTCAACTCCAGAGATGGGCTCCCTGCTGGCGCCCCTCCCCTTTTCTCTCTGGACTTGCCAAAATTATTAGGTGGTGGTTGTTTGGTTGTTTGTTGGGGGTATTTGGGGTTTTGGTTTTATTTGTTTTAACGATGTATTTTTATATCATGTGTCTGCATATTCTGCGTGCACGTTTGTAAGTGCACTGTGTGTACACAGAAGCCAGAGGAAATGTTGGGTATACCCTGGACATGGAGTTACAGCGGCAGGTTGTAAGCTACCATGTGAGTGCTGGGAACCAAATCTGGGCCCTCCGCAAGAGCAGCAGAGACCCTGTGACAGCTGAGCCATCTCTCCAAAGCCTTGGTTTGGTTTGGTTTGGTTTGGTTTTGAGGCAAGGTCTCAATTTTGAAACAAGTTCTCTTGTAGCCCAGGCTGGCCTCAAACAGCCAGGGATGACCTTGAACTCCTGATCCTCCTACCTCCAGCTGGGACTGCCGGTGTGCGCCCCAATACAGGCCTTTCATCATTACTATGACTGAGCAGTTTCAATATACATCACACACTTATTTATTCCTCCAAACCATGAGAAAGAATTAGCTGAGACAAAGGGGGGCATAAGTGTGGAAGTGATCAGATTGGGGTTACTGTTAGCCATACAGTTCCCACCCGGTCACGCAGCCCTAGTTGGCTCTGACTGCAGAGCAACCCATAATAGTCTAACAGCCCTTCCATCCCCTGGCCTCCGAGGACACTTCGATGTAGCTCAGACCCTTTTCAGCTACCCTCCCACCTCTGTCCCCTGGCATCCCCCTCTCTGCTCCCCTAAGCCCATCCCCCATCTGCAGTACTGGTCAGCTCAGCCCTACCTCCGTATGTCAAAAAGCCCCCATCCTTCAAGCCAGACAAAATGGCACTTCTTGCATGTGCTAAAAGAGCCATGATGAGGGACAGGCGTGGAGAGACGGTGGATCTGAGAACACGGAGAAAGTAAGGCCAGAGTATTATCAGGAACCTTCTTTGTTTTTGTTGTTGTTTTGTTTTTCAAGACAGGGTTTCTCTGTGTAGCCTTGGCTGTCCTGGGCTCGCTTTGTAGACCAGGCTGGCCTCGAACTCACAGCGATCCCACTGCCTCTGCCTCCCAAGTGCTGGGCTTAAAGGCGTGTGCCACCACCGCCCACTGGAATCTTATTAATCTGAGAGTCTAGACTCCGTGCTTTCAAGAGGTCCTTGAAACAAAGGTAGACTTGGCCTTTAGAATCCTTTAACAGCGTTCACAGGAGGAGAATGTCAGGCCGGGGAAGGGGAAGAACTTCTGAGGGAAAAAAGAAACCCCCTCCCTTGGCTGTTCGGCACCCCACCCCCCTCCAGGGATGCCTACGCCCAGGGAGGGGCAGAGGCCTGGCAAACCACCTGGCTCCCGGTGGGAGGAAAGGCTGTGCCCTCCCGCCTGCTGGAGGACCCATCTCAGCAGGCCCCTCTCCCACCCCCACCCTGCGGGAGAAAAGAGGAGGAGGAGGAGGAGCCTGGAGGGGCGAACGCTGCGCTGCGGGAGCCTGGCTCTGAGCCTGGCCCGCTCGGCTCCCGGGAGGCCTCAGTAGTTTTCCACAGGCGGTAGGCCAGCAGCCCAGGCCATGCGCTCCCCTCTCCCCTTGCCCTCCGCATTCCTCTGCATATTCAGGCAGCACTGTGGCATTCAGGGCCCTGCTGGGGCAGGAGAAAAAAGCAGGCATAGGGGCAGAAACCCAGATACATGCAAGACTTCCAGATAAGAGTTAGGCCAGAAACACAGGGGTCGGGAGAGATCACTGAGATATCAGGAAGGTGAAGGGTGCCAGACCCGCAGGACGACATCCATCCATTGCCCCAGGGATACAGCAGGTCCATTCTCAGAGGCACGTACAAATAAGACTGCCACAGATACACGGGTTCCCACCCGCGACCACGCCCATGCCTCCGCCTTAATGCCCAGCTGTCTCCTCTACAACATGAGCAAGGAGTGTAAACAGGTCTTGAGCTATGCAAGGTCTGGGAGAAAGGGGCTAGACCAGAACCAGCACCATTTTTGTTTTTTGTTTTTTGGGGGTTTTGGAGTTTTTTTGTTTTGGTTTGGTTTGGTTTTTGGTTTTGTTTTGTTGTTGTTGTTTTGGTTTGGTTTGGTTTTGGTTCCAGAAAGTTCACTGGCATCCCTTATTCTGTTCCTGGGAGCTAGAGTGAATCTTGGCACACCTCCACCACTGTGGCCACTTCGTTGGGTCCTGACCTTCCCAGTTTTGTCCCTCTCTGTATGGGCAGAGTAGAGAGACATCTGGGAGGTTCTTTTCCTTGGGCCTTGCTAATCCCCTCCTACTGCTGTCAACTCCACTCTCATCTGCTTGCCTCCTTTCAGCCCTGTGGCTGTCACCCAAGAGACTGGCCGAATCCATCTATGGGCTCCATGCTAGACACAGGCCGGGAACAAGAGCTTAGGCACACCAACCCTGCGTGCTCCAGGCTAAGCCAGAGCTTCCCTCTAGCTGTTGGGCAAGTACCTAGGGGCGAAGCCAGCTAGCTATCTGGCTACCTACGCTTAGCTCCATGCTTTGGGAGGTCAGAGGAGAGCTGCAGGCCCAGCTTTCCACTTTACCTCAACCCTTTGAGCCGCCCATCCCTGGCTTATAAGTTGGGAGTCAAATGCTACCTAACACTCGAGGAAATACACAGATGATCGTGATGTCTTAATTTAGTGCACTGGCTTCAATTGAGCAAGGAGCTAGGCCCAATCAGTTGGTAATGCAGCCTTTCCTGGCCTCAGTTTCCCTGTCTGGGGAAATGTTAACCCTTAACCTGGAACTTGGAAGACCTATCCAGAACAGAGCTCTCTGCCCATGGACTCCGCACCTTTGCACCCACATGCCCCCACCCCACCCCCCAGCCACACCACTCGTTCCCACGCTGCCCTGTCAGCTGGAAGGGATTTGAGGCCCCAGGGGATCAACTGGGTCTGCACAGAGGCCGCTTTGTCCCTGGGGGAGGGGGGCACTGAAGTCACGTTGCCCGTGCCCACCCTACCTCCGCCAAGCCAGGCAGCTTCAAGGGCTTGCACCGGATTTCCTGGCTGGGTGCCCGGCACCCTGCGGGCTGTTTGGGGACACATGGTATGGGGACAGCGTGGTCTCTGAGGGAGGTTCCCACCTAACTGTCCCTGCCCACTTCCAACTGGGTGCCTGAGCTAGATTCCCAGCACCACCCTAGAAGGGCGTAGACAGGGCTTTCTACCCCCTCCTCTGCCCTCACCCCACCCCCAGCCCCCATCCCGGCCATCCTGAGAGATGAGGGATTGCTCCATAAAAGCTTTGGAACTTGAGGAGAGTTCTCAGGATGAGCTCATGCAGGAAAGGTCAGGAGAGGCAAGCTGGGGCAGTCAGTTTTCAGTGTGGCCAGCTCAGAGCTTTCTGGGTGAGATCAGTTGCCTTTGGGTGAAGCTAATCTGGGTCTGGGTTAGAAGCTAGCACAGCTTCTCTGAGTGTTCAGAGTTTGGGAGTTGAGACTTTATCTGGCTGTGGGGGTCCTGGCAGAGTTTCCGAATCCAGCAAAGATGTGGAAGCCTGTCTGATGTAACTGGTCCAAGGACTGCCATCTTTTCTCAGGGGTGTGCTTTCTCTCCATCAGGTCGTTGGAGCCCAAGCAGTATATACGATGGGGGGGGGGGGGGCCTGTAAGCACTCAGTGCTCCATGATCTGAGTTTGTACCTGCCCTCATCGATCAGATGCAGGTGGGAGCACATACTCTGGGGATCCTGAGGGATCCCCAGACAGGAAGATAGTGTCCAGCCCCAGCCCTTACCGTGGACTGGAAGACAGACATCCTTGAGAGTCAGCCCCCTGCCCCATCCAGCTCAAGACCCTGCTAGACCAGCAAAAGCAGGGAGCAAGGCAGCTCAGTGTGCCCTACTGCTGTACCTCAAATGCTGAAAGCAGGCCCTACGCTGGAGCTGGCGTCCATCAGTCATGACCTCACTCTGAGCAGAGGCGGTTGCTTCCCAGTCCTTACTTCAGTTTCCTTCCCAACAAAGCAGGAGCACCAGCTTTACTGTTCCCCCCCCCCCCCGGGGACCCCATGCCACCTCTCCCTGGGGTGTATGCAGTCAGTCACAGCAGCCTGCGTGCTCACAAGCACAGGCTACGCACTCTAGCCTGCCCACGCTTCCTACACTGATCTTCTCCCCCCTCCCCAGAATGCCCTTTCCCTCCCCAATCTCTACCCGTCCCTCAGGCTCCTCCTGTTCCAAAAAATTTGCACCCACACAGGCATATACACCCCACACAGGTGCCTTCTCAGACCAGAATTTCAGGTGTTCTTGCTCTAATGTCTCAAGCAGCCCCAGGTCCGGCCTGACTTTCCTGGTTCTCTCTGTGGGGTGGGAGTTTGCAGACCCCCACGCTTGGCTGGGGCCACCACCCCATGCTGGCAGGTGACCCTTTCCGAAAAAGACTCTCTTTAGTCTCTAATGCCCCAATGGTGGAGTAGCACTAATCGGATTTGGGGGCCTGTCTCCTGACCACACCAATCCCCCTTTCCAGGCCACTGGACCCATGTGATGGTTAGTCTGAAGTGGCAGAAAGTCATCCAGGCCATGTGGGTCCTGGGGTGGGGGAGCTGGGGGGGGGTGTCTGCCAGATTCTGCTTCTCCTGGTGAGGAGCAGACAGAAGCCACACAAGAGCAGTCACCCAGCTCCCTAGGCCTCTCTGGGGAGTGAAGCATCCATGTGCATGATCAAGCACGCATGGGCACATACATGCAAAACCCTCACAGAGAGGCTTCCTGGCCGCATTCTGGGCCAGGCATCATCTTTCGAACAATATTTCTGGCTTTCAAAGCAGCCCTTTAGCAATCGTTAGCATCATTTGACAGAAAAAGGAAACTGAGGCTCAGAAAAGAAATGTGAGGCGCACTGATGCTAAGTACAGAATCAGAATTCAGAGTCAGGTCCTTTGCACAGAAGCACCCACCTTTCACATGCTTGTACTCAGCTCCTAACTATAAAGTCTTTGAAGGTTCCAAAGGGGTGGCCTTGTCCCAACCGTGCCATTTCACAGGCAGAAGGGAGGGAAAGTATTTCGGTTTTTCGGCTTCCAAAACGACAAAACCAAAACTAGAATTTATACCGCCATTGTCACATAGGCACACCCCACCCCACCACACCCCACACACTTTATCCGGAGACATTTACACAAAGCCTGTGGGCCTCCATACACCACATCCATACTCAGTTATGTACTTACACAGCCACAAACACGTATCTAGATGTATATGATCACACAAGAGACCCGTTTATATATAAACTCACTTGCACACACTTTCTACAGGCACACATATGCACAGCACACGCCATGATCAGACACAGCTAAGGCCAGGCCATGGTAGAAGCTAGGCCCTGAGGTAGTTTGGGTTGGTTTTGGTTTATTTGTTTGTTTGTTTGTCCGTTTATTTGTGTGTTTGTTTTTTGGGGGGGGGGTTCTTTTTTCTTTTGTTTTTTTGAGACAGGCTCTATGGAGTCCTGACTGTCCCAGAACTTGCTATGGAAAGCAAGCTTGCCTCAAACTCAGAGGTCTACCCGCTTCTGTCTGCCTCCCAAGTGCTGAGGTTAAAGGTATACACCACTGTGCCCGGCCTAGATCCTGAGTTTGTAAGGGGAAAATCTTAGATCCAGGATGGCCTCTTTAATGGGTTCACTGCCATCAGCAGCCCTGGAAAATATGATCGGACACCAGCTCCTCACAGGCCCAGGCAACTCTCGCTACTCAATCTTGGCTAATCCAACAGGTAGTCCCAAAAAGGGCCAAGTCACAGGTCAGGGGTAGCCAAGCCAGGCTGGCAGCATGGCCGGTCTTGTCTTGTCTGCTGTTTGTCTTCTGCCGGAGCCCTGCTATGAACTCTCCTCAGTCAGAGGTCAGACCTTGAGTCATAAGGTGGCTTCCCCACCCTCTGAAGAACACGGTCGAGGTGCCCCGACTTGAGGGCAAAACACCCCGAGCCACTAATGGGGTTTATACAACTTGGTGAGCCACCTAACTCAGACTTCTGAGGGACAGTAGGAGCTGGATTAATTGAGGTGAGTGAGTGTTTCTGAGTGCCTGAAGCATGTGAACATAGCAGATTAAAAAAAAAAAAAAGCAAGACTCGGGGCTACAGAGATGGTTCAGAGGTTAAGAGCACTGGCTGCTCTTCCAAAGGTCCTAAGTTCAATTCCCAGCAACTACATGGTGGCTCACAACCATCTATAATGTGATTTGATGCCCTCTCCAGGCCTGCAGGTGTACATGTAGGCAGAGTACTGTATATATAATAAATAAATAAATCTTAAAAAAAAAAAAAAAGCAGGACTCTCAAAACCTAGACCTGGCCTTCAATCTTCTACACAAACATAGACAAAACAAACAAACAAACCAGCTAGGTTGGACCAGAGGTGGGGCCACGCGACCTGGGTTTTGAGTGAAGAGGATGGCTTTGGTTAGGAGTTTTCAGACAGGGCAAATGGCTTCATGGAGCAGCTTACGTCTGGCCTGAAGCACAGGGTCATTTGGAAATACAAGAGATGAGGCCAGGCTGAGGCCCCACTCAGTGCTGTCAGTTACTTACTCTGTGCATTCGCGGGATGACACATTGTCACTAGGGATCTCAAATTCAAAGGCACTGGGTACCAGGCGAGCAGTGCCAATGAGTAGACAGGATGGATGAGGGTCAAGCTGCGGGGTCACAGTGTCTGACAGGAGATCCCTGCCCAAGCCTGAAGCTTTCAAGTCAAGAAACACCCTTAGTCTAGGTCTGGATTCAGAGTTAGTATACCTAGAACCTAACCCCTGGTCTAAAGCAGTAAATGCTGCCGCCCTCTGATGCAGTTCCTCATGTTGTGGTGAGACCCCTGCCCCAGCCCGTAAAATTTGTTTCCGTTGCTCCTTCATAACTGTAATTTTGTTACTGTTGTGAATCATAATGCAAGCATCTGTGTTTTCCGATGGTCTTAGGTGAGCCCCTCGTGGAGAGGTTGTTCAACCCTCAAGGGGACCACGACCCACAGGTTGAGAACCCTTGGTCTAGAGGAGGCCATTTTTGTTTGTACAACTGAGAGATTTGGGTCCCATTCTACAGATGGGCCTGGGAACCCACAGGAAGGAATACTGGTCATAAGAACTTCCCAGGAGAAGTTCACTGTGGCCGCCCGACTGAGGGGGCTCTTCCTAGCACAGCTCTGTCACAAGTATTTCCTAGCAAAGGCCATTCTGTGTTCACCCAACCCCTCATCTTTATGCCTTTTCCTACCCCACTCCCACGGCCTCTCATTTTCTATGCACATCTAGAATGCAAAACAGTAGCCGGGCGTGGTGGTGCACACCTTTAATCCAAGCACTCCAGAGGCAGAGGCAGGCAGATCACTGTGAGTTCGAGGCCAGCCTGGTCTACAAAGTGAGTCCAGGACAGCCAAGGCTACACAGAGAAACCTTGTCTCAACATCCCCCCCCCCAAAAAAGAATGCAAAACTGACTAGACTGAAGGAACCCCTCATTCCCCTTTCTGACCTAAGGCCCTTTAAAAGGACATGACCACACGCGCGCACACGCACACACACACACATTCTGTCTGAGGGATGAGGAGATACCTCATTTGCCCCGTTCAGCCTCTACTCCTAGACTGCTCGGCAAGACCTTTGGGCATGGACACCAGGGAAGCAGTCTCTGACTTGGAAGGGAAGGGGAGAATGACCAGGGCACTAGAGAGGCCACCACTGCGACCTGTCATTGGATTATGTTGATGGAGTATGGCCTTGGTCTTACAGTGTGGAGAGGTCACTGGACGTGGGCTCGGGAGCTCTGGATTCTGAGTCTTGCCCAGCCTCCATTCAGCTGAATAACCTTAGGGAACTCCCTGGCTCTCTAAAGCCAATGAGTTAGGCCAATGGGTCTAAAGTGATTTTTTTTTGGGGGGGTGCACTTCATACATTATGAAAGTGTAACAAGAGCCTTGGAGGTGGTGTTCAGGTTTTCCTGTAGTGCTTTCAGACTCCTGAGAGCCAGCCTGGCATCTCGGCAAGGGTGACACATCCCTGCTTCACCCAGAGTTTTCCCATTGCTCAGAACACAAGGGTTGTGCTTTCCAGAACATCCAGCCTCTCCCTCCACAGCACACAAAGCCCTCAGATGCTGGCCTGAGGAACCGAGGAGTAGCCCTGGCTACAGACCGCCATCCTTCCCACCCCCTAGCAGTCAAGTCTCTCTCCTGCAGCCTCATTAAATCATTCTGCCTCACTGACCCCTGACTCAGGCTGCCTGTAATGTGTGCCCATCCAGCTTCTGAGGCCAAGACTAGACCCCTCACACGAGGCCAGACTGATGGGCTCCGACAGTTTCCTGGGGCCCCAGTGGTGGTAGAAATGCCAAGGGGCACACTCACAGGAACATGTGCTCAGCTGTGTGCCCCACCCCTCCATCCCCACCCCCCACCCCCCACGCGGAGCCTCACAAAGACATACGGACATGCAAGCACAACATCTGGCACACACAGATTCCTCCACAACACTATGCACCCCCCCCCCCCTTATGCAGCCCTCGCAGCTCCTGTACTCTCACAGGCTCACATACCCACAGTGCCACCTAGGCTCCTCTGGAAAACTTCCTTCTGCCTTTTCCTTGTCCTTCCTCTATTGGGGGGGGGGGGGGGCCTGAAGTCTTCTGCAGCCGCACTCAGAGCCTAAGAACTCATGATTTGTCTCATGATCCTCAAACTCTGCCCGCTTCATCCATTGCTTGGGTTTATCCGCTGTGTGTTTATAAGCTGAGCAAGCGATTGACCAACTTCTCTGGACTCTATAGCCCCGCCTGTAAAATGAGAATAACAGTGCATTCCTGTATCCGCCTTGGTTATTATGTGGCTTTAAAATTAAAAAAAAAGTTCAGTGCTGACTGGGTATGTGGAGGCAGGAGGACCAGGAGTAGGGAATTAAAGGCTACCCTGGCCTATAGGACCCCTGGAGGAGAGAGGTGAGGAGGGAGAGAGAGAGACACACACACACACACGGGGGGTGGGGGGGACTGACTTAAAAGAAGATGTTCCAGATGGAGACGTGGCTGTACAAACATGAGGTCCTTTCAAACCTAAGCACTCATGCGCTCGTGTAAAAAGCTGGGCGTGGCCACGCACATGCGCACTATCCCAGTACTGTGGGGCCGAGATAGTAGGATTCCCTAGAACTTGATGGACACCAACCACGCACATGCGCACTATCCCAGCATGGTGGCGCCGAGATAGTAGGGTCTCTAGAGCTTGACGGACGGCAGCCTAGCTCTAGGTTCAGCGAGAGACCCTGTTCCAAGGAATAAAACAGGACACCCAGCATCTTCCTCTAGCCTCCACACCCATGTGTGTGCGTCTCTAGGAATACAACAGGCATTGGCTACTGTCTCTCGCCCATATTCCCTTCCAGACCTTTGCCTCAGCCGTAACAGAATGATCAAGTTTCCTCAAAAGCCTGCACAGCGGCTACATGCTTCTGACTCTCCACCCGGAACCATCACTTCCCTGCTTGTTTCTCTCTGTTATCCACCTGGTGAGCACTCACTGTCTTGAAACCCCCGAATACATTGGTTCTGCCTCTGGGAGGCCTTTCCTGCCACCACCCTCCACCCCTCAAAACCAGGGGAACTTGTTACTGATGCCTTGTGTACTTCCGTGGACCACTGCGCACAGCCAGGATACAGGCCGAACGAAGTTCATATACCGTGATTCTTGTGCTCGACTCCAGACACAGATCACAGTGAGCATCGGTGGTCTGTGGTAGGGCAGGTGATGCTGATCGCAGTGTAAGTGAGGATGCTTGTGCGACCTGAACAGCCACAGCATCACCATGGCCGAGAGCGATGGCATACACAGTAACCACATACTAGGAGAGGCAGCTGCCTGCTAACTGGGAACTCCAGGCAGGCTAGCATTAGGGACTCTCTCTCCATAATTCTGTCAGGCTATGTGGAGATGTGTCTGTCACTTGCAGCGAGAATGTGTGAGGCATCACGTGCCATGTATAACAACACACTGTGCAGCAACCAGTGAGAAGAGGTGGATCTTAACATCGTGGTGCTGACGAAGAAAAGGGTGAACTAGACCGATGTATAACACAACACTAGTTTGTTGTTCCTGTTTTGTTTGGTTTGGTTTGGTTTTTCTTTGCTTTGCTTTGTTGGTTTTTCAAAACAGGGTTTCTCTGTATAGCCTTAGCTGTCCTGGACTCGCTCTGTAGACCAGGCTGGCCTCAAACTCACAGCGATCCGCCTGCCTCTGCCTCCCGAGTGCTGGGATTAAAGGTGTGCGCCACCACGACCAGCTGTCATACTTAATTCTTAATGTCACCAGTCCCTTTTGTTGTGGTCGTTACTCATTTATCTCTCTGTTTTTTTGAGACAGGGTCTCATGAAGATTTGAATTAGAACCCACGCTGGCCAAGGGAGAGCATGAACTCCTGATCCTCTTGCCTCGACCGCCCAGCTACTGAGATTACAGGCGTGTACCACGAGGCTGGGCTCACGCGCACACTTTTTAAGGACGTGTTTAATAACATGGCAGAGTGAGAAGAGGAGCAAGGGATGGGACCGAGAAGAAGCTGAGAAGAAAGCGGTTAGTGAGGAGGGCGGTAAGACTCAGCTCTACACACCTGAAGTCTAAACAAACGCACAAACGCCATCCCATCTCTTGACTCATTTTGACCTCTTCCAGCTGAGGGTATGGACTACTTTTCTTTAGGTCTTTAGGTCTTGGCTTCATCGCATCTGGTCAGCATCGCTGCCGACAGTTCTCTTTAGTGAGATGAGGAGCTGAGCTTGCATGTCATGTACCCTCCTGTCAACGTGCATGCTTGCATGCACAGAATCAGTCAAGAGGGCCCCACTGGAACCTAAGCCACACCCCTCCCCCCAAGCCCCATGAGAGCTCCCAAGACTCTCTTGTCCTCTGGAGAAATAAATGAAGGAGTGGATACAAAGAAGGTGGGGGGGGGGGGGAGTGGGAGGATGGGGGGTGCGGAAGGAGGGTAGAACTAGGCCAGAGGATGCTAGCAAGCCCCAGGTCAGCCTAGCCTATAACGCATGACGCTGTCTCAAAGGAATTTTTTTTTAAGTAAGTTAGGGGTGAAAAAAATAGAACAAAGAAGATTCCACAGAAGTCTCAGCATAGGTGGGGCTCCAGGGAACATTCTTGAGTTTTCTCTGCCCCTATCATCACAGATCCCAGGCTGGGGCAGAGGCAAGGGTGTAAGAGCTAGGCAGCAACAGTCCTGCTGAACCCACCCACCCCCAGCTGCTGAGGACTGCTTTCTCTTATCTGGAGGCAGCAGAGCCTGTCACGAGATCTGGAATGCTCAAGATAGCAAAACCTTAGGGACCCAAGACCCTACAAAGTGGCATATGACTGCTCCAGGAATGGCTCTGGCTTGACCTTTGTGCCAACAGCAACAAGGACAACAATACAAGCTAACACATATTTTGTACAGGGTACTTAGAAAAAAGTTGACACAGGGTACTTAGTGCACACTAACATGATACCTTTGTACAGGATATTTAGTGCAAGCCAGCAGTTACTTTGTACAGGGTATTTAGTACACACTAACATGACACTTTGTACAGGGTATTTAGTGCACACTAACATGACACTTTGTACAGGGTACTTAGTGCACACTAACATGACACTTTGTACAGGGTATTTAGTGCACACTAACATGACACTTTGTACAGGGTACTTAGTGCACACTAACATGACACTTTGTACAGGGTACTTAGTGCACACTAACATGATACTTTGTACAGGGTACTTAGTGCACACTAACATGACACTTTGTACAGGGTACTTAGTGCACACTAACATGACACTTTGTACAGGGTACTTAGTGCACACTAACATGACACTTTGTACAGGGTACTTAGTGCACACTAACATGACACTTTGTACAGGGTATTTAGTGCACACTAACGTGATACTTTGTACAGGGTACTTAGTGCACACTAACATGATACTTTGTACAGGGCACTTAGTGCACACTAACATGACACTTCATTCAGGGCACTTTATCCCTGTAACATCTTTAACTCTTGTATCAGAAGAGCTAAGAACATCACCATTTGGCTGGTGCGGGAGCTGAAATTTAAGAAGTTAAGGATCGCCGGGCGTAGTGGCGCACGCCTTTAATCCCAGCACTCGGGAGGCAGAGGCAGGTGGATCACTGTGAGTTCAAGGCTAACTTGGTCTACAAAGGGAGTCCAGGATGGCCAAGGCTACACAGAGAAACCCTGTCTCAAAAAGAAAGAAGAAGGAGAAGGAGGAGGAGGAGAAGAAGAAGAAGAAGAAGAAGAAGAAGAAGAAGAAGAAGAAGAAGAAGAAGAGGTTGTTAAGGATCTTCTCAAAGTTGCCCCATGCCTGAATGGCTGCTCTATGCTGTCCCCTCTTTAGTCACCTTGTGCCTTGACTCATCCCTCCCTTATGGCAGCCCATGAGCAGCCTAGCCACTTACAGATGCCCCGAGAAGCAGCTATACAATAAAGCATGGCATGGCCAGAAACAGAGATTCAGTGGTCGGACTTGAGTCTACTTGCTTTGCCCCAGGGATCTGCTGCCTTTTGCAAAGCAGAACTAGGGTGCGGGTGCCAGAAAAACCCTCCACGTGGGATTGGGCAGCCCTATCCACTGATGCCTGGGGAACCTGGCTTCTTGCCAGCCAAATTGTGGGGAGTAGGGTCTACTGAGAATAAAGCTGAGGACACCCAAGCCATGCAGGGCCAACCACCTGCTCTGCCGGGGCTCCATGGTCTGTCCAGACCTTCTGAAAAAAAATTTTTTTCCCTAAGCCTGGGGTGATGGGAGGGGCTGCTGCCCTCCCCCTTTCCCAGCCAGAGCTGTGTGAGTTAATCCTGGGGAGAAGACACATTAGTCTGGGAGAATTGGTCCCAGCCTGCACTGCTGAGTCAGCAGGAAGTACAGCACTTGCTCCACCAGCTACGTGAGCCCCTGCACGCCACCAGCCTCTCTGGCACCCCAGTGCAGGGCCCCACTGTTTGACGGGCCTCACATTCCTCCTCCCTCCGGCACTCTCCCATGTGAGCAGCCCTTTCTGTCCGCGTCCCCAGGCCCAGATCTGTTTCTCATCACCACCCCCGTCCCTTTGCCCCCAGAAAGCAGACATCTCTTCTTCACAGAGAAGGAACGTTGCCCCGGATGCAGCAAGTAGGAAACCCGGAAGGTGGTAAGATGTCTCCTTGGTCTGTGTACCACCGGCTCAATGAGGGAGTGGAGGATCCAGGAAGCAATATTGATATTGAACCATTGAACCATGGTATCAATAGGAGCTGTGGCTGGTACATGGGCACTACCAATCTCAGAGTATTCACCACTGCCCTGTCCCCATCCCTGTCTCCAGCCTCCCTGTTACTGCCACCATTGCAATGGCCACTAACTACCATCACCGCGACAGCTCGCCACCGGCACAGACACCCACACCACCGCCACTTTCACTGGTGTCATTCGGTTCATTTTCTGTTGCGGTAACAGTACATCTGAGGCAGGTTAACTTATTTGGGGCCGGTTCTGAAAGCTGGCAAGTCCAAGTACCAAGGCACTGGCATCTACTGGGCATCCAGGGAGAGCCTTCTTACTGTGTCATGGCACGAAAGACCAGTGTTAGCATGGGCTGCGGCAGAGGCTCATCATCATGTAATTCAGGCTGTTCTCGAACTTACTATGTAGCCAGAGTTAGACATGAATTCATGACCCTCCTGCCTCCACATCCTGGATTACAGGTGGTGTGCATGCCTGTGCCCTGCAGGTCCCTTCCTTTTCTTTTCTTTCTACTCTCCCTACTTAATCCAACTAACCTCCTACCTCCCAAAGGCCCCAGCTTCAAATCCCACTGATTTCCCCACACACACACCTCAGGACTTAGCCCTCAACACATGAACTTTTGGAGGGATATACCCAAGCCATAGAAACCACAAACTAAGATAAGAAAATGTCTCTACCACCACCCAAGGCATTGTTACCAGCTCTGCAGCCACCATGTCTATAAAGGCAGAGTGTTATTATAACCACTTGAATCAAAAAAAAAAAAAAAAAAAAAAAAAAAAATCTCTGTCTTCTCCTTAAACCCACCATCCCGACACTGTCATTTTACCATCCAGATGTGACCATTAGACACCTGCTCACCATTGCTCTTACCACTTTCACGAGCACCGACCTCATCATTATCACTACTGTCACACTACCCACCATCATTACCACCGCTGCACCAGCATGAGACTTGCACAAGCCACTGCCGCCAGCCACGTCCAATACTGTTGCCATAACCCTGAGCCTCACTGTGGTCATTACATACCAGCTCTGTGAGAGGCCTGCTGCTTGCCTCTGTCCATTGCTCTGCAGAATAGAAAAGAGTGGTTGGACAAACGCAGACTTCTTCCCACTGCCCTGGCTCTCTAACGGCATGCCCACTTGCTTCCCGTTAACAGCTCCCTCTGAATTGACACGTTTGCTCCACTAAATTGGTCCACTACATGATAAATTGGGGAACAGTCATGCATACCTGGAAAACACAGGAGTGATTTGGAGAGCTACCTCCGCCTGTTTGAGACATCAGGAAGCTCCGCTCTCAACACTGTAGATCCTTCCGCCTTCCTCCCATACATGCTGGGACATCGCAGATTTACCTGTCCCTCTTTGCCGCCCCCCCCCCCCCATTCTTGGTTCCTCTAGGGCCGAACCGTTCATGAAAAGAGCACAATCTGAGAGCCCAGCTTTGCTTCCACCCTAACCTCTGTGTGGCCTTGAGAAATGTGTCTCTCCCCGACAGGGGCCAGAGGGCATAGCATCTAACTCTGGTGCTATTGAGTTTTCGAATCTGAGACACTCCCTGACAAGTCTGAGCTCTTTTTCTCCAGAAGGTTCTTTTTAAGTAGAAGACTGAGAAGTCTCAGGTGTGCTTGACTCTCATCCCATGAGCCTTGACTTTTGAAGTCAGCATCTGTCAGGACATGCTGTGTGAACACTCAGAGCTGCTGTCATCCAGTCATGGCGGAGTCTCAAGGGTTAAGGCAGCCAGGGCCTGCAAGCAGCTATCTTAGATGAAAGGTTGCTCCAGAGAACGCCTGTGTGGCTGTTGTGGTTGGCAGGTCAGGGGCAGTGGGACCAGGCTAGGTCCCGAAGGAAACCCCCTCCTGGTCTCACCAGAACAAAGTGGTGTTTTGCAAAAATGCCATTGTTCTTCGTTAAGTCTTTCCCATCTCAACATAAACCAGGAAGCAGGGCTTCCTTTCTTGGGCGAGACCCTTATGTCCCCCACTAGTGGGGGTGGAGAGAGAACAGTTTCCCTAGCATGAGTGGTCTGCTGCAAACTCCAGCTAAAGAGCAGCTGTGCTACCCAGCTGAAGCCAAAGTTCTCAGTGCTGGTGTGTGTGTGTGCGTGTGCGTGTATGTGAGAGAGAGAGAATGTGAGTGTGTATGTGACTGAGTGTGTTTGTTTGTGAGTATATGTGTGAGTGTGTGTATGTACATGTGTGAGAGTGTGTGTGAGAAAGAGAGAGAGAGAGAGAGAGAGTGTGTGTGTGTGTGTGTGTGTGTGTGTGTGTGTGTGTGTGTGTGTGTGTGTGTGTTGGGGTGTCCTTTCTGCATAAGGAGAAAGAGGGTTACCTAGTCCAGTCTCTTGCTTCCCAAAAGGACTCTATACATAGGCCAAGATGTGAGAAATAGCACTGCTCATCCGTCTCTCACCTCTGTGCCTCTCAGGCTCCTGCTGTCCCTCACACATACCAGTCATGTCTGCCTGTGGCCTTGTACGTGCTGGAATTCTCTTCTGCCCTTTCCATGCGGCTCCTCGTCATTCAGGCCTCTTCTAACCTCGGTGATGCAGTAACCATTTGGTTACTTGTCCAGTTTCTTCTTTCCTGACTTTCTGTCCTCTCCACAAGAATAGATCGAAGAACTGTGTCTGTCACTCATGCCTGTATCCCCAGCATCTGTCCATGTGTGTGAGTGAGTGTGTGTGTGTGTGTGTGCGTTTGTGTGGTGTGTGTATGTGTGTGTGTATTTGTGTGTGGCGTGTGTGTGTTTCTGGTGTGGTTTGTGTGTGGTATGTGTTTGGTGTGTGTGTGGTGTGTGCGTGGTAAATGCATGTAGTGTGGTTCATAATATATGTGGGATGTTGTGTGTCTGTGGTGTGGTGTATGTGTGAGCCTGTGTGTGTGTGTGTGTGTGTGTGGTGTGTGTGTTTATGATATAGTCTATGGTGTGGGGGGGGTGGTTTATGATATGTGGGGGGGCTGTGTGTCTGTGGTGTGTGTGTGTGTGTGTAGTATGTAGGTGAGCCTGTGTGTGTGTGTGTGTGTGTGTGTGTGTGTGTGTGTGTGTGTGTGGTGTGGTATGTGTGTGTGATATGGTCTATGGTATCTGTGGTATGATTTGTGTGTGTGTGTGTACATTTCACACCATATAAAGCAAAGAGGTCACAGTCTCCAAAGAAAGAAAACCCTTTCCTTTACACTCACATTGGGACAGTCTCAGATTTGAGCATCCAGACAATCCATTTTCCAAAATGGAAAACTGAGGTTTAGTGCCTAGAAGGTTCTGGGCAGGGCCACAGGCCTGCTTAGCACTAACAGAGGGAGAGCTAAGCTAGCTGCCTAGTGTCCTGGCGCCCCATGCTTCTGAACAAGCCCCGTCACCTAGTTTCGCCGCAGCCCGAGGCACAGTCCTGTTCTGAGCCTCTTCACGTACAAGACTCAGCAAGAACTTGCTAGGATTCATCCATGCCACTTGCTGTCCCTTCTTGAGACCAGAATCACTGAATATCCAAAGAGAGAAATTTCTCCCAGGGGCTCCTGCTGGGCTGGGGGGTCAAAAGTTGCCGCCTCCCCACCTCCCACCAGCACTCCCTCCTGCAAGTCACTTACTCACAATCCACAGATGCTGTTGGGACGGGAGACATGAAGTAACTCTCCAGTCATCCGTAACAGTCCAAACGAACCAGAGCTCAGATGTCTTCCCTCTAGACAACTTTACTTAAATGTAAAAAGTGAGGAGGAAAGTAATAATGCTTCCTTATTTGACTTGAAAAAAAATCAAAAGACTTTAGGGCTGGAGAGAAGGCTCAGTGATTAAGAAGGCTGTTTGCTCTTTCAGAGGTCCTGAGTTCAGTTCCCAGCAGCAACATGGTGGCTCACAACCATTTATAATGAGATCTGGTGCCCTCTTCTGGTGTGCAGCCATGTGTGAAGGCAGAACACTGCATATGTAATAAATAAATAAATCTTTTTTTAAAAGACTTTAAAAAGCTGTCAATAT
This sequence comes from Acomys russatus, assembly GCF_903995435.1. Classification (NCBI taxonomy): domain Eukaryota; kingdom Metazoa; phylum Chordata; class Mammalia; order Rodentia; family Muridae; genus Acomys; species Acomys russatus. The sequence goes on from NC_067165.1 coordinate 14,757,365, forward strand.
GCCTATTTTTGTTTCTTTGGGTTTTTCTTAAACATATGGGTCATTTGCTTAAATATGAATGGACAGATTGATAGAGAAAGGTCAGGACACCTCCTCATGGCAGCTGTTGGGAGGATTCGCCAGTCAACACCTCTACATCACGCGGTACCTAACTAATGCTGGATCCCAGGGCATCAAATGCTTATCAGAGGAGACACTGCCACTCTCTAGGCCAGGACTATTGGGACACTGTGCCCTTAACAAACGTCTCCATTCTGTAGAGTGGAAGTAAATTCCAGTTTAAGAATGGAGAGGTGGGTCCACGGTTAAGAGCACTTACTGCCCTTGCAGAGAACCCAGGTTCCGTTCCCAGCAGCCACATGGTCATTCGCAACCTTCTGTAATTCCAGTTCTAGGCAATTCGGTGATTTCTTCAACCTCTGCTGGCACACACAAAACACAGTACAAACGCATGCATGCAAGCAAAACAGTCATACACATAAAGTAAAAATAAATACATACATTTAATGGGGTGTTTGTTTGCTTGTTTGGACTAGAGAAATGGCTCGGCAGTTGGGAGCTCTTGCTGTTCTTACAGAAAACTCACCTTTGGTTCCCAGCAAGGTGGCTCACAACCGCCTATAACTCCAGCTTCTGGGGCTTCAGCGTGTTCTATACAGACAAAGACAGAGATATAATAAATAAAAAACAACTCTTTTAAGCTGGGCATGGTGGCGCACGCCTTTAATCCCAGCACTCAGGAGGCAGAGGCAGGCAGATTGCTATGAGTTCGAGGCCAGCCTGCTCTACAAAGCGAGTCCAGGACAGCCAAGACTACACAGAGAAACATTGTCTCAGAAAAACAAAACAAAACAAAACCTCTTCTTCTTCTTCTTCTTCTTCTTCCTCCTCCTCCTCCTCCTCCTCCTCCTCTTCTTTTTCCTTTTTAGCAATTTTTTGCTAAATCCTTTGAAGCTCAGGAGTAGGGCCCTTGCATAGTTTGGGTCAAGACCCTTTGTGGAATATAACAACAAACAACAACGTTCTCTGAGGTTGGCTGTAACTTCAGGCAAGGGCTCCACTAGGAAGGTTGGATTTGGGTTTTTGGTTTGTGTTTGGCTGGTTGGTTTTTGTGGGGTTCGTATTTTTCTGGGTGTTGTTTTGGTTTTGGTTTGGGGTTTTGCCCATTCGTTAGAAGATAATTTATTCTTCCAGGTAGAGCATTAAGGAAGTAAGGTAGTAGAGCTGGGGGAAGGAGGAGCCCCTGGCTCAGCAGAAAGGCTCCTGGAGAGACACAGGCCGCAAAGGAGGAGTGTGCTGACTTGGTTGTTTTCCTAGTTCCTTTGTTTATCTCTTGTGGGCTTAAGGAGGAATGCCGAGGAGGGCATTTTGTGCCCCACAGCAAGGACAAGATAAGGAACAGATGAAATTCCAACCAGAGAAATCAAGATAAGACGCTGAAGAGCTTTAAGCCAGGAGTCCAGGCCTCTGACTCCCAGCCCTGAGTTTTCTCAGAGAATCCTAAACAGTGGGACATTGCCCATGGAATGTCTCACCTTACAAAGGTGAGAGAGACTCCACTTGGTGAACTGAACCTTAGAACAAGAGGGGTCCGCAGCCCTCGAATTCCCACAAACGTGTACCTTGACCTGAGCAGCATTTATTAGCTCAGAATCCCAAAGTCAAATGTGTAGATCCTTCCAAAGAAAGTGAAGCCTGTGCGCCTCTCCACGCTCTGGCGAGGAGAGATGCCAGGCCGGTTTGCAGTGGGACTCACTGCTCCAGCATGGTGAAGACTCTGGAAGGCCTTTGGCTACTTGCTACTCCAAGTGTGCTCTAAGAATGAGAGGCCTCAAGTCCCTGGAATCTTTCTGGAATTGTAGATCTGGAGTCCCACCAGGGGCTACTGACCCAGGATTCCCAGGTAACTGGTCAACATGGTAATATTGCAGGAACACTGGAGACTTTAGACCCCCAGTGCCAACCTCCCCTCCAGAGGTTCTACTCTCAAATCTTCCCATTTCTTCTCAAGACTGATGCACCCAAACCATGTCACTTTCCTTCTGTTTCTCTGGGTGCAACCTCCTCGATAAAGCCACATCTACCATCACCACAAACCTGAAAAACTAGTTGTCTACAAAAGACCTGATTGGCATCCCCACCACTCAGGCCAGAGCCTGGAGGCACCACTCTCTGCTTGAAATGACCAGGGCCACCTGCACAAAATAACATCCCAACCTATTATCTCAACACCCTGCCCCTGTTGAACTCTTTCTCTCAATTACACCTGGATTTCAGTGCAAAACAAAGGCTTAGGTGGAAGTTTTAATGGGTTTGTTTTCAAAGGGGAAACAACTGACCCTTGGAGTCCTAGATTGCCTCAGAGACTAACTCGGGGCTTTATTGAGTTAGTTTAGGGATTAAGAAAAATATTTGTCACCAACAATGCAATGTGTCCTTTTGTACTTTTTAGGGAGGGGGCTCTCCTTTCAAAATAAACCCCATGAAGGGCCCAGAGCTTAAAACACTGCAGTTACTTCTGTTAAGAGTCTGTTTCCACCGAGCATGGTGGCTCAGGCCTTTAATCCCAGCACTCGAGAGGCAGAGGCAGGTGGATCGCTGAGAGTTCGAGGCCAGCCTGGTCTACAAAGTGAGTCCAGGACAGCCAAGGCTAACACAGAGAGACCCTGTCTCGAAAAACAAAAACAAAAACAAAACAAAAAAGAGTCTGCTTCAGTCTGCCTACCTGTGATGTCATTGCCTACCTGCTACAGGGTACAGGGGCATGGCCTTGCCCAGTATATAAAAGGACAGATCCACTTGCCCCTCCCTCTTACTCCCTTTCTTTCTCTTGCCCTCTTACTCCCTTTCTCTCTGTCTCTCTCTTCTTACCCCCCTCTCTCACCCTTGTCTCTCTCTCTCTCTCTCTCTCTCTCTCTCTCTCTCTCTCTCTCTCTCTCTCTCTCTCTCTCGTACATCCTTCTCTCCCCCTGCTCACTTAATAAACCTCATATAATCTAATATCTTTTCCCTGGCATCTTGTTATTTCTTATTTTTTTAAATGAAAAACAACCTAACGTCCTCATTTTTTTAATTATAGGAAAAGGGAGGAATGTTAGTATTCTGCTCCAGTCTGCCTACCTGTGATGTCATTGCCTACCTGCCGTGGGGGCGTGGCCTTGCCCAAGATTATAAAGGCCAAATCCTCCTCATAGCACTCACCTGCACTCTCTCTCTCTCTCTCTCTCTCTCTCTCTCTCTCTCTCTCTCCCTCCCTCCCTCCCTCCCTCGCTCTTACTCTATTACCTACCTTTTTCCCTCTTCCTCTGTCTCTCTCCCTCCCTTCCCTTCTCTCCCCGCTCTCATGCTATAAAACTTCTCCACCTAATATGTGTTGTCTGGCATCTTATTTCTTATTCTCTTATTTTATTTTTAATTCTTATTTTTTTAATCATGAAAGCTTCGGCTGTATTCACAGAACCCAAGTCTCCTCTCTACTCCCTTAACAGGCCAGGTCGTAGCAGATCAGCCTGCCCTGCTCAGTGGTGCAGGAGATGGAAGCCTGGCCCCAGCCGCCCATCTACAAATACCCAAAACTTCCTTGTAGTTTTTTTTTTTTTTTTTCCCCTCTGACTTCTGATCAGGATCCAAGACAGAGGCCTTGAAGGGCAGCCAGACACACACAGGATTAGAAAACTCTAGCATTTCACATGCCACTTACACTTGAAGTTGCCATTTCTGAGGACTGCAAAGAACAGGATCGTTTCCGCTTTCCCGTGACTTACAGAATGTGGAAGATTCTAGAACATCTCTTCAGAACTTTAATCAGTGAAAAATGGTGGGTTGGCAAGAGGGCTCAGAGAGCACAGGCTCTTGAGAGAAGCTGTCTTCAAATTGTCACATGGATGTCACGCACACACTCTCACGCATGCACACACAGTGACCAATTAATGAGATTAGTGAGGCAATAAGAAGTGAGTAAGCAGGGGAAGGCTGGGGAGTGGGATGAAGCAAAGGAATGGAAGACCCTGGCCATTTTCTTCTGGACACCTTCAAGTTGGAAACAGTTCCCTTGGGGAATGGAGCTGAGAGCTTTTTGGAACTCCCTACAACGCCCAAGGAATCCTCTTACCTCATCTTTGGGAGTAATGGGACTAAAGGTGCGCACCGCTACCCAGACTGGAAAGCAGGTCTCTATAAACATAGAGTGTGAGAAAGTTGCTGTATTTGAAACTAAACATGTTATTCTAACTGGGGCCCAGTGCTTTCCAAATGTAGACAATGAGTTATGTCAATCAACCCAACTTAATTTTTGCTTAATGAAAGAATGAAATAGGATGGATTAGAATGGGATGGGCCGAGTCATCACTCCTAATTATACATGTGAACACATAGGGTATACATATGAACACATATATGTAGAAATGTGCATGTCAGCTCTTGATATAAAACATTTTTTTTTACTATAAATGACAGCTCAGAAAACAGAAACCTGTGCCCTAACTTTATGAACTGTTATTAATTGTCCCTGCTTTCACATTAAGAAACTCGTAGGTAAATTGACCTGTTCAAGGTCAGCCATAGGAAATGGTAGAACTAGGGGGAAGTCACCAGTCAGACCCCAGAAATCTGAACCTTGAACCCCCCGCCCCCATCTGAGGTGTTAGTGGAAATGGCCACATCAATAGGGAAGCAGAGGGCAGGGCAGGGGCACGTGGGGGTCACGGAGGTATCTGGCTGGATTTTTCTCTCACGGTTTAGACATACATTCCCCGCCTTTGCACTCAGCCCTCCTCTGTACAGGGCACACCCGGAGCAGACACGGTTAGGGTCATTGGAAGCATGCTGTGATTCTTGTGAATCTTAGTAAACTGGTATTTTAATGATGATTAATGTGACTGTTTGGACAGCACCCACTCTGCTTTGAGCTGTTTCTTGTACCACAGCCATGACTGAGCCAAACAGCTGGCTGATAGCCACCTGGACGAGCTTGCGCCAACGCGCGGACGAGATAGCTGGCGTCTGAGACCTTTCCCTCCGCGTTGGAAAGCTGAGATAACACATCTTCCGGCTCTTCAAACACCAGTGCCCATGTGTGCGACACATCTGGCTGCAGCCCCACCCTTCTGCTAGTTCTCACTCTGGAACGGCATCAGCTCCTAGTGGCTCTGCGAACAACTCCCACACCCACTCAAGTGTCACTTTGAGGGAACTGGTCCCCAGGCCTTTTGAGTAACTTTTCCCATGGGTGCACAGCATTTAGTTCTTTACCAGCACATGGTATTCTAGTAGTTTCTTTTCTTTACTTTTTTTTTTTTTTTTTTTTTGCCTATATTTTTGTTTATTTGTTTTTTGCTTAGTTTTGCTTATTCTGCTTTTGTGTGCTTTACAATAAACAGATTAGCTCAGAAACCATTCCTTGAGGTTAAATGTTTGCAGGTGGAGGAGAATATTCGTCCATCCAGCACACTGCTGCTAGATGCTGTGGGCCACACAGGCAGCAGAGCCCTACCGCACAGCGAAGCCATACATTCCGCTCTGTGGAAAGGGGCTGTAGCCAGCAGTGCAGAGCCCAGGCCACCCTATGATTTGGCCAACATTTCCCTATGTTCCCACAAAGATAAGTGGGAGAGACATTAAAAACAAAAGCTTTGCAAACTGGGCGTGGTAGCCCATGCCTTCTGTCCCATCACTCTGGTGGGGGAGGGGGTGTCCAAGGTGTTGGCTCTAGTCTGCCTACCTGTGATGTCATTGCCTACCTGCCATAGGGGCACGGCCCTGCCCAGTATCTAAAAGGACAGACCTACCTCGCAAAAGGGATGGGCAAATCTCTGAGTTTAAGACCAGCCTGGTCTACAGAGCTAGTTCCAGGAGAGAACAGGGAAGTCTGTCTCAAAAAGCCAAAAGAAAAAAAAGAAAAAAGAAAAAAAGAAAGAGGTTGGGGGGACCTTTTACAGCCATACTGACCACAGTGTCAGTGCCTGATGAGGAATCTAGCCCCTTACCCTGAAGACCTTCATGTTGAGTCTGGGTCTCACTATGTAGCCGAGGCTTTCCTTGAACTCATGATCCTCCTGCCTCTGCCTTTAGATGTCTTTATGGTTAGCCTCTAAAACAAACTTAGTGTTCTTTTTCCTGGTCAAACTCAGGGCCTTTTCCACATTGTAGCTGCTTTCCTGGCCTAACTTACCTCTCCTCTCAGGTGCTTGCTACCTGTGTCCATCACCATTGGGCGTCTCATCTTCCTCGCTAGAGGAGCCAAGGCCCCTCTTCCACTGCTGACCAGGAGGTAAATTTGGCAACATGTGTGTCTGCTCTGCTATAAAAGGCAACCTGTAATTTTCAAGTGTAGGGAGCCAGGGTGTGGTAGGGCCAGGCCCTTGCTAGTCAGCTCTCTCCCTGCTCCATCAATGAATTTCTTAGAACACCACAACACCACAGTCCATTTTTTTTTTTTTTTTTTTTTTTTTTTTTGTGCAATTCAGGACCTGTGGTCCTTTTCCCACAACACGCTCTGGTTACCCTTCCTGCAAGCAAACTTTGGCAGTCAGTCACGCCTTGACCTAAGTCAACTCATTTTGGCTCCCCAAAAAAAATCTCTGCTGAGAAAATGAATTTCTGGACAGTTGCCTAGGATTGTCAGAAGCTTGCTGTACCTTATTATTTTTTCCCCCATGCTTAAATCAAGGCAGCATATTTTGGAGTTTGTGCTCTGACAACTCTCAGTGCCCATCTTTTCCTTCCAGTTACTGTTATCATTAAGGATGAGATGCCACACAACCGATATGATACGGAGAGGTTTATTTTGGGGGAAAGGGAGAGGTGTTAGGGCCTGAGTAGACAATGAAGGTAGACAGAGACAGAGACAGAGGGACAGTGGAGAGAGAGAGAGAGAAAGGGAAAGGGGGCACCCCTTAGAGAGGGCACGAGAGAGAGAGAGAGAGAGAGAGAGAGAGAGGTAAGAGAGAGACGAGGTGGCCGGTTTGTCCTTTTATATCTGGTGCCTCTGGCATACACACCTGGTGGCAGGTGGCAGATGATGATGTCAGAGGTTGCTAAGCAACCTAGAGGGCAGATCAGATGGGCTAGCAGGCTAGCAGATGGGCTTGTGAACTAACAGTGGCTGCAAACGGTATAGAGGTAGTTGGACCCTGTCCATCCTGGGCTCGGTTTCCTGCAGCAGAACTGAACACTTTCTCCTGGTTATTCTGAGAAGTCATGGCGCTCGGTGTTTTTACTCTGCTACCTGTAAACATCAAGCCGGAAGCTGATTCTCACTCGCTCACTCTCAGTCTCATGCACACTCTTACCCTTTCCTGTCAAACTCATTCTCCTAATTACTCTTCCTCCAATCTATTCAGAACGTCTTCCATCTTCCTTAGGTGTCTTCAGTGAGGTAGGACCAGCCAGGTCAACAGCAGATTCAAATTCCAGTCTTGCCATCCCCAAGCCTAGAGCTTAGAGCAGGAATCTGAGGATCTAGAGCAAGGCAGATGTACTGGGAAGAGGCAGCCTGGTTAAGGCATAGCCTGTTGGAGCCAGCGCACCAGGTTTAGCCATCAGTCTTTCACAGGTAGATGTTCATCTCTCTGTCAAGAGAGGCGTGAATAAGAGGATGAGGCTGGGGGATTACTGTGAGTTTAAAACTGGACTAGTCTACAAAGCAAGTATTGGGTCAGCCAGACCTACATAGAAAAAAAAGTTGTCTCATAAAAATGACCAAAAAAAAAAAAAAAAAAAAAAGCAGAGGGGGAGGTGAGAGCCACAGAGAAAAGGGCAGAGAGAGCAACAGAAACAGAGATAAGGAGAGATAAGGTCTGAAACAGAAAGAAACAGAGATCTGATGAACTTTGAAGCCAAACAGACCCCCCAGTTGGGAATTCTAGCACTCCCTCTTGGTTAAACAAGACCTGGCACCTAGGAAGGATTTAAGACCTCACAGTGATGTGTTTAAACATAACTTCTGCTGGTTCCCAGAGAGCACTGGCTTTCCCCAATGCCTCAGGGAGCTGTCAGAGCTGACTTCTTTGACACCCTGTGCCATACACACACCAGGCTCCTAATCCAACACAGACACCAGAAGCTGCAACAGGTGGGCTTACTGCTGCTCCCACAACTGGTTATCTGGCTGTGAGCCAGGCTTCTTGGATCTCTAAGCCCACTGACCTGGGGAAGCCATGCACCCGGCCATGTTTGCATGGAGAGGGAAGCCTGCAGGGAGAAGACCTCGGACAAGAGTCCAGCCCCAGAGTCCCTGCTCTTCCTTCTGGCTTCTGCCCTACCAATGTCTGCTCATTTGTCCCAAAAGTGTGACAACAGGGCCCTGCCTCTGTTAAGGTAGTGAGGAGGGTGTTATAGGGAGTGGCCAGCTTAAGATCCTGGCACAAAATAGAGACCCTGGAAAGTTTACAAAATCTTACCCTGGGTGCCCAAGAGTGTAAGATGAGAGACCAAGGGGAGGGGGCGTGGCCTTAGAAATTAACTTTTTCTGAAGAGTGCCTTGGCAGCTCCTGGCAAAGGATCTGCCCTTGTGGGATTCTGACCGGCATGTGATGTAGATGAGATGGGAGAGGGGACTCAGAGATGACAAGGATGAGGCTCCCCAGGGGCCTGTCATGAAGAAGCCAAGACCAGGCCCTGGATTTAGTCTGACTCCAGCAGGGCGATATCGGCCACCAACATAGCCTGTGATGACCTTTCACCTCCCACCCCCACAAAAGAGAACACTGAAAGCCTGGCTTACCTGAGGTGACCACCATCCCTAAAGTTGCTCATGTTGTTGCCATAAGCACTGGTCCTCTGTCCCATGGCCATGTGAGGAAATACAAAGTCACTGGGCAGCGAGACTCTAGGATTCTACCAAGAGCCTCTCAACCACTTGCTGACTGACAGTGGCTCCAGAACGGTAGGCTGCCCACAACAAGCTTTAGAAGCAGGCGGGTGTGGGGTTTAAGTCCCAGCTCCAGCACTTGAATGGGTCTGTGAGCTCGGAGGAATCGCTTGACCCCTCTGAGCCTCAGGTTCTTCCTTATGAAGGGCAGGCTATTGTTTCTAACTTTATGAATGAGCTTGGTCACTCTCTCTCTCTCTTTGTGGCCCAAGTTCACAGTATAGAACCATATACAAAGAAACTGCCCAAGAAATTCATTAAGTAAGCAAATCAACTCTAGCGTCCTGGTTCTCAAGCACTGCTGGGAGTGATTTGCCTTAAATCGTGCAGGGGGAGGGGGGAGGTTGGAAGGGAAGCCTACTAACACATCAATTAACAGGTAAAAAAAAAAATCCAATGCACAGAAGAGCAAGTACTAACTCAAGACCATACCGACAGTAAACAGTAAAACAAGGGTTCAAATCTAAGTTCCTGTCAGTCCAGAGCTAGGGTGACGAGAGGACCCAGGAGCTCCCTGTTCTTCTGGAAACACCCTAGGGAGCCTCTGCTGGGCAGAGGGGTCCACACAGAAGCCCAGCAGGGCTACCTACTTGTGGCAAGCCCCGCCACAACTGTCATCTCTATTTATAAAGTGACCATAAGTGTGATGGCCAACCAAATGCAGCATCTCATCCTACGTCACTCTGAAAGAAGCATCACCCTTTCTCTTTCATAATGGGGAAAGAGGCTCAGAGAGAGGAAAACTCCCTCAGGTCTACACAACTAGAAAGTAACGATATTACAACCGAGACTCTCTGTTTTGAGGCCTGTGGGGAAGTGGCTGTGGGAAAAGCAACAGAGAAGGAGATGGGACTGGGCAGGGCGAAACCTTGGATTGAGATGAGAAACTGCCCCAAGCAAAGACGGTCCACTAGAAAAGTCCCTCACTGGAACCCACATCCTTCTCACTTTCCTGGACCTTGCCCACAGAGCCTAATAGTGGCCTGCAGACACCATATCCGGAGGTGCTCAACTTCCCCTCACAGCTGAGTGGACAGTTCTTGAGTGAAGGGAGGAGGCTTCTGAGTCTCCTCCAGTCACCCACACACTGTAGGGTTGCGCCTCTCCGAGCATCCTAGGGGAAGAGGAAGAGTAGGGACACAGACGAGAGATCCTCGCTCTGCAGGAGTGTCACCTTGGCGTATCTGTGGGTTCCCATCACCTTCCTTGCCCTCATCAATTCTGAATTCTTCATACTTTCACTAACACCTTGGCCAATCAGATGACATGTCCCTCTGTCCTGGAGATCTGATCTGTTCTTGTGCTTGTGTCCCTCACCATGGACTTGAGGTTCTACACTGAATAAAAATGTGAGAAGGAGCTAGACACCAGAACTCATTTCTCAGCTTCCTGACTGTGGGAACAATGTGGCTAGCTGCCTTGGGTTCTGCCACCATGCTTTCTGCACTATGATAGACTGCACCCTCAAATTGGGAGCCAGAATAAACCACTCCTTCCCTAAGCTGCCTTTGCCAGATAGTATACTCAAAGCAACAAAGAAAGTAACTGAACGCATATGATCATCTGTTGTGGTCATCAAAGATGTATCCCATGGCATGTAGGAACTGCTTTCCCAAAGGGAATTCAATTCTCTTTACGGATGGCATAGCCTTTGTCCCAGAACCCTGGGGCCTGAACTAAAAATTTCCCAAGTAGCATAAACCATAGGCATCTGGAGGCTGGAGAGATGGCTCAAAGGTTAAGAGCACCGTCTGCTCTTCCAAAGGTCCTAAGTTCAATTCCCAGCAACCACATGGTGGCTCATGACCATCTGTAATGAGATCCGGTGCCTTCTTGTGGCGGGCAGGCACACATGTGGGCAGAATACTGTATAAATAATAGATAAATCTTTAAAAAACAAAAACAACCCTAGGCATGTGTTTCCATCCTGGCATCTAAAGCACCTGCTGAAGATCCTTCTCCGCCCCAGGTCCCATTCAAGCTGGAGGTTCTGCTTGTCTTTCAGTACATGAGCTGCAGAGATGCCACCAGAAACAGCACAAGTGCTGCTTAACTAATCCAGAGCTCAGACTGACACACTGCCTCCCTCTTTACGGTGCCAGGAACAGAACGGGAGCAGCAACCCACTATCCCTTACTTTGGACTGAACATTCCGGCACGTCCCTGACTCCTAGCCCCGTAGCGTCCTCACTGACACTGTAGTCCTGTGAACCTTTGTACGACTCATCACCTCATCCTCTGGAATGCATCTTATCAAGACCCGCAGTGTGCTGGCCACTTCTTCTACATATTTGGAAGTCACTGATGTAATAAATCCATGCAGTGCTCTGCAGAATGTCCAGGTGAGCCACGTTCTTCAGACTCTACCGTGACAAGGAGCAAGGGACTAACATAGCTCCGGGGTAAAATGAGGAGTGTGTGGTCGTTCACTCTGTATAAATATGATTTGTTATGGCTTTTCCTGAGAGAAGAAAATCGCCTAAGTTGGTTACTGCATACTATGTACCTCAGCCCATATTAACTTGCTCTGGTGGAGACAACAGACCAGCAGGGCCTAGGGTTAGAACTCTTATTTTACAGAGTTTGTCTGCAGCCATACTCTGTAGTCTATTTGGTTTAACTTGTCATTCTGGTCCCTGGGAAACCACACAGATTTCTACTCCTGCATCCTAAGGTCTTTAAGAATAGCATTCATAAAGCAGGCAGTGGTGGCGCACACCTTTAATCCCAGCACTCAGGAGGCAGAGGCAGGCAGATTGCTGTGAGTTCGAGGCCAGCCTGGTCTACAAAGGGAGTCCAGGACAGTCAAGGCTACACAGAGAAACCTTGTCTTGAAAAACCAAAAAACCTAAAGAAAAAAATTTTTTAAAAATAGCATTCATATTTCCACAGGCCAGTGATCTCATATGGGGATCAATCCATCCCCCTAATATTTGAACCCACTTATACATCAAGAAATCAGAGAAGGAGCCAGAGAGGTGGCTCAGCAAGTAAAGGCACTTGCTTCCAAGCCTGAGGATCTAAATTCAATCCTATATGGCAGGGAAGGAGGACCAATTCCCACAGTTGTCCTCTCACTTCCACAGGGGTGCTATGGTTTATGTATGCTCTCCCCTCCCTGACTCCCTGCACATGCACACACACACACACAAATGAAAATTTAAAAATGTAACAAGAAACCAGAGAAGCGACTATGAAGTGACCTCGTATTCTCTCTCGGTGGCCCACTATGAATTGGAACTCTGGACTCTATTGATTAGTAACCACCCATCAAATGACCCCAATTGAATAAAGGGACTATAGTGACACTATGGGTCTCTGAGTATCAGTGGCAGCTTCAGACCCTCAATGGTCCTAGAACTAGGGAGGTCTTCACGGGTCATTCTAACTATCTCAGCCCCTTTCCCTGGAGACCTCCATTCATCTCTTTAGTCAGCAGATTTTCCCTTTCCCTAACACAAAGACATAAATACTCTTCAGGTCCAGAAACAAAGCAAGAGACTATGAAGGCAGGCACAATCACTACAAATCTCTTGTGTAAACGTCCTTGCTTTCTTCTGATGCCCTGCTCATCGCGCTGTCTGTTTGCCTGTAGTGATGTCTCCTGTAACCATGGACACAACTCCTCAGGTCTTGCCTCCTTGGCCACCTTTCTAATATTACTGGTTGCTACAACCATGGCTTCCTAGCTGTTGGTTTAGTTGTTTGATTGGTTGCTTGGAACGAGGACTCTTACACAGTCCGTGCTGACCTTGAGCTCCCAACCTCCTGCCTCATTTCCCTGTTAGCGCGTACCACCGTTCCTCAGACTCTAACCATTTATAATTATATTACCTCTATTTCCATCAACAAACCACGCTCTGGAACCGTCTCTTCTATCACCATTTTAGGCTTACAGAAGAGGGAGTTGTCACTGAACTTAATCTCACTGGTGCCCCTCTCACACAGCCATAGTAAACTCACGAACGATGCCTCTCCTGTGCCTTGCTGTGGACTATGATCCTCTGACATGTCTTCTGGCCTCAAATGGTACATCTACTCCAACGTGTCCACTGTCTGAATCTTACAATCCCTTCCTCCATCATGTGCCAAAGCAAGTCAAGTGTTTCAGCCTTGCCTGGAATGGGCTATCATTTTATCCATGCTTCTAGATGTTTCCTAATCATCGTTTGTACCATTCCCTGGATCCATGACAGAGAATAAAATCCCAGTCCTAAATTCTGGATCTCTCTCTCTCTCTCTCTTTTTCTTTTTCCCCAAGACAGGGCTTCTCTGCGTAGCCTTGGCTGTCCTGGACTTGCTTTGTAGACCAAGCTGGCCTCGAACTCACAGTGATCCACTTGTCTCTGCCTCCTGAGCGCTTGGATTAAAGGTGTGCGCGCCACCATGCCTGGCTCAAATTCTGGATCTCTTAATATAGTACCATCGAAATGCAGTCTGCCACATATATGCACTGTTTAATTCTTGCTGCTCTCCTGAGGTGATGGCTCTTTTCTCCTAGATAAGACCCTGGTTGAGTCATGGTGCGGCTAGGCTCCAGTTATCAGTGTGGCAGCCAGGGAAGGAGGTGAGGGTGGACTCTAAAAGGGAGCCCCTGCCGGGCCCCTGTAACCCAGCGGGAGAGAACATTCTTCAGTATCTCTTGCATGGAAGTGATGGTTACTATCTCAGGAGAAGGTGGGTCACCTCTGCATTTTTTTGATAGCACAGAAATTTCTGGAAAGCCAAAACACATAACCCTCGTGTGTCAGGTGCTAGGTGGGGACGGAGCAATGGAACAAAACACACTTTGCACAGGCTTAGGCACGTTACTCTACCATTGCACTAGTCCCCAAGGCCCATGGTTTCCCAAGCAATACCCTGAGCTTAGCATAACTGGCCTGTGTCGCTCTGGAATGCTGTGCGTGCTGAAGCTTCATTCTGCTGAGTCCTAACTTCGGAATTTAAGCTTCATCTGCTGATCGGTAAGCCGTTTAGGAACTCCCTTCTCTGGTTTTTGTATTTTAAATGTCCATAGCTCTCATTGTCTTTCTGTAGAGTCAGTGTTACCCTAAGACAGCAAGCTAATTCGCTTGTCCTTGTGTCCATCATCAACTGTGGGGCCACAGTGTTCCCTCTACTGAGACTTTTATCCAAGCCATTCATTGAGAGTTTTAGCAACACAGACATAAACTTCTGCCAAGTCTGTCTGTGACCCATGTACCACATTATATACACTATACACACACACGCACACACACACACACACACACACACACACACACACACACACACACACACACGGAATAGAATCTGCATGGCTAGCTGGGCAGCAAGTGGTCTAATTAACAAAACAACCATGTCCTGAACTAAGACGGGATTCTTCAGAAACAGACAAGAAGACAGGGCTAGTGGCTGTTGAGATATGATGCCTGTGAAAGATGAAAGGAGAGGTTGGGAACATAGTTCAACATGTAGAGTGTTTGCCTAGCATGCATAAGACTCCGCCCCCACCCCAGCTTTACATAAATCATATGTACTATCACAGGCTTGTAATGCCAGCACTGGAGGGGGGGGCGGGTAGGAGACAGGTAGGGGTGGGGGAGAGGAGACAGGTGAGGGTGGGAGGGAGGAGACAGATGGGGTGGAGGAGACATGTGGGGGTGGGGGGAGGAGGAGACAGGTGGGGGGAGGAGGAGAATCTGAAGTTCAAGATCATCCTCAGATACATAGGGAAGTGGGGTCCAGCCCAGGCTGCAGGAGGCCCTTCCTTATATACGTAAATGAACAAACGAATAAGGGAAAGAAGGTAGAGAGAGCCTTGTGACCATGATGGAGACCCAACTAAAGCTATAGCAGCCTGCAGGATAAACATGGGCTATTGAGGAAATCTACCCTGGACAGACATGACCAAGCCTTATTACCCCCATTATACCCAGCCACTGTCCAAGAGATACTGGGGGAGACTGGGCACCCAAAGGTGCTGTGACTAGAAGTTCCCTACCTCACTTCTTGTCATTTGGTATGACAAGGAGTTAAACCCTCCAGAAAGATATGTTGAAGTCCTACCTCCCTGTGCCTCAGAATGTGACCTTGTTTAGAAACAGAGTTCCTACAGATGTAATTAGCTAAGAGGAGGAATGTCAGCTCTTTATCCTACAGACCTGATGTCTATCTAAGAAAAGGGCTAAGCCAGGCGTGGTGGCATATGCCTTTAATCCCAGCACTCGGGAAGCAAAGGCAGACGGATCGTGGTGAGTTCAGGCCAGCTTGGGTCTACCAAGTGAGTCTAGGACAGCTGAGGCTACACAGAGAAACCCTGTCTCAAAAAAAAAAAAAAAAAAAAAAAGGAAAGAAAGAAAAGAAAAAGAAAAAAAGAAAACAGCCACATGAAACTAGACATAGGAAGAGCTCCATTAGAAGGAGGCTGGGGGCCAGGCGGTGGTGGCACACGCCTTTAGTCCCAGCACTTGGGAGGCAGAGGCAGGTGGATCATTGTGAGTTTGAGGCCAGCCTGGTCTATAAAGCAAGTCCAGGACAGCCAAGGCTACATAGAGAAACCCTCTCTCGATGATGATGATGATGATGATGATGATGATGATGATGATAATAATAATAATAATAATAATAATAATAATAGTAGTAATAATAAAAGAAGGAGGATGGGGATGGTACATCCTATAAGCTCAGGCTTCTGACTCTGCCTATTAGCCTGAGGGTACCACAGCCGGGGATGGGCATGTTCTTCAGCACCTTCAGAAGCGGCACCCTAACCTCTGACACCTTCATTTCATATTCTGGCTTCCTGAGCTGTGAGCCGATGTGCCATCTTCAGTGCCAGGGAGCTGAAATGTGAGGGCCTTTGCTACTGGAGAAGGTGATGTGTCTTAGGAAGTCTTGGGGATGGTGTTCTGAAGAGAACTGTGTGACCCTGTGCCAGACCTGATATGGGTCATTTCCTCCTGTAATCTCACTGATCATCACTGGTTTCGTTTTGTAAGCCATAGGTCATAGGCACAGGGAGAAGTGGTTGGCCCAAGGCTACTCAGCTACAGGGTAGTGAGGCTGCTTGAGCCAGGTTTCCTGGCTGAAGAGTATGCTGCTCTCACCTGATTCACCCATAGGCGCCAAACCATGGAGTGACAGGACTGCTTGATTCCCCGCGTTGATTCTCCCAGAATCCATGCTTAAGGAGCATTTTTCATTGCAGTTCCCAAACTTTTTGTTCCTTTATGTTGGGGGTTGGGGGCGGTAAGGACTAGGCAAGCATGTGGTGCACAGACACATGCAGACAAAACACTCATGCACATATACATAAATAAGTAAATAAATAAACAGTTAAAACTAGGCTTCTGTTTCAGTTTATTTTCATGTTTTATTGTCTTTGAGAACTTTTTGTTGTTGCTGTTGTTTTTGAGACAGGGCTTCTCTGTGTAGCTTTGGCTGTCTTGGCCTTGCTTTGTAGACCAGGCTGGCCTCAAACTCACAGCAATCTGCCTGCCTCTGCCTCCCGAGTGCTGGGATTAAAGGGGTGTGCCACCATGCCCTGGCTACTTTTACAACTTTTTAAACTGGTGGAAATTGATAACAATACAGATTACTTGTTTCTATAGAAATGCAGGTGAAGGCCAGGTGGTGATGGAGTACATGCCTTTAATCCCAGTATTGGCAGATCCTGTGAGTTCAGGGCTAGTTCAAGGATAGCCAGGGGTACACAAAGAAACCCTGAACCCTGTCTCAAAGAATAAAAAAAAGAAAGAAAGAAAGAAAGAAAGAAACAAGTAAATTGGGCCCATTGGAATGCAGTCAATTATTCGAAAATATTTTCAAATTCATCAGCATTCTTTTTTTTTTGAAGATTTATTTGTATTATTTTTAAGTGTGTGTGTGTGTGTGTGTGTGTGTGTGTGTGTGTGTGTGTGTGTGTGTTGCACATGTGTGAGTGCAGGTGCCCACAGAGGCCAGAGGAGTTAGAGCCTCCTGAAGCAGGAGTGACAGGCTGTTGTGAGCCTCCTGACTTGCATGCTGGGTATAGAACTCCAGTAGAACAGTATATGTGCGCTCTTCACTGCTGAGCCCCTTAGGTCTATGCTGAACTAGCTGTAACATCTTACAGGGGTCTTCATTAACAAATGCATTAAATGGTCCACTCCCACAATGCATCTGTCTGTGAATGGGAAGTCCATGTGACCGCCTTATCTTGGCTCTGCCTCCGATGTCCTCCTCATACCAAGGGTCCGGGTCATTGTATTGCGTAGAGTTGGCTCTTTAAGGTCTGTTTCAGAGACCATAAAGGACATTCCTTTCCTTTTTGTTCTTTTCCTTATTTTTATTACAGCTTCCTGTCTTCTTAGTGTTTATTTTTGTGTGTGTATTGTAGGAAAGACCACAGGCACAGATTTACCTGCCTCTTAGTGGAAAGGCATATGTGCTAGCCAAGGCCACATGGAGACATTTATTGACACTGTCACCTCATCTGTTTATTCTCTCTCTAAGGACACCCAGTAACTCAGCAGGCTGGGAAGGGGCAGGAGGTTAAAGTTCCTAGGTGGACACTCAGGAACAGATAACAAGAAAGGCTGTTGAAGGCGCCAGTACTCCTAACCTCCTGGGCCAGTGTGAGCCAGTGTGAGCTAGTGTGAGCCAGTGTGAGGCAGACAGTTTGGGGCCTGGGGAGAATGATGGCTCTGAAGAGGCTCAGGAGCCACCAGTGTCTGAGAGGTGATACTGAAGGGCTGGCCCCGTGGGTCCCCAGCAGGGACCCAGGCAAAACTGAGCCACAGTGCAGGAAGGAAGCTCTCCTGAACGCTGAAGTTCAGGACGGTTCCCTGGGGCTGTGGTCTCTTTGATCTCATACCATTATTGGTTAAAAATAATCTGAGCAATAACCTTCAGTGTAGAAACATTTTCTAAGTTTTCTATTTATGTTTCTCTAAATAATTATAAAGTATCATTAGTTTCTGTTATTTTTTTTTTTTTTTTTAATGTAATACAGGACCTATAAAATGTCTCCTCAGACAAAGGCATCTGCTGGTCTGATATTTTTTCTTTTTTTTTTTTTTTTTCTTTCTTCTAATTACCTGCTTGAGCTCAGCAGGTAAGTGAAATGTAATTAAAGAAAAAATTTAAGTGCATATAGAAATGGGTTTATAGCGGCTCATGCCTTATAATCAAAGCATTCTAGAAGCTGAGAGCAGAGGCAGGAGGATGACAAGTTCAAGACCAGCCTGAGCTACATGGTTTGTCCCGTGAGAATCAATGAAAGAAAAAAAGGGGTCAGGGTGAAGGAAGGAAGGATATAAAGAAAAAGAAATTTCCCCAACCCAGAAAATAGTCTTGTACCTCTACATTGGAAACCAAACTGTCCCCTAGTGAGCCATCTGCACAGGGAGAGAGTGGTTACAGGGAGGGGGGACTGTGATTGGCTGGGGCCACCTGTTTAAAACTGGACTAGAGTACCTGTCACCTACAGTGTTAGGATAAACACCAGCTTATGCAAAAAATTCCAAATATCATAATCACCTGCCACAAGGGTCCATTCCAGGAGTCTCTTTTGGTTTTGTGTTTTTAACAACCAGCTTGAGAGCTGGGCTCTGAGCAACACTCCTCCCCACCCACCCCACCCCCAGCAGGGCCACACCTGAAGGTGTAGGTGCGCTGAAGCAAAGCCACGGGAATTACCACAAAGGGGTTCACTTCTAAGGGGGGGGGGACAGCACCAGAAGTGAGACTCCTAGAGGGAGGAGAGAAGTCGGGGCTCAGAGGTAAATAAAGAAGAGCACCTTCTCTTCCTGCGTCTGGCCGCTCTCCAGAGCTGTGGCAACAGTGGCCACTGAAAGCATCAGTACCGACCACTGCCGTCTTGTCAGCGCTCAGAACTCAAAGCCGTGCTGCATGTGAACTCATTTAGCTTTAGAAAGCATATTTGTTACTCGGGGCTAGAGAGATGGTTCGGCAATGAAAAACGTTTGCTGCTCTTGTAGAGGACCCAGGTTCAATTCCCGGCACTCACACAGCAGCCCGCAACCATCTGTAACTCCAGTTCCAGGGGATCCAATAGGTGTATACTTGGTGCACATACATGCAGGCAGGCGAAACATAGTCATACACATAAAGCAAATAAGTAAATAATTAAGCCGGCGGTGGTGGCACAGGCCTTTGATCTCAGCACTCTGGAGGCAGAACCAGGCTGATCACTGTGAGTTCGAGGCCAGCCTGGTCTACAAAGTGAGTCCAGGACAGCCAAGGCTACACAAAGAAACCCTGTCTCGAAAAAGAAAAAAACAAACAAACAAAACAAACAAAAAACACTTAAAAAGTAGTACTAGTACTAGAAGAAGAAGAAGAAGAAGAAGAAGAAGAAGAAGAAGAAGAAGAAGAAGAAGAAGAAGAAGAAGAAGAAGAAGAAGAAGAAGAAGAAGAAGAAGAAGAAGAAGAAGAAGAAAGAAGAAAGAAAAGAAAAAACAAACAATAGTGTGCTCCCATTTTTTTACCTATGGAAAGCCTGACATCTAGATACCAAAGAGACCCGGCCACTAAGTGACCAACGTCTACTCTGTGCTCATGTGAGCTCTTCCAATGTCACCTCTGCCTCAGACTCCTGTGACCTGCTGCCTATGAGGCACCTGTAGTCTTGGGTGAGCCTGGGAATAGGCTTCCTCTGTCGAGCTCCCTAGGGCTGGGACCAGATGTGTCACCAGCTCCTTGAAAAGAATCTCTAGACCCAAGGAAGTCTACCAGCAGCCCGAGGCCACTCCATAAAGGGCACTGGGGAGCTGCTAATGCCTGGAAGCTTGAGAGCTTGAGCTTGAAAGGCATTTCAGCCCGTCTGAGTTTCTTGTTACTATTTCACTGACCTGGCAAACTAATGCTCCAAACGAGGTGGCCGGCTCTGCTAAGTTATGCTCACAGCGGGATAGTTAAAGGAACTGCCGCGTTAGGAACATTTGTTAGGCGTTGGTTAGCATTGCAGTAGGGCTACAGATTGACTCCCAGCTCCACAACATCTCTAAATCTTTGTTTTGCTTAAAGATGAGGGCTCATGTAGCCCAGGATGGGCTCAAATTTCCCATGTAGCAGAGGCTGTCCTCCAATTCCTGACCACACAGCTTCCACACCCCAGGTTTGTGTGGGAACCACAGGCACACACCACCTTGACTGGCTGTCCCTCTGAGTCCTAGGCTTCTTCCTTCCTCCCTGTGTTGAAATTTTACTTATTTTTATCTTGTGTATATGGGTGATTTTGCCTACATGTATATCTGTGGGCCACACACATGCAGAGGACATTGTGTTCCTCGGACTGGAGTTACAGATGGTTGTGAGCCTCCATGTGGGTACTGGGAATCAAACCTGCATCCGAGGGAGGAGCAGCAAGTACTCAACCACCGAGCCGTCTCTCCGGTCCCCCTACTCTGCTCCTCAGTGAAAGATAATGTGCACCTCATGACAGTTTTGTGGGCTATTCACTTATTCAGTCTACAAATATCGAGTTGAACCACATGAAATTACCATCCTGATTGTGTCACAGTTCTTCTTGCTACAGGTAGTTTATTGTATATATATGTAATAAATATAAATGTATATGTAAAAAAAAAAAATGAGCTGGGTGTGGTGGCGCACACCTTTAATACCAAGCACTCGGGAGGCAGAGGCAGGAGGATCACTGTGAGTCCAGGACAGCCAAGGGTACACAGAGAGAGGCTGTCTCTAAAAACCAAAAAAAAAAAAAGTTTAATAAAAAGATAAAACATGAGATACAGTCAGACCAGAAGGGAGAGCGTGCCACTAGGATGAAGCTCATGAGAGTTTTGATGAAACTGAGTCATGAAACTGTAACCATTGAGCTGAAGAATGGAACACGAGGCCATGGAACAGTCACAGGGGTAGATGTCAGCATGAACACACGTCTTAAAGCTGTGGAGATGACGCTGAAGAACAGAGAACCCGTGCAGTTGGAAACACTGAGTATCCAAGGCACTAGCACTCGGTGTTTTACTCTGCCTGACAGCTTACCTCTGGACACACTGCTTGTGGGTGTGGAACTTAAGGTGGAAACCTAAGGAAACGGAGGCTGTTGCAGGAAAAAGTCGAGGCCGAGGTAGAGGAAGAGGACATGGTCGTGGCAGAGGAAGAGGGGGTCCTAAGCGATAATTTCTCTCAAGATTACTGTTTCAAAGTGATAAGAAATTTGGGGTGGTTTTGTACAGGTTTTGTTTGTCAGTTTTTAATAAACGTTAAGTGTGGGAACAAAAAAAAAAAGAAAAAAAAACAAATAAAAAATTACTAATATCCAATTACTCATAACACACAAACAATGGTTTTAGATGATTGAACTATATAAAACTTTGTGTGTGTGTGTGTGTGTGTGTGTGTGTGTGTGTGTGTGTGTGTGTGTTGCTCAGGTGGGGCTTCTATGTTGCATCCTTGAACAGAAGAACAGAAGTGCTTCTCTGGAGAGACAGGTCCGACTCTGTCCTTAATCAGGCACTGGCTGTGTGGGAGACACACCTGTGCACCGTGGAGGGCGATTGCTTTACACGGCCAATTGATTAAAAATGCTAATCACACCTAGAGTCTAGCAGAGTCTAGACAGAGCTATGTGTGCAGGGAAAGCTGGCCGAGGCACCCAGGCCAGTGGCTCTTCTTGCTTTTGAAGTCAAGAGCACCGTCAGCAGCGGGAGTCTGTCTTAGAGGGGTGCAGGGTTTTGAGAACAAATGTGGGCTGGTGGGTTAGATCCAGCGTTCAGGGAGGCCAGAGAGCTGTCTCTGAAGAATGTAAGCTATCTTTTGAAAGGGACTGGGAGGCAGCCCTGCCCCAGCATGCAATCCTCAATTCTGGATCTGCAAGCACAAGGTGGCTGAGCAGAGACTCGTTCAGAGGCCCCATAGGGGCTTCAGATACTATCAATAGAGGAGATGGGGGTCAAGTGAGAGACCCAGGTGTCTCCAGCACCCAGCATGGTATCTGATACACGCCTTCACTTTTAACACAGTACCCTAAGACTTGATGCACAAGCCAAGGACTCTCCGTTCTGGTCCCTCTGGCTCCTGCCTCTTGGATTCTGATCGACACTTCTTACGAACTTCGTTCCCAAATTAGAATTTTTTTTTTTTTTTTTTTTTTAACTCAGGGGCTACCAGGCCAAGCTGGAAGTCCAATTGCACACTCTGTTACAGAATTTCGACCCACCAAGAAAGGAAAACAGGGACTGGCCTGAAAGGGCCAGGCTAAAGGGGGACCGCCAGAGATGTACAGACCCCACCCCCACCTTTGTAAGCCTGATTGCCTGCCCAGGCCATCACGACTCCATCCAGCTCTGTCCCCCGCCTTTGTTCCTGAGTCTCCAAGGCCCCTCTTCCTGGCAAACAAAGCCCCCAGCCACCCGGCTGCCGCCCAACAGGCACCTGGGGCCTCCGGGCCTGGGAATCAAAGCCTGTTTTGCAAAGGAGAGCCTGTGTTTGGAGAAACACCCATCCCCTGCTGCCCAACCCTTCAAAGAACCGGCATTGTTCTGTGCTGAGAAGGCGCCTCTTGACGCGCTGGGCAGGGTCGGGCTGACGCTGGTGGACCTCTGATCTCAGGCCAGGCCCCCCAGCCACTTGGGGGGGGAGGGTGAACTTAGGGGCCAGAGAGGGAGCAGCTTGTCCCTATGGCACTGTGGCCCTTCCTCGTTCTCTGCCCACCTGAGTTCCCAGTCCCTGAGTCCTTTGAGACCCAGGCTCTTCCATCTGGTGACCTGGACAAGATGGGCCTCCAAAGGCGCCAGGATAACAGTTGAGAGCCACAGGATTTAGTGACCATAAGGGGTGTAGCAGAGACACAGCGGTGTATAACTGCAATTCCAGAATTTGGGATGCTGACACAGGAGATCCTTGAGTTTGAAGCCAGCCCGAGCTACGTAGGAAGACCCTGGCCCCAAAACATAGTAGTGTGTGTGTGTGTGTATGTGTGTGTGTGTGTGTGTGTGTGTGTGTCTGTGTGTGTGTCTGTGTGTGTACGTGAGTGTATGTCCTCTTTTTTACAGATCTCTGAGCCTATCGAAGGAAGGGGACTGGGCCCAGAGCCCAGTTCAAGCTGTGAACTGACAGACTCTGTTGTCCAGCCCTTCTGACCTGACGCTCCAAGCTCTTTTTGTTGTTGTCATCGAAGAAATATTTTCCATTTATTTTCTTGTCCCACTATGTTAACTTCCTTTGCAAGTTAACATTAGTAAAGGCATTTAAATCAAATCTGCCCAATCACAAACTAAGGCCACAGAACTAGCAGTGGTGCCCAGATGGATCATGGGTAGCCCATATTAGCACTCAAAAGTCACCCTTCACTGGGCTTCCCTTCTACCCACCACACATAGCATGAGCTCATGGGGTGGAGTGGGGCTTGTAGTCTCACTGCTATGGCACAGCCAAAGTCTCTCAAGGCACAGAGAGGGTAAGCAATCTGCTCAAAATCACCCAGAAACAAGTCAAAACCCAGAGCCACGTCTCAGGAGCTCCTTCTGTCCTGTCCTTTCCCTCACACTGCACTTCTGATTATGTGACACTGCAGATCCCTTTGCCCAGATGCTCCCAAGACGCTAAACCTTAAACCCAGAACACAGTGCGAACCTGTGTTCTGAAGCCCCCACAACGGCAGGATGTCCACCACACTGCTCGCCCATTCCGAGTTTCAGTCTCCTCCTCTGCCAAACAGGAATACCAGGGACCCATTTAGAGCTCTTAGGGAGGCGAACTTGGGGGACAACACAGGGCAAGTACCCACAATAAACCAAATGCAGGATCATGACTGTTAGTCCTCTGCTTCAGTCGGCCTACCTGTGACATCACTGCTTACCTGCCAAGGGGGCGTGGCCCTGCCCAGTGCCATATAAAAGACAGACCCAGCCGGCAGTGGTGGCACACGTCTTGAATCTCAACCCTCAGGGAGGCAGAGGTGGGCGGATTGCTGTGAGTTCAAGACCAGCCTGGTCTACAAAGCGAGTCCAGGACAGTCAAGGCTACAGAGAGAAATCCTGTCTCAGAAAAAAAAAAAGAAAAAAGAGACAGACACTCCATGTGGTCTCTTTCTCTCTACACTCTACCCGTGTGTGTGTGTGTGTGTGTGTGTGTGTGTGTGTGTGTCTAGGGTACCCTTCCCCCTTTTCCTTCTTCCCCCCACCCCCCCATGATCATTTAATAAACTCCACTACAACATAGTATCTGAGCCTTGTATTCTATCATTATCTTATTCTTAAACAAATATAAAATTAGTGCCTGGTACCTTGTATTTACTTTGTATTTACCTTCTATCTCTCATGGCCTTTAATTATTAAATATAACAATGACCACAGTGGTCGCATCACTGTCACTGTCCAGAGAGGGGAGAGGAGGGGTCAGGTTAAGGTGAGGAACTGTTGCCGGGCGTGGTGGTACCGGGGGTGGGTGGAGTGCATCCCAGGACTCAGGAGGCAGAGGCTGGCGGATCGCTATGAGTTCAAGGCCAGCCTGGTCTACAAAGTGAGTCCAGGACAGGCAAGGCGACACAGAGAAACCCTGTCTCGAAAAACCAAAAAAAAAAAAAAAAAAAAAAAAGTGAGGAACTATCTCAATAGAAGCTGCTTCCGGGAGCAGATAGCACAGCCTCCTTCCTGTAGAGTTTACTGGAGAAAGAAGGGGCAGGAACGGAAGTGCTGGGTGCCTGAGGGTGGAGAGCTCTGATCTCCCGCCTGAGATTCCTAGGATTCCCCTCTTACTGTCTTAGCCTGCTAGGGCACCAAGTGTGATCTTTTGACAGTCACGATGTCGCTCTCCTGGTAATCTCTGCCAAACATCTAAAAGCCATAGAGGTCACATCCAGCCCCAGGACCCTGGAAAATTCCATCAGCCCCGCATAAGGAAGTGATATGACAGAGACGAAACTTGGGAGAGACGGTGTGCGTGTGTGTGTGTGTGTGTGTGTGTGTGTGTGTGTGTGTGTGTGTGTGCACGCGTGCATGTACGTGAGTATAGGTTCTCATTTTAGGGGCCACTGGGGCTAGAGAAGGAAGAAAACTGGGCCTTAAGCACGCCACTCTTCTGTCTTAATGACAGATGGATGGGCACTTTAGCCAGATGCTCCATCCCCAACTGCCACACAGAAGCAAGGGTCTCCCACCTATGGATCTCAAGGACCTCAGTTTTCCTTCCACCCAAGAAGAACAATTTCTGTGTTGTGTTATTATTTAGGCTATCCTATAAGCCATAATCACCAGTCCCTAAATTCAGTTCTCAACACCCACATGGCAGCTCACAACTGCCTGTAATCTAAGTTCCTGGAGATACGACATCTTCTGGCCTCTCCAGGCACTGGCACACACAAATACAGACACGCATGCCCACACACACACATATATATAAATGATACATCTTTAAAAAGAAGACAGGAGCTGGAGAGAGATGATTCAGCAGTTAAGAGCACTGGCTGCTCTTCCAGAGGAGACGGGTTTGATTCTCAGCACCCCACAGCAGCTCACAACTGTCCAGTCCCAGGGGTGCAATGCCTTCTTATGGTCACTGGATGCACACAGTGCCCAGACATGCATGTAGGCAAATCACCAATACTCATAAAAACAGAGAAATAGAAAGGAAAAAGAAATCTTTTTTTTTTTAACTGCAATATATAGTATGTGATAGTCTCAGGTAATTAATAAGTAGTCCCCTTCGGAAGCAGGGTTAGGAATTCGCTGGAGTCTGTGAGCAGGGAGTCACTTAGCTCTTCAAGGCCTGACCCTTAGTCTGTCAATTTGGGGTTTCCAGGAGCTTCTGTGTCATTGGAAAGGGAATGTCTGGTGTTTCTTGACCGCTCCTGCTTGCTGAAGGAGAAGCTCAGGCAGAGAGGCCCAAAGTTAGAAGAACAACTGACAGAACTGAACGTTTAGCCACAGGCAGCCAACATCAAAACGCTGCTTCTCACATACACACCGCACACATATACACACACATACACACATGTACATACACACCATGCACATGCATAAACACACACATACATGCACACCACACACACATACACACCACAAACACATAAACACACATTCATGTACACATATATATAAATACACAAACGTGTAAACACACATTCGTACACACATAAACACACACACACACACACACACATACACACACACACAAGCCCCCTTCAGCAGGGCTCCTGTAGAGTGGGCATATTGGAACTGTGGATAAAGCAACCACGCGCTTCAGTGAACACAGGTGCCCTGTGGCCTTGCTAAGAAAGAAGCCTAGAGAGACGTGGCTGTAGATGCAGTTACTGAAGCGGATGCTTCGTTCCGAGACAGGGTTTCTCTGTGTAGCCTTGGCTGTCCTGGAACTGGCTCTGTAGACCAGGCTGGCTTCGAACTCACAGCAATCTACCTGCCTTTGCTCCCCGAGCACTGGGATTAAAGGTATGCACCACTACACACGGCAGAAATGAGTTTCTTGGTCAGAAAAGCTCATGAAATTGCAGAAGGACGGAGGAAGGCGTAGGAGCCCGTACCTCACACCTACAGCCCTTGCGTGCGACTTCATGCACAGGCGACTCAGCTGCTGACTTTATCTGCAGTAGCTCTCAGCCCTGGACACAAAGGGCCACAGCACAAGTCAGGGGATATAAACACAAACGAGGGAGCCATAGCCTTGGAGACTGGGAAGGTTTCCCAGCAGGGCCAGGGTAGGGAGCATTCTGAGAGAACACATAGCTATAGGTTCTTACCACTTAGTAATCACTCAGATTTCCTGCAGGATGCAGACCGAAGGAGCCGAAAGAGTGAGAGAATTCAAGAACCAAAACTGGCCAGCTCCCAGCCTCCGGAGGCACAGGCAAGAGGATCTCTGTGCATTTGAGGCCAGTCTGGACTATATAGTGAGTTGTAAGGCAGCCAGTGATAGAGACAAAAATCAAACACAAAACAAAACCAACCCAGGGACAACTCTGAACAGATGAACGAAAACCTGTCAAATTTGCACACCTTTAATCCTAGCACTCAGGAGGCAGAGGTGGGGGGTGGGGCATCTCTGAGTTTGAGGAGCAGGTTGGTCTACCCAGAGAAACCCTGTCTCAAAAACACAAAAAGGAAGGAAGGAAAGGAAAGAAATAAGGAAGGAAGGACAGAAGAAAGGAAGGAAGGAAGGAAAGAGGAGGGGGAGAAAGAAAGAAATCCTGTCAAATGTACACGCTCTGTGGCCCCATTTTTCTCCCTAGGTTCTCACAGCCAAGGCCTGACTAAGGAAGGCGTGGGCTGCAGCTGGAGGGCACCGTCTGAGCACTGAAGAGCATCAGCTCAGAGAAGGGAGCCATAAGAGTCAGGACCCTCCCCTGCCTGGATTCTGAGGAGAACTGCTGCCTAGCCCACGAGCTCACTGGTCCTCACCCTTCCTGGTGCTGCAACCCTTTACCACAGTTCCTGCTGTGCTGACCCCCAACCACCAAGTCATTTCGTTGCTACTTCATAAACTGTACTGTTGCTATGTCGTGAGTTGTAATGAACGTACCCTATACATGGGATATCGGATATGTGGCCCCTCCGAAAGGGCCGTTCAACCTCCCCGAGCGCTCCACCAACCGCTATGACGTTGGACAAATAGCCTGTCTGAAAGGCGAGAGCATAAAAAGCTAAGGTTTCACTGGAGTTCAAATTGCTAATATGAGCAAAGTAAGCACCAGATGTATGTGCGGATAGAGATAAATGCTTGGAAAATATCAAAAACGCCTGTGGGCCCAACAGTACGGCTCTGTTTACAGATGTCCACAGAACGCCTTGTGCATACTAATAATCTAAAAGTATTTCAGCAAGTTTCAGACATCCAAAAATAGTGTTCCCTTCCTTAAAGGCGTAGCTTTTTTGTATGGTGTGCGTGTGCGTGTTTGCCTATGTGTGTATGCGTATCTCCATGAAGGCCGGAAGAAGGTGTTACATGCCCTGGAACTGCAGTTAGGGAGGTTGTGAGCCAACATGTGGGTGCTGAGAAGTGAACCCAAGGCCTTCGAGAAGAGCAAGTACCCTTACCCACCAAGCCCTCTCTCCAGCCCCACATAATAGTGAGCGAAAAGGAAGATAGGACCAGTTACCAAACAGTGTACCTTGATGAGCATTTACGTGCATTTCCTTAGAAGAAAGCCTAGAAGAATTCAGATAATCTCTGAGTTCGAGGCCAGGCTAGTCTACAGAGCAAGTTCCAGAACAGCCAGGGTTATACCGAGAAACCCTGTGGTTGTTGTTGTTGAGACAGGGTTTCTCTGTGTAACAGCTCTGGCTGTCCTAGAACTCCATCTGTAGTCCAGGTTGGCCTTGAACTCACAGAGACACACCTGTCTCTGCTAAAGGCGTGTGCCACCAACACCCAGCTCGGAAACCCTGTCTTGAAACAAAAGGAAAAAAAAAAAAAAAGAATTCAGATAACAAATGATTGCCCTCCCCACCCAGGGGGGCGTGGGCAGGCCACAGCTGGACAGTAGGGTGGCCTTGATAACCTACTTGGTTTTGCTTTTTTCAATTAGCTGGATTTTCTGATTCTTTTCCTAGGATCTAACATGTATTTCTTTTTTAATTACTTGTTTGAAACAGGGCCTCACTATGTAGCCTTGGCTGCCCTGAAACTCATTATGCAGATCACACTGGCCTCAAACCCATATAAATCTACCTGCTTTTGCCTCCTGAGGGCTAGGATTAAAGACATGAGTCATGGTTCGATGTCTATCTTTTTAATTTTAAATTATTCACAAATGCAGGCTTCATGACTGGTTAACAGGGGAAAGAAGAAGTGGGTTTTGTTTTATTTTATAACATTCATTTATTCCCTTAATAACCACTGAAACATCCGGTGCTAGGCACTGTTTCTCCTGACTGCTGGGTTTGGTCCCAAATCCAAAGTAACATCACGGTGAAGTGGGGAAGGGGCGAAGCGGGGTGGGGGTGGGGAGGCCTAGGGCACTGCTCCTGCTTTAAAGCATACAGCCCTTGCTCCCCAGTTGAGTGTACCCCCCTTTCCCCTCCTAGGTGACACAGCTGAGTGTCTGTCAACAAGAACCAGCTTGCCCTTCCACGTGATTCACCAAGAAGGAGGCACAGGCATCCATGCTACCTGTGACGGGACAGAAAGCAAACATCTGTTGAGGTGACCCGTCACCACTCTGGGAACTTTGTTCCTGTCCACTCAACAAATTCCTACAGCCACCTCAGGAGGAGCATACCCTCCCCCCCCCCCAACACACACACACCCCTCCATTGCTGCAGATAAAAGAGAGGAGGCCCAGGGAAAGGAAAGCCACTTATGCAAGGTGACCCCTTCAAGCAGGAGGGCTGAGACTTGAGCTGGGCTCCTCCCTCCAGAGCGCCCTTCCCCATCTAGTTGGGCTCCCAACACTCCATCACCTTCATCACCAGCCTTCCCTCTGTGCTGGGTAATCTGTTCATGAGAGCATCCCAGGTCTTGTCTGGAATTTCATCTGCACTGTAGAGGTATGAAGTAGGTGTTATTTATTGATGAGGAAGCTCAGAGAGGTCACAGCCTGCCCCAGTCACATGACCCTTGGAATAGAGGCGCTGAGACTTGCAACCTGCCCTAACTGGTTCCAGAAGTGGGAACCTACCTACACACCTGGGCCACCCTGCCTGCCTTCTGGTCCCCGCGTTCAGCCTCCTCAACACTACACAGGGTTCGGAGCCTTTTCATTCCTCTCTGTCCCTGCTGTTCTTGTTTGCTCGTTATTTGCTTTCTTGTTTTGATACATGGTCTCACTGTGCAGCCTTTAGCTGCATGCCTGGAATTTGGCACACGGATCAAGCTTTGCATTGAGATCAGCCTGCCTCTGCTTCCCAAGTGCTGGGATCAAAGGTGCGACCTACCACACTGGACCACAGCTTTCTTGCTTTTTAAAGTGTTCACTGTCCTTTGGCAGGGTGTCAGCTGTGCTCCCCGTTTAGCATGTTGTAAGCACCCATACACTATTCTTTCACGGCAGTCAGTCGTTTCTGAAAAAGCACAGTTGCTGAAGAGAGTGGAGAGCAGGTGGCTTTGGAGCAAGTTCTTGGAGGTGGATGTGGGAATATTTAACCTGGAGGAAAGCTTTGTTCATTCAATCAACAGATATATAGAAGCCTTCCCCTGCATGTGTGGCAGCGGTGGTGGCGGTGGTGGCGGCGGTGGTGGTGGCGGCGGCGGCGGCAGCAGTGGGGGGGGGGGGGGGGGTTGGAGGGAGGAGCTATACAAGGGGTAGGGACAAGGAAATAGACCAAACCACTGACACGGTTTCTGTCCCTGGAACCTAAAATGGGTGGATGGCCACCATCTCTGCCTGCATTCCTTAAAGGCAACCCCGGAGAAGAGAGAGGCTGGTCTTGTGTGAGTCAAGCCCCTCCGTGGTGGCTTTCTTCCCTGATGGAGGAAGTGCTTGTGGCAGGCAGTTCTCCCAAGGCAGATGGGTTGCCTCAGGGTGGTAGCAAGCTCTCTGTCAGGAAGAAAACACAAAGAGTGGGCTCTTAAAGATACGGGGTGAAGGGAAGAGGAGGAGGAGGAGGAGGAAATGGGCCAGGTGTTACGGCTCTCATCTTCAATCCCAGCTCCATCGGAAGGCGGAGTTGGGTTTCTGAGTTCAGAGCTAGCCTCATCTGTGTAGAGAGTTCCTGGCCAGCCAGGACTCCATAGTGGGACTTTGTCTCAAAATGAAGACAAGAAGAAGAGGAAGAAGAGACAAAGGAGCTGAGTGTGGTGGCGCACGCCTTTAATCCCAGCACTTGGGAGGCAGAAGCAGGTGGGTCGCTGTGAGTTCCAGGCCAGCCTGGTCTACAAAGCGAGTCCAGGACAGTCAAGACTATCCAGAGAAACCCTGTCTCGAAAAACCAAAAAAGAAGAAGAGGGAGAAGGAGGAGGAGGAGGAGAAGACAAAGGAAGTGGAAGAGGCTCTGTAGTTTGGGCTGCCTGAGGGCCTTAGCAGCCCATTCCTTTTTCTTTCTTTTCATGGTAGGGGGGGGGGGGCAGACCCTGAGCCGCCCTCTTATTCACTAAGCAAGGATGCCCACTGTGCTACACTCCCAGAGCCTCGGGCCGGCAGCCTCTGCATTTGCATAGAGAGAAACAGAAGGCAGCTCTAGCATCCCTTCCTAAGGGCACTAATCCATCATTAAGAGGCTCCGCCCTAATTGCCGCATCAGACTTCAGTTATCTTCCAAAATGTCTAAGAGGCAATCACCATGTCCCCTAGGATTTGGGGGACTTGTAGCTCATTCTGCCTTCATGAATATTCTCATTGTGTGCTGGCATACTAAGCCTGTCTAGGGCACCTGGCACAGGTATCTCTATGTGTGCTTCTGAACGCATGTGTGCACCTGTGGCTAATAGAAACGCTGACTGTCTTAAGTGTGGTCACGGGCGCTCGAGTGTGTGGAACTTGTCAGACTGGACACTTTAATTCGGGGCCATAGACTGTCCATCCGTTCCTCTTTTTTTTTTTTTGGTTTTTCGAGACAGGGTTTCTCTGTGTAGCCTTGGCCATCCTGGACTCACTTTGTAGACCAGGCTGGCCTCGAACTCACAGTGATCCGCCTGCCTCTGCCTCCCGAGTGCTGGGATTAAAGGCGTGTGCCACCACGCCCGGCTCATCCGTTCCTCTTGCAACAGCCTCTTGGGCTGCCCAGGAACTAGTCTCAACAACTTCTGCCATGCCACAGAGTACCACCATGTCACCCCTCAATTTTCCCCCTTCTCCATCCCAAAACTCCATCTCCAAATACCATGACATTGGGGTTTGAGGCTTTGTATGAACTTTCGGAAGCGCACAAAGTTTAATCCATGATACAAACCCCATGCCGGAGCTAAGGAGCGCTGGTCATGCTAAGGGTGGTAAGCTCTTGGGTCTGGGTTTCTATGGAAGCCAAGAGCTATGTGGTCCCTGCCACTGAGGACTTGGGGTGACTTAGGCATTGAGGTGGGTGAAGACTTGAGAAAGAGCCAGTACTCCTGGCCAGTTCATCTCTGGCTCCTTCCCACACTAGACTACCAATGCAGAGATCAGCAAGACTACTCTCTGGTTGTACAACTTCGGACAAGCCGCTTAATATCTCTCTCTCTCTCTCTCTCTCTGTTTTTTGTTTTTTTTGTTTTTTTGTTTTTGTTTTTGTTTTTGTTTTTGTTTTTCCCCAGAGACAGAGTTTCTCTGTGTAGCCTTGACTGTCCTGGACTCACTTTGTAGACCAGGCTGGTCTCGAACTCACAGCGATCCGCCTGCCTCTGCCTCCCAAGTGCTGAG
The DNA here is from genome assembly GCF_903995435.1 of Acomys russatus. Classification (NCBI taxonomy): domain Eukaryota; kingdom Metazoa; phylum Chordata; class Mammalia; order Rodentia; family Muridae; genus Acomys; species Acomys russatus. The sequence goes on from NC_067165.1 coordinate 14,789,470, forward strand.
ATTAAAGGCGTGTGCCACCACTGCACAGCTCGCTTAATCTCTTGTTGTCTTAACTTCTCCTGAGAAAAAGGATGTGCCAGGCAGTGCTGGCACACGCTTTTAATCCGAGCATTCGGGAAGCAGAGGCAAGCAAATCTCTGTGAGTTCAAGGCCAGCCTGGTCTACAAAGAGAGTCTAGGACAGCCAGGGCTCTGTTACACAGAGAAACCCTATCTCGAAAAAAGAAAGAAAGAAAGAAAGAAAGGAAGGAAGGAAGGAAGGAAGGAAGGAAGGAAGGAAGGATGGATGTGCTGGTACTTTCCTCTCCTGAAATCATTGCAAAAGTAAAGTGGGGATATGGGTACAGCACTGGACACACAAGGCCTGCGCTGTGGAGGAGATCCACTCTGAACCCTGCTAATTACAGCCAAGGGCTGCTGGCATGGGGAAGGACAAAGAAAAGGTGGGTACAGCGTCCTTGGTGTCTAGGGAAAGCTCCTTAGAAAAAGGAACTTTTGGGGCTGGAGAGATGGCTCAGTGGTTAAGAGCACTGCCTGCTCTTCCAAAAGACCCGGGTTCAATTCCCCGCACCCACATGGCAGCTCACAACTGTCTGTAACTCCGAGATCTGACACTTTCACACTAATGCACATAGATTAAAATTAGATAAGAAAAAAAAGAAAAAGGAACTTTTTTTTTTTTCAATACAGGTTTCTTTGTGTAGCCCTGGCTATCCTGGACTCACTTTGTAGCTCAGGCTGGCCTTGAACTCATAGAGAGCCACCTGCCTCTGCCTCCCTGAGGGCTAGAATTATAGGCGTGAAACCCCCCCACCCAGCTGAAAAAGGGACATTTTAAGCAGAATGATAAAGGAAAAGTTAAGGCCTCTGGAGTAAAGGTATTGCAAGCCAGAGAATGAAAAGTTCAGGCTGCTGGGTTAATGAGAGGAGGAAAATGGCTCAAGTGATCTCAGAAATAGATCTATTTACTCACTCTCTTGTCCTGTGTGTCACCTGCCATGCAACCTGGCCTCAGGCCTCGACAGTGTTGCAGGAACAGCAACAACCACTCCAGCTCTGAGCCTGCACCTCAAACATTGCATTACCTGACTCCCCAACACAAGCACAGCACAAGTCCCACTCCGACTGCTTCTTGATTCCATGGGCACCTGCAGTCCTGACGCCCCCCACCTTCCAACCCATCACCCCTCTTCTTCCTCATGCCCTACTCTCTTACATTCCAGGGTTGAGGTCCAGTGTTCACATGACCCTACCAACCATGCCCTATGACCCTTCCTTCACTGGTCAGGCAAACCTCTTCCTATCTGCTCCCCCCTTACCTGTGCTGAGCAAGTCAAACACTGCAGACTCTGTCACCTCACAGGCAAGAGGACTTTACTCACTGCTCCACAATCTTTACCTCAAATGGGCCTTGGATGTTGCCCAGCAACCAGTCACTCAGCAGCAGCTGCTTTCAACCTTCACCACTCTCCCCACACGGTGATCCTCTGTTCTTGATCTCAGAGGCGCCTCCGCCTCCCACTTGGCAGAGAGGAGACGCCATTCCTTATCTGTCCCTTCTCATGAGTGCGTGTGCAAACATGCATACAGAAGCACGCGAGAATATGGATGAACCTGCACACACACATACAGAAGTATACATGCAAACACATGGCAACCGTGTGTTTCCTTGTTTTCCTGTTCTCTGAGACAGGGTTTCCTATTGAGGCCCAGGTTAGCACGGAACTCACTGTAGGTCAGCCTGGCCTTGAACTCAAAACATTCTTCCTGCCTCGGCCGCCAACTGCTGGGATGTCGGGCATAAACTCCCATGCTCAGCTTTGTATTTCTTCTCTTCTTTCTCTTGAATTCCTACTTCTTGCTCAGATTCTTTCTGTTAGCTTGTGTATGTGGGCAAATTACCTCGTTAATCAAAAACAAACGCCAACTCCCTCAGCTTCGCCTCCCTCTGACAACTGCTCGTGTTTACTGGTGCCCTCCAAAGGAGATCTGTCGCCACCTCCTCAGTTCCACCACTCATCTTTTCAGACAGCATTTAGCCTCCTCCACACAGCACGGCAATCAGAGCTTTTATTTCCTCTTTGTTTCTTTCGTTTGTTTTGAGACAGGGTCTCACTATGTAGCCCTTGACTGGAACTCATCAGGTACAACCGAGCTGGCCTTGAACGCACAAGAGATCCCTCTGCCTGCCTCTGCCTCCTGAGTGCTGGATTAAAGGCATGCACCACCAGACCTAACTTTGGACTTGAGATATTTTTAAGACGTCCCATAGGCTATCACCACGTCCCCTAGGATTTGGGGACATGTAGCTCATTGTGCCTTCATGAGTATTCTCATTGTGTGCTGGCATACTAAGCTTGTCTAGGGCACCTGGCACAGGTATCTCTATGTGTGCTTCTGAACACATGTGTGCACCTGTGGCTAATAGAAATGCTGACTGTCTTAAGTGTGGTCACAGTCTCTCAAGTGTGTGGAACTTGTCAGACTGGACACTTTAATTCGGGGCCATAGACTGTCCATCCGTTCCTCTAACAACAGCCCCTTGGACTGCCCAGGAACTAGTCTCAACAACTTCTGCCATGCCACAGAGTACCACCATGTCACCCCTCAATTTTCTCCTTTCTCCATCCCCCAAAAACCCCAAACTCCTGCATGCTCATCACTCACCTGTGCCACAATAACAGCCTCTCAGAAGCCCATTGCATCACCAGGTGTCCAGACATCATCTCTAAGCTGCACCCTGAGGAGTCTTATTGAAATATGGCAAAGCCTAAACTGTACGGTGTGGCCAACAAAGCTGGCCTTCCCCTCCCAGCGCCAGGCCTTTCCTTTTCCAGGACCCTCACTCCCAAGGCACTCGCTGCACTGGCCTTGTGGGGGCTGCCTAACTCAGGACTTTGTAGCTGGGGTACTATGCTTCCTGTTCCTGTTTCAGCTACTGGCTCAATTCTCACCTCCTCTGGGAAGCCCTCTCTGACTTACCCTGTCCCAAGTCCACACAGGACTCTGTACCTCATTTTGCCATATTTGCCCTGACTGTGGTTTGACGACGTTTGTGCCTGTTTCCCTCCTGAATTCCTAGGAAAGTCACTGTCTCATAGAATCTTTAGCGCCCGATCAGGTGGAACTAACTCATGACATTAGTCATCACCACGTGAATCGAGGCTGGAGTTGTAACTCAGATGAGGGAGTGCTTATCTAGCATATTCAAAGCCCTGGGTTCGAGCCCCGGCATGCCGTGTGAAACTGGGCATGGTGGTACACACCTGTGATCCCAGCACACAGGAAGTGAAAGCAATAGAAAAGTTAGACATGAGTTTGAGGCCATCCGAGCCAATTCCAGGCCTACCTGAGATCCCCCTGTCACCAAAACAAAACAAAAAAAGAAAGAAAAAGAGAACATGACTTAATAAGTATATGAACGTCATGCTTTTCCAGCAAGAATTACAATCACCGCCAACTCCCCCATAAGCAATTTTGCTCTTGCGAGATGAGATGGTACAGGTGCAGAGAAGCTAAGAAATCCTGGCCACACAGCTGCAAGGCACTGAGCCTGGGCAAGACCCAAGCCAGAGTTCTTCTTAGCTTCTCCAGCTGCCTGGAGCCGGAGGAAGAGTCCTCATGCCTACCCCTACAGACTCCGCAGGCCCTGCAGGAGCAAGAAGAGACTCTTGCCAGCACCTTCTAGGTCCCCCTCAGAATCAGCCTGTGAGGTGGGCCCTCTACGCCCTACCTCAGCGCAGCTACAGCGGCTGAGTAGCAGGGTGGTCTAATCTGTCTCATTACTCGGCAAAAAGAACAGAACTGGGTTTCTCACCCAGGCCATCCGACTCTCCACAGTTCCAGGCACGATAGGACAGGCCAGAGAAAGCAAAGCCAGGATGCCAGAGAATTGCTAACCGCCCAATACAGAGCCGAACTGGCTCCGGGGCATCTACTCTGGTTTACACTTGCCATCCTGAGTCATCTTAACTCTGAGAAATGCTCATGCCTAGAACTGCTCTGTTGACCCGTGACCCAGGCATCAGGAAGAGTCTGTACCAAAGAGAGGAACAAAGGTAGAGGGCATGCCATGACCATCCTTGGGACCAACTGAAGAAGCCCAAGATCAAGACCGTGTGGCAGCATCTTCCTGAAGTTCCCCTTCTGCTTTAAAAAGGAACTATCTGGAGCCACGTGCGGTGGTGCACGCCTTTAATCCCAGCACTGGGGAGGCAGAGGCAGTCAAGGCCAGCCTGGTCTATAGAGTGTGTTCCAGGACAGCTAGGGCTATACAGAGAAACCTGTTGAGAAAGGGGGGAGGGGGGAAGAATGGGGATAGGAATGAGGGAGGAAGGGGGCTACAATAGGGATGTAAAGTGAACAAATTAAAAAAAAAAAAAACTTTAAAAAAGAAAGAAAGAAAAGCCAGGCAGTGGTGGCTCACACCTTTAATCCTAGTACTTGGGAAACAGAGGCTGGCAGATTTCTGTGAGTGGAGGCCAGCTTGGTCTACAGAGAGAGTTGCAGGACAGCCAGGGTTGTTATGCAGAGAAACCCTGGGGGGGGGGGGGTGAGGGAGGAGGGAGAAAGAAAATAAAAGACCGTGGTGGCGCACGCCTTTAATCCCAGCACTCAGGAGGCAGAGGCAGGCGGATCACTGTGAGTTCAAGGCCAGCCTGGTCTACAAAGTGAGTCCAGGATAGCCAAGGTTACACAGAGAAACCCTGTCTCGAAAAAGCAAAAAAAAAAAAAAAAAAAAAAAAAAAAGAAAGAAAGAAAGAAAAGAAAACTAGAAAGAAAGAAGAGAAAATATAAAGTGTCTGGTCCTTAAAGTGACTTTTCGAGGATAGCCTGGCTTGGCCTTTATCTTCTCCCTTAGGGTAGAAGGCGGAGGTGGGGGTGGAGAATGCCAGGTGCTCACAGGCTCTGGGCAGAATCAGCCAGTATCCACCTGGATCTAGACCAACAGCCCTTAGGCACTGGAGCTGCTCGGGCCTGAGTACCCCTGCCTGCTGTCTGTCTTGGAGGCAAGAGAGACCAGGCAGCGAAGCAACAGCAGCCTGTGCATTGGATGGAGATTCTTAAGGCCGCTCTTGGCTGGCCATAGGCCAGGTGGGGTGAGTAGTCTGCCTTCTTGGGCTTTCTGGAAAGACCCACTAGAATCAGCATAGTGTTCTTCACAAGGCATGGCCCATGCCTTCGTTCTATGCCCTAACAGAGCTGTGTGTCCCGAATTATATACAACACATCCAGACCCAGCTTTTCTTTTCTTTTCTTTTTTTTAAATCTGGAAAGCGAGGTCACCTATCCTAGAAGATGTCAACAGGCTGTCTGGACAAAGCCTCAGAGTTTGTTTTATGTTTGACTAGACTTACCCTTCCTTTCACTAGAGGTCTAAGCTAAGCCTGGCTCATGAGTGGGTTCGGGTACCGTGACTAGCCAAGAAGCCGGTGTGTCCAGGTCAAGAAGCAGGCATGAAACAGACCATGATGGCAGTGTAATCCCAACACTCGTGAGGCTGAGGCAGGGGCATTCCCAGGAATTTGAGGCTAGGCAGGCCTTTCCAAACAAAGTCTTAAAGAATGAAACAAAATAAAACAATGAGAGACAAGAGTCGGGGCCACAACTGGGCGTGGTTACTCATGCCTGTGGTCCCAACCCTTGGGAGACAGAGGCAGGAGGGGTAGGAATTTAAAGCTATCCTTGACAACATGGGGCACTGGGGCCAGCATGGACTGCATTAGACCCTGTCAAAAAATAATAAATAAACAATGAGCGCCGTGGACAAGCCACGGGCTTCGGAAAAGCTGCTCTGTGACTCTGGGTCTCAGTGTCATCTACCATTTGTGAAATGAGGGGGCTGTCTGTCTCTGGCCTTCAAAGCTCTTTCAGGGACTCAATGTGGGCATGAGCAGACTTGATTTGGGAACTTAAAATGCTAGGCTTCTGCTCAGGCCTGTTGCTGGTAACTGATTTCCTGAGGCCATGCGACAAACCCAGATAGATGGCACAGAGAAAGGCTTTGTCAAAACGTTCTTCTCCCACCACACTCTAGCTGTGTGGCCCTCTCACCACGGTTCAGCCTTTCTGAGTCTCATTCTTCAGTTATAATGTGGGGACTGTCATAGCATCTACCAGCCAGGGTTAAAGCATGCAGTAAGCTTAATGCACGGATCTACATGTGCACAGGCACACACACACACACACACACACACACACACACACATATACTCGTGTACAGGCACACATATACATGCTTACATGTGCACAGGCACACACATGCACACATGTGCACAGGCAAATGTGTCTAGGAGATGTTAATTATACCTGATAGAGATGCACCATTCACCCCTTTGGTCCTCCCACTTTCTTCCCCATCTCTCTGCACAGGTCCAATTGAACTCTACACCAGGCTTTCAGGCTTTCCTTGGGCCCCTGCACCCTGTACTCCAAGGCTTATCTCACTGCCTTTACCTTGTAGGGCTTTCTGGAACTGGTGAGAGATTCCACTGCTGAGAAGCATCTGGTAAAGTTCTGTTAGGCTCCCATGACTGAGCTTTCTTGTTGATAAAGTGCTATTAGCATCCTCCCAGATGCCCTTAGCCTTTCCTAACACCTTAGAGAAGATTTGGTTTCCCACCTCAAGTGCTCACAGCTCTCTGAGGCATGAGGACTTTTTCTAGCCTGGACAAGGAGCACCTGCCTGGGCAGCCTTCCATAGTTAGAGAGTCAATGCCCCTGGGGAGCATCCTTAACCATCACTGAGCTGATGACTCAGAAAGTCAGTGGGTAAGAACTCCAACTTTCTGCCACATTACAGGGCAATTCTGAGCTGTGTTCTACAGCCTCCAAAGGAGGCCAGTTCTCTCAAGGACTGAAACTTCTTCTCTTCATTTCACATGGCGTCCTAGCTTTGACCCCTCACTTTAAGCAGGTCTCATGCATGTCATGTACCTGGACAAAGCAAATATGTCCTTTAAAAAAATCTCCAAATGCTAAGAAGCTATCCCTGACTTGGAGAGTCCTCTTGAAAAATCTCCAAATTCTAAGAAGCTCTCCCTGACTAGGAGAATCCTCCTGAAAATCTCCAAATGCTAAGAAGCTATGCCTGACTTGGAGAGGCTCCAAAATAGGCAGTGCCAGGTGCCTGGGGACTAGCAGAGGCAGGAGTAGGAAGAGTGTGTGAGGGACACAATACCACTCTTGTGTTTTGAGGGGCACACTTTGCTGTGTATTCTCAATATATTCAAGGCGTACCTGGAGAATGGACAGACTGAGGCTTCCAAGACACAGGCAAACACAATCATGAAGATTTTAAGAATAGACTTGAACTCACTTCAAAGCTTGTGTGCCTAAAACCCCCTCCTACGTCTGTTTTGCAAAGGTGTCAGTTAGGCACATCACAGTCAATATTTCTTTCTTTCTTCATTTATTTATTTATTTATTGTGATTTTTGTTTTGAGACAGGATTTAACTGTGTAGCCCTGGCTGTCCTGGAACTCACTATGTAGACCAGGCTGGCCTCAAACTCACAGATCCTCCTGCTTCTGCCTCCCAAGTGCTGGGATTAAAGGTGTGCACCACCAGGCCATGCTACTTGTCTTTGTTATGTCCTTTCATCTCAAATGCCTCATCTGTCTGCTTCTGTGTTCTTCAATAAGCATAGGAATGGTTGTCTAACTCTTTACACTTCCAGAGTGGTTTGTTTCTTCTTTGCTGTTGTTTTGATATGTTTTTCAGACAGCATCTCAGGCTGGTCTAGAACTTACTGTATACCCAAAGATAACTTTGAACCTCTTATGCCCCTGCTTTCACCTCCCAGGTGCTGGGGATCGAACCCAGGACTTCAGGCACTCTCACCCAGCATTCCACCTACACTGTATCCCCAGCCCTCAGTATGACCTCTGCCTGCCTTATCCCTTGACCTACTGGAGTCTATTGCCCACATCTACAGATCCACTTTAGCTCAACTGATTTCCCCCAAGGCTATAACTATTAACCTTATCTTTACCCAGAACTGCCCCTGCCCTGGTTCTAGGATGTCTGTGGTCCCTGGGCAGCCATAGACCGCCCCCCCCCCCAGGCTCTCCGACTCCGGAGATATGTGCACACAGAGTCATCAAGGCCCTACTTCCTGCTTCCCATCTCCCAGTCCTTCTGGCTAGATCTATTTTCTCTCTACTGGAATATTCCCCCCAAATTTGCCAGTGCCTTGCCCCACTCTAGCCTTCCCACTGTATAAAACCCAGCCCTTGTTCAGATCACCCCAGCCTTTGCCAGTGACCTCAGAAGAAGTGCAAAGCAGTCAAAGATATTCACAGGAGATGTTAGGGTTGGAACCTGGCTCCACCACTATTCCTGGTGTGACCCTGGGCGAATGATGTAAGTTCTGGGCCTATAGATTCCTGTAGGAAAGAAAAACAATCAAGCACACTGCTCGGGTTGAAGGCCACCCTTTTGACTTTTGTATTTTATCCTTTTAATTAGTTTTTTTTTTGAGATGGAGTCTCTTTATATAACTCTGGCTATCCTGGAACTCACTATGTAGACCAGGCTAGCCTTGACCCACAAAGATCCTCCTGCCTCTGCCTCCCAAGCACTGGATTAAAGATGTGCACCACCACACCCAGCTCAGGTTCAATCTTTAAATGCTGAAGACTGAAGCCCCTTCAATAGCTATTAAGTAAATACAGCTTTTCTGACTATCTGCTTTGTTGGATGGTGGGAGAAATTAAATTAATTTCTAGAAGGCACATAGAATTCCACTGGGCCCCCGGAGCATGTGCTCAGATCCTTCACTCCCTGTCGCTGCCTCAGCTGTCTTCAGAAATCACCACAAAACAGGTCAACAGCAGAATGAGTTTCTTCAGAGGTCTGAAGGCCAGAGTCTAAAATCAAGCTGTTAACAGGCTTGGCGTGTTCCAATACTTGAGTGACAAGCTATGCCATGCCTATCTCAGAGCTCCTGGGGACCGCTAGCAATTCTGACACTCCTGCAGTAGACTATACCTGATAAGGTCAGTGCTGCCTTTCTGTCCACGTGGCCTTGCCCTCTATGTCTGGCCTCCAGTCTCCTCTCTGCTCTTATAAGGACTCCAGCCACTATATTTAGGGTCCACCCTAAGCCCAAGATAGTCCCCTCTTGAGATCTATAACTTAGTCACCTCTGGAAAGACCCTATCAGCTTCTGCAAGTTAAGACTTGAACACATCAATTCACGTGTGGCGGGGGAGTCGTTTTTTTATTACGAAGAATTTTGTAAAAGCAAATATCAGATTCCTGAGGATGGAGAGATCAATCAGAGATGTGTCTAATTGCTTGAAAAAGAGCTGCTTAAGAAGGGGGTACAGGTGGAGGCTGGGGGGCGTGACTCTGGTGGGTGGGATCATGGCCTCTCAGACACACCTGAGGTCCACGCCCTCTGGAGGCACAAGCAGGAGGAGTTCAAGTTCATCATCCTCAGCTACAGAGAGTTGGAGGCCAACTGGGTTCCACGAGACACAGCCCTGAGCATGGGGTGGGGAGATGGAGGAAGGGTCAGAAGACGAATTTTCGTCTCCATTTAGTGTGTTTGTGCATGTGTGAGTGAGTGTATGTGTGCATTGGTGCTCACATTGAGGTCCAAGTCAGTTCTCCCCCTTCGACACGTGGGTCTCGCGTTGAATTCAGGTGGTCAGGCCTGCCAGCAAGCACCTTTAACTACTAAAGCCATCTCACCAGCCCCTTGTCCTGCTTGAAAGGTGGTAAAGGAATATATATATATAAAATGAAGGTAAGGAGGGGAGGCAGCAAAATGGCTCAGCATGTAGAGATGCTTGCCACCAAGCCTAATGACCTGAGTTCAATCCCCAGAACCCATACAGTAGAAGAGAGCTGACTCTAGCAAGTTATGCTAAGATCTCCACATCTCTCTACCCCTCACAGAGTAACAAAGTGATGGCAGTAGAATTTGAGTCTCTTGGGGAAAAAAAAAAAAAGAGGTAGGAGAGTCCTTAAAGGCCTTAAAGGAGGGCCTTAGAGTGCTTAACAATGTACAGGTGTGTGAGCATACGGCTGTAATCCCAGCACTTGGGAGGCTGAGACAGGAGGGTCACTGCAAGTCCCAGGTCAGCCTGGCCTACGTAAGACAACTCGTCTCCAAAGTGGGTGGGGAGTGAAATTATAGGAAATGGATTGAGGGGCTGGCCTCAGAACAGTCACCATCAATCAATCTGAGCTGAACAAATGATTCAACCAACCCCAGGCTAGGCCAGCCAGGGATCAGCAGCAGGCTACAGAACAAGTCAAAACAGAGAGGTGGATGAAAGAAAGACAGAGGGGTGTGGGCCGGAGAGCCAACAAAGACAAGAGAAAACATAGCCAGCCGAGGAGCCTCTGATGAAAGCGCCTGATGTTTAAAACACCAAATCAGAGATCACTCGTTGAGGTGCTTGCAAATCTCTCTCTCTCTCTCTCTCTCTCTCTCTCTCTCTCTCTCTCTCTCTCTCTCTCTCTCTCTCCCCCCCACCCCCCATCTCTCTTTTTCTTCTGGTTTTCATTTTCCAATACAATAGCCCTGACCATCCTGGAACTCGCTCTATAGACCAGGTTGGCCTCAAACTCAGAGATTCTCCTGCCCTGCCTCTGACTGAAGACTGCTAGAGGCTGGGTAGAATTATGGTGGTCAGGATGAGACTCAGGAAGTCCTTGGGATTACTGAGGGACTTATATGAAGCTGGAGTGTTTCTCACAGGTACCAAACAAGGTAGTAGGGACTCACAGGGCTCCGCTGTCTGGCATCAAGCAGGGACAATCACCAAGGATGCCCCAGAAATGAGCACTTCCTGTGCTCCCGCTCTTTTCTTCTTTGTACTCTCTGTGTGACGTGAGCCTTGCCTGACACACTACCTCCGGAGCTTTCTCCAGACCGTTTCCATAGTGAACTCTCTTGCAGCATGGGGGTCAGCAGTCCCCAGCCTCCAATCCATACCTCCAGCCTGCAGCTTCCAAACCTGCCCTGCCTGAGTGTCTCGCCTGAGCTCTAGATCCACATGCCTTCTCCTGCTTCACTGTCCTGAACATTCCATTGTTCCTAGAACCCAGAGAATCCAAGACTGGCCTTACCTCATTCCTTCCCTCCTAGGCTTTCTGATGAAAGACTGGTAACAAAACCCCGCCAGGGCCTCCTTACCAGCGTCACCAGTGGCCAAGCGCGATCAGTCCCTCGTGATCCCCTGCCTCCTGCTAGCTGTCCCTGCCCTTGTTGGCACATCTTACCAAAACTCTGGAAAACAGGCTCCCACCAAGGTCTTGCTGGTAACTGTCCTTTGCAGTGCCTCAGATTCTCATTTTCATCATCATCATCTTCTTCACTGATTTATTATTTATTTATTTGTGTGTGCACACATGTGTGTGAATGCCAGATGACAACTTTCGAGAGTCAGTTCCCTCCTTCCACCATGTGGGGCCCAGAGATGAAACTCAAGCCGGGCTTGGCCGCAAGCCCCTTCAGCCACTGAACCATCTCCTTGGCCCAAATGCTCATCCTTTTTCTTTTTTCTTTTTTCTTTTTTTCTGAGACAGGGTCTCTCTGTGTGTAGCCTTGGCTGTCCTGGACTCACTTTGTAGACCAGGCAGGCCTCGAATTCACAGCGATCTGACTGCCTCTGCCTCCCAAGTGCTAGCATTAAAGGCGTACACCACCACACCTGGCTTTTTTTTTTTTAATCAGGTATTGATAACTAAATCTAAACAGTACCACTGGTACATATTTGTATCTACAGTTCAATGCAACACATGCTAGCAGTTGGCTTTGCTATTTTTATGTAGTTTTCATGTAGTTTGCTTTAAGAGGCATGCCGAGGAGCGGGAGAGATGGCTCAGGGTTAAGAGCACTGGCTACTCTTCCAAAGGTCCTGAGTTCAATTCCCAGCAACCACATGGTGGCTCACAACCATCTGTAATGAGATCTGGTGCCTTCTTCTGGGCCTGCAGGTGTACATGCAGGCAAAACACAGTATACATAATTAATAAATAAATCTTTTTTTTTTTTTTTAAAGGCATGCGGAGGCCAGATGTGGTGGCACACACTTTTAATCCTAACACTTGGGAGGCAGAGGCAGGTGGATCTCTGTGAGCTCGAAGCCAGACTGGTCCACAGATAAAGTCCAGGATAGCCAAGGCTACCCTGTCTCAAACAACAACAAAAAGGCATGCAGAGTTATCAGTGTCTTCCTGCAAGGAGCCTCTCCTGGTCCAAGGATGTATGTGGTCCTGGCTCTATTTGGCAGAGTATAAATGTCACAATGGAGGCTAGTATACTACAAGGGATGCCTAGGGTGAAGGAGGCTAATCAGACCCATCAAGTTGACACTCCCAGGTACCTCCCGCGCTCTGTACATCCTTATTGGTGGCCACTTTCCCAATCTTCTGTGTCTACTTTCTAGCTAATCTTTATTCATCAGCTGTGATGTCACCAGTCCCAGAGGCTGGAAACAGCAGTGATGCTGTGAACAGGGACACTGGGGCTCACAGGGACCACACAGCTAAGATCCAGCTCTATGTGTCTGTCCCTGTGCCAGCACTCTCTCCATTGTACTTGCTGGGAAGACACAGGGGAGAAGACAGTTCCTAAGAATGAGTGTACGCCAGACATTCTGGAAAGCACTGCTCACCCAGCCCCTCCCTCCATACAAGTCTGGAGGGGCCAAGAGTAGCAGCCCCAATCTGCAAAGGAGGAAACTCTTACCCGGAATTTATATATTCTCTTCAAGGTCATACATGGGGCAAATCCTAGAAGACCCAGAATAAACTCTCAGGCCTAGAAAGGGTGAGCCAGTTCACCTTCCAGCCACGCTCAACTCAAAGAGGCATAGACAACAAGCCAGGCGTGGTGGCGCACGCCTTTAATCCCAGCTCTTGGGAGGCAGAGGCAGGTGGATCTCTGTGAGTTCGAGGCCAGCCTGGTCTACAAAGTAAGCCCAGGACAGTCAAGGCTACAAAGAGATACCCTGTCTCAAAAGGAAGAAAAACAAAAAACAAAAACAACAACGAACAAGACTGGGGGAAGGAGGTTAAATCTCCTACCTCATCCCCTTGTACCTATAGCAAATTCCTGTGTGCATCAAAATGTCACCTTATCTGAAGACAAAGTCTTTATACAGGTATTTTAATTAAAATGAGATCACTAAGGTGAGCTTCTTATATGACACAGAGACAGACAGGGAGGGGAACTGTGAAAACCCCACAAGAAGTAACAAGACAAAGAAGCATGCAGGTGCCAGCAGCTAGGAGAGGCCTGGGCACATCCTCTTGTGGCCCCGAGGAGCAATCCTGCCAGCACCTTGGTCTCAGCCTCACAGCAGCCTCCACACCCTTGAGAAGCACTGTCTGTGGCTTGAGGTACTTGGTCCCCAGTGTTGGCATATAAGTGCCCTGCCTCTAGGCTGCCTAGCAACCTCTGACATCATCACCTGCCTCCAGCTGTGTGCCAGACTATAAAAGGGACACTCTCACTCTTGCATTTCTCTTTCACTTTCTCTAAAGGTATACCTCCTCTCTATTTCTCTCTCTCTCTCTCTCTCTCTCTCTCTCTCTCTCTCTCTCTCTCTCTCTCTGTGTGTTTTCCAGACAGGGTTTCTCTGTGTAGCCTTGGCCATCCTGGACTCACTTTGTAGATGAGGCTGGCCTCGAACTTACAGCGATCCGTCTGCCTCTGCCTCCCGAGTGCTGGGATTAAAGACGTGCACCACCACGCCCGGCCGCCATCTCATTTTTAATTATAAAATCCAGTACAGGAGTACCACGAAGAAAAACCTGCCCTTGGCCCAACCCTGAAACAGCCTACCAAAGATATGTGGGAATAAATGGATTTTGTTATTTTAATTTCTGTATGTTTTTAACCATACGTCTGTCAGAGAAAATTGGGACTTGATTAAAAAGTAAAAAACGAGCCGGCCGTGGTGGCGCACGCCTTTAATCCCAGCACTCGGGAGGCAGAGGCAGGCGGATTTCTGTGAGTTTGAGGCCAGCCTGGTCTACAAAGCAAGTCCAGAACAGCCAAGGCTGCACAGAGAGACCCTGTCTCGAAAAAAACAAAAAATTAAAAATTAAAAAATGTTTTAAAAAATGATATTAGAAATGTTTGTGCTCTCCAGGTCACTGTCAATATTTTGTGTTTCCTTGCACTTGGGTTTCAGTGTGGGTTGTTGCGCAGTGTGTGCGCAGCTGCTAGGATCTTTCTCAAAGAGCTGTTCTCAGATCTGACCCGACTCTGTGTGCGCAGATTTATGTAGACGTTGTATAAAAAATGAGCCATGCTGCTTGATAACTTCCTCCTTCCCCTGGCTTATCTTGAGTATTTCCTCCTACGTCTAATATTCTTCCACACTGTGCTTGTTCACTTCTGTGTAGACCTCCACTTACTCAAAGCCCTTTCAGTGAACACTTACCCACTCACCAGCTTTGCCCAGTTACACACACACACACACACACACACACATGGCCAGGATAGATCTTTGATTTGGGTTTACTAAATAGAGCTGCTAAACCCAAGCGCCCAAATCAAAGCGAGGCGGGTGTGAAGCTTTCATACCGGCTATAGTGACCCCGCTGAGAGACTGCAATTTACCTCCTCCTGCAGCCAGACAAGGCGGGCTCACTTCCCCCACACCTCCCCAACATCTGCTGTTTGGCCTGCTATTGTTTCGACCGGTTGCATTGAGAGGAAAGCCCAGAACCTCCTTTTCATTTGCACTTTGGACTTCTAATGTTTTTACAAGGTTTTTGTATTTCTTCAGTGAACTACGTTAATCATCCTTCGCCCGGTTTTGTCCACTGGTCAGTTCCTCTCATTGTTAGGGACTTAGCGGACTTGAAAGGGCAGCTGCAGATGGGCGCCCACTGCCGCTTCCTCCCCGCCCTTCTGACCCTCCTCCTCCTCCTCCTCTCCCACCCCCACCCCCACCCCCAGGACTTTCCTTTGCTCTCCAGGGAACCTTTGTCATTCAGATCGGCCCCTGTTTCTCAGAGCCCTGGGAAAGTCATCTCTCACCGCCCTCTTCACCTTTTTCTCCTTTGCTTCCGGAGCCCCACATTCCTGCTGTCCTCCCCACCTCTCTCCACGCCCTGCACGTCCTCCCTCGAAATTCTTCTTGGAGGCTGTAAGCCACAGGGGGCCCGCACTAGAGCGGGAATCCCACCCTCCCCCCCCCCCGCGCCTCTCCTTCCACCCCCACCCCACCCCCGCACATCGGGCTGAAAAGAAAAGGGAGAAGAAAGGTGTTCAAAGGGGCAGCGTGGTCCCCAGGGGATGACCTGGCCCAAAGAGGCGAGGTTGTGTGGTGGGGGAAAGAACCTGCCTGCTGTCTGTTTGACCTTTGAAGGAACCCCTTCTAGAATAGAAGTTGCGTCCCAAATCCTGGTACAGGCTCTCAGTTCACCTTACTAAGTGCACGGGTCACCACCACAAACCTCCTAGGGTCAGGCCTGGCTTCTCCAGGGAAGGTGGGTCCCGGAAAGGTCAGGTTTTCACTTGTTTTGAGAGGGACAGAAAGAACAGACGGGGTGGGTGAGGCTGGAAGGCCAGAGGTCTTGGAGGACAGCGCAGCTGAGCATGATTTGGGGGGCGGGGGGGACACACGAGATGCCCTATTATCCGTGCATTTCACAGGATCCTTGGTCTCAACTCCACTCAGTCGCCTACTGAAGTCATAGGTAATAGGCAGGCCAGCCTGCCCCTGTGCTGCTGCCCCGCCTAGGTCTTAGGGAGACAAGCGTGGACCAGAGAGATCTGAGCAAAGAATATCCGGTGATTGACCGAGTCCGGGAACCCGAGGGCACATCCCAGAAATAGCTGGGCCTGGGGTGCAGACTAATTTATTAGATTGACAGGGAGGATAAGAAAAGAAGGTATCACTGGGTAGTGGTGGCGCACGCCTTTAATCCCAGCACGCAGGAGGCAGAGGCAGGCGGATCGCTATGAGTTCGAGGCCAGCCTGGTCTATAAAGTGAGTCCAGGAGAGCCAAGGCTACACAGAGAAACCCTGTCTCGGAAAAAAAAAAAAAAAATCGCACGCAGAGGGAAGGTCGCCTAAACCCAGATTGGGAAATAAAGTATGGCTTCTTTGAGCCTGAGGAGCTGTTCACGAGGGTAGCGCACACGGGAAGCAAGCGAGGGGCCCCAAGGCCAGAACCCCCAAACTTGAAGCGAGGTATGGCATGCCAAACCCTAATTTCACCAAGATCCGGCAAGGGATGGCGGCCGCCGGGAGCTGGGCAGTGGGGGGGCGGGGGAGGGGGCGGGGAAGTAGCCGAAGCCCTCGCCCCCTCGTCCCTCATGCCGGGTCCCCGCCCCGGCCCGGCCTGCACGTAGTGCTCGTAGGCTCCGGGCGGAGCCGAGGCAGGTAACAAAGCGGCCTGTGTGGGGCGGGCGCCAGGGCTGGGCCAGGAGGAGGAGGAGGAGGGAGGTGGGTGGGTGGTGAGGAGCAGGGGCCCAGGAGGGATCTGTGGAGCCAGGGTTCTGTCCTCCACCCGAAGTAGGCACCACGATCCTTGCATTCTGGCGGGATAACTCAGGCCCAGACGCAGAAAGAGACTGGTCTCGGGGGTCTGTACGGGAGCCCCACAACGCACAGCCCTGAGTTAGGCTGGCCAGGCACGGAGTGAACTCATGGTGGTCTTGTCAGTACACCCACTTTGGTGCAAGGACAGGGACCGCCCCAGGCCCCTGGGCGGGATCGCGTTGATGTGTACCTTCTGGTGCTGGCTTTGGTATGCCTTATCCGGGAGGCCATTAGTTTACTTGGATGAACGGGTTTCTAAGCGGCACAAAGGATGGGGGGGGGGGGGGGTGGCGCTGATGAGATTAGGAAGAGACCCATGACACCCCGCACGTCTCTCTCCGTAGGCTACCTCACACAAATTGTGTCCACACCTGACAACACACACGTGCAGGTGGGTCAGCTACTCAAGCAGAGCTGGAGGGTGAACTCAGAATGACCCTTTGGGGCCATATCCCTACCCCCCCCTTCTGCCCACCCCCTGGCTTTTTGTTAGATAGGAAGGGGATGGAATAAAGATAATTTGGGAGGCAAAGTCTTTGGCTTCCAAGGGGCTGCCTTCTCCTAGGGCCTCACTGGCCCAGCTCATTGTAGGGTGACCTCCCATCCCCCACCAAAGCCACCAAATGGAGGTCAGAGGACCACCCAGGATAGGCTTTGAGGGTACAAGAGAAAAGGGAGCTAAACTGCCCTGGCAGAGCCCCCTACTACATGGGAGAGAGAGTGCCAGGAGTTAGTGCCAGCCTCAGATGTCTCTTTCAGTAGTATCCTGAGTGACCCCTGTGGCTATGATGTGGGGTCTTGCCTTCAGGATTGCTTTACAGGTCCCCTGGGGAGAGGAGCCTGGGCACCCACTCTTACCCTGATCCTTACAGCCTGGAGCTTGGAGAGCAGGAGAGAGAACCCCTGAGGTCTGGTGCAGTAGCCTATGGGTGAGCTAGAGAGGCACCAGACCAGACCCAGGTCTCAGGGATGCTGTGGCCATTGCACAGATAAAACCTGGGGCTGCAGTCCCAGGTGCTAAGGGCTTAAGAGCAGAATTTAAGAAAGAAGGAAGCTCCCCACGCACACATCCGAGAAAATGCAATTGTAGGTGGCTGAGTGATATCTCAGACCGTGCAAAGAAAACCCACTCACTGCACAAGCAAGCAGGGACTTGCGGCAGACTGTCACTGTTCTGACTCTGGGGTAGTCACGTAGCATCTTCCCAAGATCAGGAAGCCCTCAAGCTCAGCTCCTGGCCTGAGATAGCACACACACCAGCAGCCCCTGCTGTGCTTTCCCAGCAGTCAGTTCTCAGCACAGGTGCTGCTGTTATCTCCCTAGACTCAGGCCCTCCTCCATCTTAGTGACCACCGTGGTCTGTGGCAATTAGGGCCAAATGACAGAGCCTGCTTGAAGGCAGGCCTGGGAACCTCTTGGCTGTACGTCCTTGGAGAGCCATTTCTCTCTCTGGGCTTTAGTGTCATCTGTAAGAGGGAGACAAACAAGCCGGGCAGGTATGGTAGCACACACCTTTAATCCCAACACTCTAAAAGCAGAGGCAGGTGGATCACTGTGAGTTCCAGGCCAGCCTGGTTTACAGAGCAGGCCTCTGAAGCAACTAAGACATGTATGTTTGCCTCCCCTGTCCTCCCTTTTTTTTCTCTCTTCGAGACAGGGTTTCTCTGCGTAGCCTTGGCTGTCCTGGACTCACTCTGTAGACCAGGCTAGCCTCGAACTCAGTGATCCGCCTGCCTCTGCCTCCTGAGTGCTAGGATTAAAGACCTGCACCACCACGCCCGGCTGACCATTACCTTCTTACACACTCAGGAAACGGCCCATCTGGCAGATGAGGAAAGTGAGGTCTAAGCATGTGACACGAATGACCAGCTGGGACTCCAACTGAAGTCTCCTAACTTCCAGGAAAGAGGCATCCCATACCCCTCCTTGTTTATTCAAGTGTGTGTGTGTGTGTGTGTGTGTGTGTGTGTGTGTGTGTGTGTGTGTGTGTGTGTGTGTGTGTGTTCTCACTGTAACAGAGGCCAGCATCCCTCTCCCACCATCAACCCTGACATTGCCATCAGAGCATGTATGCCTTTTCCCCTTATGGCTTCAGCCATGGCAAAGCAACGGACCCCAGCATGTGGATCCCCCTCTCCTTCCCTCCAGTGATAGAGGGGGGACCTGAGAGCCATGAGTACACAGCTGCTGCTGCGGGCGGGCGAGTCAGGGGCTGCCATGCAATGGAGACACTGAATGTGCCCGCACTCTGGAAGGTAGAGCTGCAACGCTGCTGCGTGCAGGGCTGGCTGGCTACACTAGCCTCCTGGCTGTGAACTTCCCAGCAGAGCCCAGGGAGTAAAAGCACAGCCTTCAAAGCCAGACATCTGACATGCACCAGTCAGATGAGTTGCCTAGGCAAACTGGCCCCTCTCTGAGCCTCAGTTTCCTCACCTGTAGTATAGGAATGCTGAGTCCTCCCCCCAATAGACCAATTGAGCTGACTGGACGAGAACAGAAACAAATGTCTGAATCCAGAGCACGCAGGGGTACAAAGATGTGTCTTCCCAATCTCCAACCCACCCCTTCCTTCCTCTCCTCCCCTTCCCTGTCCTCCTCATCTTCCCCCACCCCCAGAAAAAAAGAGTTGTGGGCTAGACATAGGGGCAGAAGCCTTTAATCCTACCATTCAGGAAGAAGCAGAGACCGGTGGATCTTTGTGAGTCTAAAGCCAACCTGGTCTACACAGCAAGTTCCAGGACAGCCAAGCCTACATGGTAAGACCCTACCTCAAAAAACAAACAAAAAGGCTGGGGTAAGATGGTGCACACCTTTAATCCCAGCGCTCAGAGGGCAGAGGCAAGTAGATCTCTGTGAGTTCAAGGCCAACCTGATCTACAAAGTGAGTCCAGGACAGGCAAGGCTACACAGAGAAACCCTGTCTCAGGGGTGGGGGAGTGGGGAGGGGTAGGGGGAAACAGACCTGTGGCCCCATTACTTTTCTCCCATGGTTCAGAGTCTATTGTGAAATGCCATGGGAAGGAGAGCAATCCAAAAGTGGTGTCTAGGAAGGTGCTCATACTAATTTTCTGAATCCTCGGAACATCACCTTCCAGGACAAGTTATCTTTTCCTGATTTGTCCAAGCAAGCCCCAAAAGCCATCACCAGCATCTTTGAAAGAAGAGAGAAGTAAAACAAGTATATGCAGAGGAGAGGGCCGTGTGAAGACACGCAGAGATTGGAGCGACGTGGCCAGAAGCCACCAGAAGCTGGACGAGGCGGAGAGCGGTTGCTCCCACAGAGGTGTGGAAGAGTGCAGAAGCCTGCTGCCGCTTTCTTTTAGACTTCCTCCTCCACGGGAAAAGCACATTCCTGCGATTGCCAGGCACCCAGCCGGGCAACTGGTTCCAGCAGCCGTGGGGACACTAACATAGGTCTAGAGACCACAGCAGCATTCAACCAGTAGTCGCCTGCCCCTGCCAAGCCAAACCTGGACCTACATAGGAGCTCAGCCAGCCACCCAGCTCTGAAGTCGGATCCTGGGGGAGTGGGGGATGGGGCATGATGTCTGCGTCAGGGCAAAGGGAGATTTCTCCTCTACCCTCCTAACTGTGGCTGGAATAAACTGTCCAAGACGGAGATGCAGACAGGAGACAGGGTATACACGCTAATTAACATGCATGAAGGGAAACAGTCCAGCATGCAGGACACCATGGGAGTGTGACTACCCAGGAGCCCAACCTGACTGCAAATTTTCAACAGTTTCTTTTCCTTACAGGGGAGGTGAGAAGGACGCACAAGAGTTTTGTTTTTTGGTTTTTTGTTTTGTTTTGTTTTGTTTTAAGAGGAATGGTAAGTGAATTTGGGAGGGACTCACAGGAATGTGAGAACATACAGTTCTTATGAGCCCGAGTGAGTCAAGAGAACGGGTAATGGATTGTAAATTATTGTGTTTGGGACCAAAATAGAGGACAATGGTATATACGACAAAAGTCCACCTTACGGTGTTGACAGACCTCAGGCATTCTTCCTGCAGACAGGCATTCGTGGTCCGGCTCTAGCTAGTGCGGTCTCAGAACACCGAAGGCATCTGCATTTCCCTTTTGGTGGATCTGGCCGGCTAGATAAGAGAATTTTACAGACTGCCTCTCCCTGCTCTGAGAGGAGGAAGAGCCTTGACTTGAGGGTATGCTCTGAGACCTCTCAGCACGTCAAGGGCCAGACTTTGGGGCATCTTTCCTGCCCATGGGCTACTCACTCTGGGTCACGGCTGCCATCTGCTCTGTGCCCTGCCTGCCCGTGCTGGAATGAAGCAGCAGCTTGCCTGGCCCATAGACCCCAGTGGGAGGTGAGAGCAGGTCATGCCAACTGGCACCGAGCCCTGGCTCGTGGGGAAGAACCACTCATGGGGAAATCAGAGGGCCTACATTTAATTTCGCTTCTGCATTGACTTGCTGTGCTAATCAACTCACCCAAGCCACTCAGCCTGACTATACGTGCCTTCTCCACTGCCAAAGGCCTAGGCTGTCAGGTGTGATTTTCACAGCCCCTGTTCGTTCTGACTGTGAATAAACAGAGGGAGAGGGGGGCTTAGGAAAAAAAATAAAATAAAATGAAGATCGTCAATGCCAAACGGTCAAAATGTTCAGGCCTCAGAGCAGGTTCGACTCCTTCATAGACTGGATGAAGAAACAGCAAACCTCAAAGGCTGGGAGGAGTTAGAGGTGTTCACTGTGGGGGTAGAGAGATAGTTGGGTCTGTCCACACCTGCAGCTGCCCAACAAAGTACATTTGCTCCATGGACCCTTGCCCTCTGCTTTGGCCTGAGTGTTTCTGTCCAGCATTCATACATTGAAATGCTGGCCTCAGGGGGTGATGTTAGCTGATGAGCCCTGGGTCATGAGGACACGATTGGGATCCAAGCACTTAGAGACTCTGGAATGCTAGCTAGCTCAGGCCACCATGTGAGGACATTGCCAAGAAGATGCTATCTATGACTGAGGAAGAAGCCCAAACGGGACACAATCTGCCCCATCCCTGAATCATGGACGTCCCAGCCTCTAGAACTATAAACCATTTAGTCCAACAGTTCAAACCAACCACGAATCCTCTGGACAGAACCAGTTAGACCAACAGGGATGTATCCAAGGACCACCAACAGTCAGTGATGGAAGGAAAAAATGACATGGTTGGAGACTTGAATTGGGAAAATATGATGGGGACATGGAGGCAGAGAAGCCATGACATGGGACAGTCCAGAGACTGAGCCTGTGCAGCCAATGACTGGGCAGAGAAACCAAAGGCAGGGTTAGTATCCATGAGGACGGTGAAGCAAACAGGTGGGTGAAAGCAGTGGTAAAGACATCAGATACAGGACTTTTCAACCTTGAATATGTAAAGAACTCTTCCATTTAATAACAAGAAACAACTGAAATATTTGAACAGATTCCATATAGAGACGCTGTCTGAATGACCCAGCGGTATGCAGAAAGACTTGGAGGGAGACTCCACTATTGGCAGTTAATGGTCAAGGAATGGTGGTGGGGAAGAGAAGAAGCCATTTTCCCCAGTGATGTAGCCACCGCTTGTTTGCCCATGCTCCAGTAAACAATCTAGTAAATAGAGCTACACTAATGTCCATGCAAAAAACCCTAACTAAACTCAGTGTGTTTTACACACGCGAGAAAGAGACATTGCGTAGGTCAGGCATTGCTCAAAGGCCCATGACAGAAATGGCGACCAGGCAATGGCCTGCACCAGCCAGTCCCAATTGAAGTCATATAACCGGATGATCCTGGTCCCCTGGGGGGAAAAAAAAAACACGTGCTGGAAAGATCTGAACCAATCAGTCACTAATGTGACCATATGTGGCCTAATGCCTTTGTATTGGGTGACAGGGCATTCAGCCTCAGCCCTATATCAGCATAAGCCCCTGTGATTGCTCCTTAGTCCACCCAATCACCTGCGTGCCTTTGACCAGGGTCGCCGCCATTTTGGATGGTTGGCTGACCCCTGCATGCAGGTTCTTTCTGCAGAATTAATGCTCTTTGTCTTTATATGCTGTTTGAATCTGGGGTCTTCCTTCAGCGGTTTTTGGACCCTTACATTATGAAGTCAGGCTTGGTGGCACACATCTTTAATCCCAGCTCTTCAGAGGCAGAAGCAGGTGGATCTCTGTGAGTTCAAGACCAGCCTGGTCAACATAGTTCTAGGATTAGTGAGAGCTACACAGTGAAACACTGTCTCTCACCCCCTACCCCCCCCCCAAAAAAGAAAGAAATTTGTTGGGAAGAAGGGGTTTTGTGGAATTGTGGGTAAGGAGACAGTAATGGGGTCGTATGATCAAAACATTCTATACACATATGTAATGTTGAAGGAGAAGCAAAACATGTTTAATAGGATAACTTCTATTTATTCGTTGACAATTTCATACATGTTATCAGTGTACTTTGATCACATGCACCTCTAGATCCCCAAGCATGAAGACACCCCCCTCGCTTTGTCGATCAGACTGGAAGACACACACTGCTACACCCAGCTTTTCCTCTCTCTCTCTCTCTCTCTCTCTCTCTCTCTCTCTCTCTGTGAGTTTGTTTTGTTGTTGTTGACTCACTGAGTCCAATTGGGGCTGCTTATTGGAATACTGGAACACTGACTGATTTTGTTGCCTTGACCTTGACCCATAGCTCCAGTGGGTTTATGGGTGCAATAGTCATGTCAGATTCGGAAGACAGAACTTCACAGCACACCTCCCCGTTCTCTAGGTCTTAACGTTCTCTCCACATAGCCCTGCTGCAATGTTCCATGAGCCTTGGGGAGAAGGGTAACGTATCCCTGAACACTCAATAGTCACTTACTCTCAGCGCTTTGACCAGTTATGAGTCTCCGCATTAACTGCTGACCACTGCAGAGAGAAGCCTCTGTGGCCACGGCTGAAAGCCTCGCTAATCCCTGTATAAACACAGATACTTAGGAAGGTAGTTTGACAATATTTCCACTTAGTAAGACATCAGTAGTAAGTCATGCCCTCTCTCTCCCCACGCCACAGCTATGGCCAACCTAGTCATGGGTTTATAGTACTAGGCATGAATTCCCCTATGGAGCAAGGTCTCAAATCCAAACCAGAAGCGATTGGTTACCGCTGTAACTTTTATGCCACTATTGCATCAGGGGAACATCTTCAGGTCAGGATTGTAGCATGAGGGCTTCACCATTGGACAATATCACTGATGGCTTTTCTACTCCCAGGATTCATAAAACACCTTCCGGCACTGTGATAGCTACCCAGTAGGAAGGCTGTTTTATGTCAGTTCCAGTCTGATCTTTCTATGTCCTGCAAGCAAAGTATATTGTGTCTTTATTGGGTCTTACCATGTAGTTGTGGTAGGCAACCAAAGCAATTGACAATAACTGTGTGGTCTTGCCCTCTGGGTCCTCACTGACCAATAACCCCAAGGGATGTATTCCAACCTCGGCACTGAAATTGTCAGTTAAGAACTCATGTCTTCTATGCGAAGCACTGTCCACCTATGCAGGCACTTGTGTTGAAATTCCTCTCCTTCTTAATTACAGTTTATTATTAGCTTATAAAGTAGGGGGGTTCCCATTCATACACCTTAAGGTTTGATTAATCGACCCCCTCACCTCCTCTGTTCCCCCAACTCACCTATACGTACCACTGACATCCTGGAACGCACTATGTAGACAAGGCAGGCAAAACACCCATACACATAAAATAAAAATAAATTTTATAGAAAATCTACATCTCTTGAACTTTTATTTTTGTGAGCTATATTTATTTTATAGGTATGGGTATGTAGCTACACGGTGTGGGCAGTGTCACAGGGCTCAGAAGGGGATGTTGGACACCCCTGGTACTGGGGCTATGGATGGTTGGGAATTACCATGAGGATGGTGGGAACTGAACCAAGGTCCTCTGTAAGATCAATGAGTGCTCTGGACCACAGAGCCATCACTCTAGTCCCTAAAAAAGAATTAAAAGAAAAAAGATTCTTAACATGATTAGTTATTAGAAAAGTGTAGACTTAAGCCATGATGAGGTAATACCATACCACATATCTGTTGAAACGGCCATGAAACACTGTCCTTGAGTTCAACCAGGAAGTGGGAAATGTACTCAGCACTTTCCTGGCAGTGTTGGTTTTTTTCAAGTCCTAATTGCTACATTTAATCAAATGTCTAGGAAGCATACATGGGTTAGCACATTTATCCAGCTGGAAATTACCCATCAACCATCTAAAAACATGACCACAGATCTTGTCCTGGGAACAAATCACTTAAGGCTCTTGCTGTTCTTTGGGACTTCTGATATATAGAACCTGACCTCTTAGGTCCCAGACATGTCCAACTTCCTGGCTAGGCAGGGATTGAATCCCCCACATTAGCCTCCCCTCATCCATGAGATCCCCTGTCACTATGCCCTTCACAATACCTCTGGGATGTCTCTTTGTGCCCCACACACGCGCTCACGCTAATGCCCCTCTGCTGAGTCAGCAGGAACGGCTGGGAGGGGGGCGGCATTTGTTTGTTGTCAGCTAATTGCTCTTCTCTAGAAATGGTCAGTCAGAGTTCGAGTTCGTGACCCAGGGTCAGGCTAAGATAAGACTTAGGATTCCGGCCACAGAAGATGTAACTCAAACTACTACGTGGTGATACTCACTGGGCAAGTGGTCAGGGTAAGCTGTCATATAAAACAGACTGGCTTACGCAAGAGCAGTCGGCTCTTGGCTTCAGGTGGTTGAGCAGACACTATCGGGAATGGGGAGACGGGTCTTTCCTGGATTTGCTGTGACCTCTGCAGGGTCCTGCTCAGGCTTTACCGTCACCCATCAGACAAGGGCTCTCTTTCCTCCTCTGTACCATTCCACAGCGGGGGTCTCCCTGGCAACAGCCACATAAAACAAGAGCCCACTTCTCCTGCTCTCAGATGCTACAATTTCTTCTTACTTTCCCCTGCCTCCAATTTGGTTCAGGGCCAAAATTTTGACTGGCCAAGGTTCCATCAACTCTGTCCCTGGTTCTGTAGCGTAGGCTACTTCCTGTAGACATGTCTCAGAGACACTGGCTCAGGATATTGCTGGTAGGACCATAGAATGGTATTGAGTTTTGGTTTTCTAGACAGGGTTTCTCTTGTGTAGCCCTGGCTGTCCTGGACTTGCCTTGTAAACCAGAGATTCAACTGGCCTCTACTTCCCAAGTGCCGGGATTAAAGGCATGTGCCACCATGCCTGGATAGAATGGTATTGTTTTGAAGTGTTCCAAACGCATATACACGATTAAAACTAAATAACATAGGAGCTAGACAGATGGCTCGATGGTT
Organism: Acomys russatus; assembly: GCF_903995435.1. NCBI lineage: Eukaryota > Metazoa > Chordata > Mammalia > Rodentia > Muridae > Acomys > Acomys russatus. The sequence continues at coordinate 14,815,312 of NC_067165.1, forward strand.
AAGAGCATTTGCTTTTTGCAGAGGACCCAGGTTCAATTCTCAGCACCCACATGATGGCTCACAACCATTTATAACCCCAATTCCAGGGGGTCTGATGCCCTCTTCTGACCTCTGTGGGCACCAGGCATGTATGTTGTTAACAGGCACAACATATAGGCAAAATATTCAAAACACATAAAAATAAATAGCCAGACACAGTGGTAGACACCTTTAATGTCAGTATTTAGAGGCAGAGGCAAACAATCATTTTGAGTTCTATCTAAGCCAGTCTGGTCCACATAGTGAGTTCCAGGTCAGCAAGAGTTACCTAGTGAGTCTCTCTTTGTCTCTCTCTCTCTCTCTCTCTCTCTTTTTTTTTTTTTTTTTTTTTTTTTTTTTTTGAGTCAGGGTTTCTCTGTGTAGCCTTGTCTGTCCTGGACTAACTTTGTAGACCAGGCTGGCATCGAACTCACAGTGATCCCCTGCCTCTGCCTCCCGAGTGCTGGGATTAAAGGCGTGCGCCACCACCGCCCAGCTCAGTGAGTCTCAAAAAAAAAAAAAGACCCAATTAATCAATTAATGCTGAGTTCAATCCCTGGGATTCACATGGTAGAAGGAGAAAAGGCAACAGGTCCTCTGACATCCACGTATACACTATGGTGCATACATTTGTGTAAACATACACAATACATATTATATAGGTCCCAAGAAGTGGGGAACTCTACTTACTAAACACACACACACACACACACACACACACACACACACACGGACACACTAGCTTATGCCCCCAACAAGGAACTCCTAGTCCCTTATATCCGGCTCTAGGGCCCTATGTTGCTGCTAACTCCGAAGTCATGGCCTTATGAAACCACTCCACGTCTTCAGGCGCACTCAAGTCACTCACGACCAAGTCTTTGCAAAAGCTCATCCTTCTACACTTTCTCCCTCCTCTACCCAGAGAAGTTCTCCCCACCTCGCAAGGCCCAACTGAAGTGCTGCTTCCTCTGGGCAGCTACCCGCCATACCCCCCCCCCTCAGGCTCCTCCCCGCCCCCATCTTCCCACTGACTCAGGTAGAGCACTTTGCTGTGAATTTCCCAGACCTGCCTTGCGGCCCACAAACATTTCACAAGCTCACATCCATTTACAGCTTTGTGTACACCTTCTCAGAGTCCTTTGAGGTAGACGATGACAGTGACGACAACGGTCATGACAGAGATGAAGGTGGTGGTAGCCAGTGGTCAGGGATGATGACAGCGGTGGTGGTGGCAAACATGTCCAGGGAGAAGCCTGCTCCAAGCCTCTTCCTGGGTCACCGCACCTCAAGAGCCTCACGGTGGTCTGTGAGCTCGACTCTGTTGTTACAAGGTCCTTTTCTATGAGAATCCTGAAGAGTCCAGACTCCTTGCCTAAACTCGCCATTCTCCTAATTTGCATAGCTTGCAGAAGCCTCTGGCTTCAGGGTTGCGCACACCCACATAGTCCCTGCTCAAACTTTCCTAAGTAATCTCCAGCCAAGCTGGTCTCTTGTTTCCATGGCCTTAGGATTTGGATTGCTTCCAGCTTTTAGCTATTACGAATAAAGTTACTATAAATATTCATATAGGAGCTTGTGTAATGCTTCAACTTCCCTTGAACAAACAGCTAGAGATGAAATAGCTGCCTCACGTGATAGGTATAAGTTTATCTTTGCGTGCGTGCGTGCGTGCATGTGTGTATGTGTGTGTGTGTGTTGTGTATGTATGCACTAGGTGATAGATAGATAGATAGATAGATAGATAGATAGATAGATAGATAGGTATAGATTTTGCCTATATGTATGTCTGTACACCACGTGCCTGCCTAGTGCCCACAGAGACCAGAAGAGGGCATCGGATCCCCTAGAACTGGACTTATAGATGGTGTGAGCCACCATGTAGGTGCTTGGAACCAAACCCTGGTCCTCTAAAAGAATAAGCAGCCGTCTCCCTGGCCCTATATACTTAACCCATGTGTGTTTCTTTGTTATTTGTTTGAGACAGGATTTGTCTCGGTAGCCCTGGTTGTTCTGGAACTCTGTAGAACAGGCTGGTCTAGAACTCATAGATCCACCTGCCTCAGTATGCCAAGTGCAGGGATTAAAGGTATTGCCATACCACCCAGATTCCTCTTTATATCTTTTTAACATCCTTTTGTCTGTTTGGTTGTGTTTGTTAGACCAGTTCTCACTATGTAGCCTTGGATATATATATATATACCAGGTGGATTTCAAACTCATGGAGATTTGCCAGCCTCTGGGCATGTGTGTTTTATCTGTATGTAAGCTGTACACCTTGTGTGTCCCTAGTACCTGTGAAGGCCAGGAGCATCAGATGCCCTGGAACTGGAGCCACAGAGTTGTGAGCCACCAGGTGGGTGCTAAGAGTCAAACCTAGGTCCTCTGGAAGAGCAGCCAGCAGATCTATCTCTCCAGCCCCCTTTTCTCTTATATATAAGAGTGTTTTTCCTGCACATATGTCTGGGCGCTACACATATGCCTGGTGCCCACAGAGGCTAGAAGAGAACATTGGGTCCCTCTAGAACCGGAGTAATATAAGGTGTGAGCCACCATGCAGGTGCTGGGAATCAAATCCAGGTCCTCTGCAAGGACAGCAAATGTTCTTAACCTCTCAGCCATCTCTCCAGCTCTCTGCATTGGATTATCATCATCACCATCATTATAATTGTTTTTTTTTTTTTTTTTTTTTTTCAGATATGGTTTCTCTGTGTAGCCCTGGCTGTCCTGGGCACACTTTATAGACCGGGCTGGCCTCGAACTCACAGAGATCCGCCTGCCTCTGCTTCCCAGAGTGCTGGGGTTACAGGTGTGTGCCACCACACCCAGCTTGATGTATTTATTATTAATTGATTATTTTTGTTTTTGTTTTGTTTTGTTTTGTTTTGGAGATGTTGTCTATTGTAGCCCAGGCTGGCCTTGAACTAACTATAATGTCAAGGACAATTTTGAACCTTGAACTCTCAGTCTTGCCTAGTGCTGAGGTCTTAGTTCTCCTGGTCTGGCTCAGGATCCATCTGTTTTCCTGGTGAAGTATACGTTCAAATCTTTGCCCATATTTAATACCACTGTTTGTTTTCTTAGTACTGACTTGTAATGGCTTTTTATTTTGAAACAAATCTCTCTTGCCAGATGATTCTGTTTTCTATTGATGACTCATCTTTTTCTCCTCCTTAGCAATGTGTTCCCGAGAGAGACAAGTTTCAATTTTTATGAAATCAAATTTATTGATTTCTCTCTTTTGTGGATCTGTTAAGTTATCTCAGCAGTTCCATCAGTTTGGTATATAGGTCTTACACATATTTTATCAGATTTATCCCTAAAAATTTGATGTTGGCTTCATGGGTGGTTGGGTGTGTAGGTGTCTCCTCTCTCTCTCTCTCTCTCTCTGTCTCTCTCTCTGTGTCTGTCTGTCTGTCTCTCTCTCTCTCTCTCTCTCTCTCTCTCTCTCTCTCTCTCTCTCTGTGTGTGTGATATGTGAGCATGTGTGTGTGTGTGTGAAAGTGACAGCACAACCTGCATGGTCAGAGGACAAGACTCATGTGCTGTTGGTTTCCACCTGTGTGAGCAGGGGGCTCCTTGTTGCTCACAGCTGTGTGTGCCAGGAGAGACCATAAGCTTCCATGGCTTCTCCCTTCTCTACTTCCCATTGTGTGGTAGGAACACTGGGATTTGTGCTCGACTGTACCTGGCTTTCCTGTGGGCTCTGGGGATTTGAACTCAGATCCTCATGCTGACAAGGCAAGCACTTTACTGGCCACCTTCCCAGCCCCTAAATATTTCATTTTTAGATGCATTTTTCAATTGTGTATGTATATGTGTATATGTCTACATATGGCAACATGGAGGTGCCCACAGTTGCCAGATCCCCCGGAGCTAGAGTTATAGTTGTTAGTACTTGGTGTGGGTGCTGGGAATTGAACTCAGGTCCTCTGGAAGAGCAGCCAGTGCTCTTAATACTGAGCCATCTCTCCACCCCCTAAATATTACATCTTGTTATATCACTGTCTATTGCTTCTACCATCTGTGTCGTTTCAGAGCAGTGTCCTTTATAATTAAGATATGTGAAAATGATAAGAAGATAATAAGATACCAGATGTCAGCTATTAGAATATATGAGGTTTATTAAATGAGCATGGGGAAAGAAGGAAAGGGGGAAGGGGTACTCCAGGGAGAGAGAGAGAGAGAGAGAGACAGACAGACAGACAGACAGATGGACAGACAGACGGACAGACGGACAGAGGGACAGAGGGACAGAGACAGAGGAGGAATGAGGAGAGAAGAGAGAGGAAGAGAAAGAGGGAGGGACAAGGTAGGACTGTCCTTTTATATAGCCCTGGGCAGGGCCACGCCCCCATGGCAGGGAGGCAATGACATCACAGGTAGGCAGACTGAAGCAGAATCCTAACGGTATCTATGGGTTTCCTGATATTTTCACTATAGGCAGAGTCCCTTTAAGAGTGTGTGTGACGCCAGCTTGCCTCTCCCTCTGATGTCCCCAGGCTCCCATAGACAGTGCCTTGTCCATGAGCGTCTCAAGGCTGTGTGTGGGCAGTGTTCTCTTTGATTTTTTTTTTCTTCGTAGCTGCTGATTGGAAGTCCATTTTAATGCATTGGGTGCTACATGTATTTTATTTGTTTATATAAAGTATATTTAGCTTTCTTCTGAGAATAAAGTGACTTGGAGACAGTTTGATCCTTTAGTTAAATGGCTCTGGAGCTGGATTTGCATAAAGCTACTTCCTTCCTCTCAGGTCCAAAGGTCGGTCTAGTCCCCCAAACCCCAAAAGTCCAACCACCTGGAAATGAGCTCAATGTGGACTACAGGAGGATTTCTGCTTGTTAGCTAAAAGCCAGCATTCCCCCAAGAACTTGTGAAACTGGTTTCCCTCTACCAGAAGCAGTCACTTCCTGAGGCAGAGGACACATAGGGCTACCTGTGGTGCCTGCTCCCATGTCAAAGCTCATGCTGACCTCCTGGTTCCCTGAGTGGCACAGGAACTCAAACATTTCCAAGTTCAGGCTCCCTTACCATAAACTCTGCATCCTCCTTATAACCCTGTTACTCTCAGTCTCTCTCTCCCTCCCTCTGCACCTCTCTCTCTCTGTGCTCCTGTCTCTCTCTCTCTCTCTCTCTCTCTCTCTCTCTCTCTCTCTCTCTCTCTCTCTCTCTGTGTGTGTGTGTGTGCTCCTGTCTCTCTCTCTGTGCTCCTGTCTCTCTCTGTGTGTGCTCCTCTCTCTCTCTCTCTCTCTCTCTCTCTCTCTCTCTCTCTCTCACTGTGCTCCTGTCTCTCTCTGTGTGCTCCTGTCTCTCGCTGTGCTCCTGTCTTGCTCCATGCTGTGCTGCCCTTCTCCTCTTCCCCACAGATGGCCCTGGCCATGTCTAGTCTATTTTCTCTCCCTGTTCTGAGTTCTTCCAGATGCCTCTGGACGTTCTCTTTCTTACATCTATAATAAAAACCTTCCCCTTAACCATACCGTAGAGCGGTCATGCGTTGGCTTATCCCCACCTCTCAGCCAAGGCCCTTTTTAGGAATTCTCACCCATGCCCCTTGAACTAAGAACCTTTCTCTCTGGCTCTCAAAAGCAAGCTCTGCTTTCCAGCATTGTGTGTGTTCTCAGTGTTTCTCCAGCATCTTTTGGGGGTAGGTCTTTCCTAGCCTCAGGCAATTTCCATTGATAATACTCAGCTGAGTGTGTCCCGTCCTCTCCTCTTCCTGTGTCTCTCCAGTGCTCTTTGTCTGTAGCTCTCCTTGCCTGTGTACTGCCCATCAGCTCTAGTATCATTGGCTCTCCTCGACTCCCAGTCATGTCTCACTCACTTGCAGCAGTACCACGGCCTTAGACAGGTCTCCCGGGGGTAAGTCAGCTCTGGGCCTCACCTTGTTTTCCTTCCTTTCTCATGTTGTTCACTGTTCAGCATTGCCTAATCGGAATTGTCTGGAGTGCCACTCCTTTGGTCTGGTTTGTTTGTTTTTTTAAATGGTTTCAGTTACAGTGTCTCTTACGCATCCTGACAGAGGTTCACAGTCCTGCCATTGACATTGGGATTGGTTGAGAAGTACCAGGGTTGCTTTTGAGCTGGAGCTATGAGGTTCTGTTTGTTTGTTTGTTTGTTTGTTTTCTCCTTCTCGGCAGTTGGGAAACTTGGCTACAAGGATCAGGGACCTCAGCCCCATTGTGCTTTCCAGCTGTCAGGCACTGAGTGCTGCCAGGTCTACTGCATCTTAGAAAGCCACTAAAAGAATAATCCCTCAAGGGCTGCCAATTCCTCCCCCGCATCCTACTTTGGTCAGAATGTAGTCACCGGACAGTTTTAACTCCACCACCTACCACCACCAGAAAAAATAAAATAAAATAAATAAATAAATCTGTTACCATTTGCCAGCCTCTGGGTTACCTGCTAAGAATTTGGGGCTAGGAAAGGTAATGAAGCTTGTCCAGGGATAGGCTACAAAGAGAAAGACCTGGGATTGGACACGAAACCTCCAGAGTCCTATGGCTGGCAGGCCGAGAATTAGTTCTGGGAACTTCCTAGCCTCTATTTTTTTTTTTTTTTCTTCGCTCCAGTCTGGAATCCTGATTTCATCTCTGGTTCCTGCCTCTGCCCCTGAAACCTTACTCTGAGTAGGAGGACGGCATGGTAGGTGATATATACATAGGCTTTGTAAACAGATCCAAGTTCAAATCTTACTTTCTAATTAACTGTGTGACTTGGAGCAAATCACTTCATCCTTGTTGAGCTGCAAGAGCCAATTCCTAGCTGGGTACAGTGGTGGCACATGCCTGTAATCCCAGCACTCAGGGAGGCAGAGGCAGGAGGATCTCTGTGAGTTCAAGGACAGCCTGGTCTAGAGAGTCCAGGACAGCCAAGGCTACACAGAGAATCCCTGTCTAGAAAAACAAAAACAAACAAACAAAAAAATCAATTCCATAGACTCCTATAAAGACATTGCTTTATGGGGTTGATGAGATGTTTAAATGAGATAATATTTAATGTGTTTACTTCCAGCTGGGTAATGGTGGCACAGCTTTAATCCCAGCCCCTGGGAGGCAGAGACAGGTGGATCTTTGTGAGTTCAAGGCCAGTCTGGTCTATAGAGGGAGTTGCAAGACAGCAAGGGCTACATGGAGAAGCCTTGTCTCAAAAAACCAGAGAAAAACAACAAACTATAGGCATACATGAATTGTGTAATTCAAATGATAATTTCTGTACCTCCCATATCTGATTTCAGTCCCTGTTCTGAGAATCTCTTGGCTCAATGTTGTGTTAACAATGCTCCCTGGCTGGGCGTGGAGGTAGCAGTGCACGCCTTTAATCCCAGCACTCAGGAGGCAGAAGCAGTCGGATCACTGTGGGTTCGAGGCCAGCCTGGTCTACAAAAGCAAGTCCAGGACCGCCAAGGCGGATTCAGCCACCAGAGAGACATCAGAAGGAATTGGAGCAGTAAAGCTACAAAGTTCAAGATTCTGTGGGAGGTGTGCTGGGAGGAAACCAGATTAATTTAGAGTGTAAAGAATAGAGTAATAATGGCTCAGTTATTGTGTTGTGAAGCTTATTATTAAACAAATATAAGAGTGTCAATTATTTGTGTGATAGCTGAAAACCTGAAAAACAAACTCAGTTTTAGAAAAGTAACTTTAACAACAAATAAATAAATAAATCATTCACTTCCACATGAGTATTCTTGGGACATGGCAGGCTTCTCTTGGAGAAGGCAAAGTCTTCTTCCCTCATGGTAATATGAGCCATCTGGTCTCAAGAGACTCCATTCACATCAGTCTGTCAGTCTGTGTAAGAAGCCTTCTCTAAAGGCATAAAGTATAAAACCCAGACAACTGAACACGGCCACCTTGTACCTTGAAGCATGAGAGGAAATGTCACTTCCATCTGAAGGGACTGTGGGATCTTCTTGACAACCCCCGATAGCTAATATTTAGGCTCTAATCGTTTCTTGTTGTTGTTTTGATACAGGGTCTCACTATGTAGCTCTGGAATTCACACTGTAGACCAGACTGGCCTCAAACTCACAGAGATCCACCTGCCTCTGCCTCCCGAGTACTGGGATTAAAGTTGTGTGTCCCTTTGTGTAGTGACAATTCTGGAATTTTGGTTTCTTTAAAAAAAAAAACACACACACAGAAATATTTTAAGAAAGTGTTTTCATTTTAATCCCAGGTGTGGGGTATGGGGCTGCTTTGGACTGTGCGCAGTAGCTGACTATAATTTGCCTTGTGCTCTAGCAGAAGTGTGTTTTTTCCAGCTGCAGATAGTTTCTGTGATTGTGTGACATTTGGAATTCTGGGAACTTTTCAGAAGGTACATAAATGCAAAGGTCCCAATAGGCAGCATGGGTTGTTCAGAGGTGGTGACTATGATTTGTCATGCTCAAAGAAGAAACAAAAGGAGAGAAATTGATCCAGGAATCTCAATCTCTCTCACCCCCATATCTCTCTCTCTCCTCTCTCTCTCTCTCTCTCTCTCTCTCTCTCTCTCTCTCTCTCTCTCTCTCTCTCTCTCTCTCTCTCTCTCTCTCTCTCTCTCTCTCTCTCTCTCTTCCCCCAACCTGGCCCTCTGTCCAGTGTTAGTGGGTGAAACCCTGGGGATAATAGTGGTGAAAAAAAGCCAGGCAGTGGTGGCACACACCTTTAACCCCAGCATTTGGGAGGCAGAGGCAGGTGCATCTCTTTGAGTTTGAGGCTAGCCTGCTCTACAAAGCTAATCCAGGACAGCCAGGTAACACAGATAAACTCTGTCTTGAAAAACCAAACCAAACAAAAACAAAAACAAAAAAGGAGAGAAAAAGAAGAACCCACAAAGTAGCAAGACCAGCCACAACTATGCTCAGCCTGTTATTACCATCATCATCGTTATTGGTGCTAACATTTTTAGTTAGGGCCTGTGTTTATGGTTTTAAAGGACTAGATTCTGCAGTTCTTCAGTTCTCTGACTTTAAGAATCCAAGGGTTAGCTATCTGTGGCGACGAGTTTGAGGCTAGACTTGTCTTCGTAGTTCCAGGACAGGCACAGCTACATAGTGAGACCCTATCACAAACAAACAAATCCAAGAATGTCTGTGCTGCATCTCCCTCAGGCTGGGTCATTTCTTTCTTTCTTTCTTTCTTTCTTTCTTTCTTTCTTTTTTTAATGTTTCTCTCTCTCCCTCTCTCTCTCTCTCTCTCTCTCTCTCTCTGTTGCATTAGAGTGCATGTATGTGCTCATGCACACACATGGACTTGTACACACTCAAACACACTTGTTCTTGCTGGTGGAGGTCAGAGGACACACAGCAGCTGTGCTGGCTGTGTCGTTCTGTCACAGGTGTGCTGTGTTGAACATTTGTCTCCGTAACCGGGGAATTCTTCTACCACAAGGACAGAATTGGAGTCCACCTCTAGACCTAGCTCTCAATGCCTGGATGGACATGTCATGCTCACAGGACATGTTTATGGGATGGATAACCCATTGACCAATGGGCCGTGGGAAATGAGTTCTGGTGTCCTTCTCAGCCACCATCCTGGGATTGCATCGTGATGGGGCTGGCAAAGTGAGCATGTTTCTAAAGTTACCCAAGCAAGTAAAAGCAAGACAGAGTTCGTCCTCACGTGAGTTTGGAGCCAAGAGCAAGACAGATCGGAAGGTCTGGGTCTGGAGCAGATGGTAACTGGAATTCAAATGAGGAGCCAGAGGGGAGTCTCATGAGGGAGGCCACACAGCAAGCAGAAGTGCCCAAATGCCCCAGGTGTGAGTGACTCAGTTCTGCAAGTAGTCATTTAAAAAAAAAAAAAGAAGAAGAAGAAGAGGAAGAGGTCAGGGTATACATGTGAAAAAGTCAGGTGTCCTCAGCCGTGTGTCAGAGTCTCATTTCCCAGCCGACACCCTTCAGGACTGTGGAAGCTCTCCAGGGCTGGCCTTTGCCCTGCTTCCCAGGTGCGGGCTGCTGTGGCTGATCCCCAGACACAGCTGCTTCTACCTCTGAGCATCTTCAAGCCCAAAGTCCAGGAGCCCCTGTTTGCCCCAGCCTCAGCCAGATACCCAGCTTCCCTCAGTGGGGCCAGCTCTTTGATCCAGCCACCCACTCCAGCAATGACTCCCTCCAACAAGACAGGCATCACACTGCTGCTGTGTCTCTCCCTCCCCTCCACCCCCCCCCCCCCCCACCCTCCATCCCTTCTACCCCACCCCCACGCCCATTCTCCAGGCGATCTCCACAGGACTGCTCTAAACCGCAAAGCTGACCCTGACTCTCCACCACCACCACCACCCGCCCCCCGCCCCCCCCCCCCCCCCCTCAGGCCCTCCAACAGCTCCCCATCGCCAGTTCCTCAGCCAGGCACGCAGGGCCCTTCACCAGCTACCCTGCTGACTCTCCCAGCCTTCACTCCCTCCGCACCCTTGAACTTCACCTGAGTTCCATCCACTGAAAACAGTGCACACCTCTGTGCCTTTGCCCTCCTTAAGTCCCCTACTCGGTCTTCATTCAGCCTTCCATTGGTCACACCCTGGTTTTATAAGACCGTATACACAACATCATGGTGGCAATAATGGTGTTGTATTAGAGTTCTTTAGTCATGCTGTTTCTCCAGGTGAGAACATATTGTCCTTCCTAGCTGAACTTGTGCCTGGCTCTTTGTCCCTCTATGTCGCTATATGTCTGATGGAGGAAGGGGGAAAGGAGTGAAAGGCAGTCACTGGCACCAGGTGACTGGAGGCAGGAGTGGAGTTGTGGGTTGGAGAGGATGAGAGAGGGATTTGGAGGAAAGAAAAAAAAAGGCAAAGCATGAAGACACAGAGCTGGTTCCAGGAGGGAGCTGAGGAAGCTGCCCAGAGTGTCAGCCTCAGCTCTCTGTGGGGGTCCATCCCATACCTAAACTCTGTGCTCTGAAATCCCCAGAATCCTTGTCATTTCCTCATGGTTGTTGTTTCTGCTGCCCTGGGAGGAAATGACCCTTGACCCTGTCTTTGGGAAGAGTTATTCAGACCTAACCCAAGACAATTGTCTTCTGGGTGGGCTGTGGGCCACATAATTTGCTCCCACCCTGAGTACCGGGATCTCAGCAGGGCCAGGGTGTGGGGCACCCACCAGGAAGCTCAAGCCAGGGCAGAAGAGAGTAGGAACGAGGAACCGGGGAGCCTCAAGGATTTGAGGCTGGACCAGTGGTGAGTTTCCTGTCCTGGTCCTCTTGTTCTTAGTCATACTCCAGATAACAAAGAATTTCAAGCTCAGAGGAGCTGAAGAAATATGACTGGGGTGCGCAGAGAGAGACCTACTACCCATTTGTACCATACTCACATGGCCTGGCACATGGTAGGATCCAGAACCAACTGGAATAATGGGAAAGCGGTCCTCATCCTAGTGGGCTTTCCATAATGATCATTCCTGGGTCTCACCTGAGAGCTGTTGGCTCAGAAAATTGATGGTTTGGACCGGGGGACTGGGATTGTTTGAAAGTGGCACAAGCGGGGCTGGAGAGCTGGCTCAGAGGTTAGGAGCGCCGCCTGCTCTTCCAAAGGTCCTGAGTTCAATTCCCAGCAACCACATGGTGGCTCACAACCATCTATAATGAGATCTGATGCCTTCTTCTGGCTTGCAGACATGGAGGCAGAGCACTGTATAATAATAATTAAGGCCGGGCAGGGTGTGGCATGCCTTTAATCCCAGCACTTGGGAGGCAGAGGCAGGCAGATCTCTGTGAGTTCTAGGCCAGCCTGGTCTACAGAGTGAGTTCCAGGATAGCCAAGGCTACACAGAGAAACCCTGTCTCGAAAAACCAAAAAGAAAAAGAAAAAAAAAAGAAAGAAAGAAAGAAAAGGAAAAAGAAAAGCCCCTCAGCAAGGTATTCCCCTTGAGACTTGGCCCCAGTGGCTAGGTGCTTCCTTGCCTCATGAGAGACTTCTTGCTCCACAGAACACATTCAGCTTCTTCTTCTTCTTCTTCTTCTTCTTCTTCTTCTTCTTCTTCTTCTTCTTCTTCTCATCACCCTGATCACAGAGCACCTGCCACTCTGCCTTGTTATTATTTAATAACACCAGTGCCAAACAGTTAGCACAGGGTGCTTTGTGTAAGCCTCCCTAGGACCCCTTCAGATGGATGACAACAATGACCACAGTGGCGATGACAGTGACAGTGGTAATGACAGGGAGAGGGTATGGAAACACTTACTGGCTAAAGAGCTGCCAGACCCCCTCACCCTCACAACACTCCTTTGATATTGGACGTGTTTTAAATTTTTAGATAAGGGCCCTGAGCCACACAGAGGTAAATTCATTTGCTCTAGGCCACATAGGAGGTAGGAGAGGCAGGGTCTAACCCAGGCCACGGTCCAAGCACCTACCGGGTTTCCATTCTTTTAAGGATGGAAACATTGAAGTGCATGGAGACCATTAATCCAAACTCAACATTTTCATTTATAAGAACCTCTGATCCTGAGGCTGCACACTCCCACATGGCCCCTGCTTAAACTCTTGCTAAGTTATTTTGGGCTGACCTCCCCAATTCCTTGCCTTCCAGGCTCCCTTCCCCTCTCTCTCCCCATAATCCCCAGAGACTTGCCTCCTCTTCTTCAATGCCTGCTTCCCCTCTGACCTCACTCCCTACCCATCCTGCCCCACCTTGCTTCCCTGGAAGCAAGGCCAGCCAGGCCTGGCTGAGGTCACTGCTCCTCAGGCAGGGAGGGATCCAGAAAGACTCAACTGTTTCCCTTGGTTCCCTTAGCTGGTGTTCTATACTGAGTCTGTTGAGTCGAGGAAAGGCACCTGCCTCTCCTGCCACCCTCCCCACCCCCGACTCAGCTTCTCTATTGGTAAGGTGGAGAATGGCCATGCTCTGGTACCTTCCAGGGCTGAGAGAGACCCTGATGAGACCCTAGGCCCAGGAGGGTACATGCTGATGGGCCCACTCCAACTGCCTCATTTTTGGGCAGTGGTTTAGAAAGTAGGGGTTCCCAAGTCAGCCAGATAACACTACATGTTTATTTGACCTTGCTGGTGCCCTTCTGGGCCTCCGTCATCTATGGGACAGGAATCATAGCAGTACCTTCTGTGTACTCTGAGGCCGTTACGGTTGGAAGGAACCATTAAGGGAAAGGCCACTAGCACAGGGCAGGATCTCCATCAGCAAATGGTGGCAAGTGTCCAGTGAGGCCTTGCCTCCCTCTGTGGAATGCAGGGCCAGCATGGGGCAGCTTGTCAGAGACTTGCTAGGTCTCCAGGGTGGGTCTCCAGTCCAGCCATCAGGCCATGGCCACCAAGAATCACCTCAATAACCGAGTGGGTGACATCAGGCTTCCAAATGTCACTGTGTCAACAAAAATGCTATTGAATTCCGAGTGGGAAAGAGCCCCTCTCCTACTTCTCTTTCTCTGGTTTTGGTTTGTGTTTTGAGATGGTGTCCCAAGCACCCAGGTGGGTGTTGAACTCAGTATGGAGCTGAGGGTGACCTTGAACTCCTGCTTTCCCCTGAGTGCTGGGTTAGAGGCTGAGTGCTGCACCACCAGTTTCTTTGCTATTTTTCTCCTTTGATCAGCTAGTCTACACAAAGCCCGGTGCGTTTTCATGATAAGTCTGAGCTCACCACCAGCTCTGCTGTTCATTCCCAAGGGAGCACGACAAGCCATTTCTCTGTCCTGGGTCACACCTTGCTCATCTGTGAAGTGGGTGGGGTGCTCCCAGCCTTTGAGGGTTCCTGTGAGGGTCACGAGAGTCAGGCACAGAGTACGTAAGTCCTCAGCCACCGAGACGCTAGTTTCTTCTATTCTGGATGAAGACACTGATGTTTGCTCATGTGGTTTTGGTGATTTTTGTTTGTTTGTTTTTCAACCGGATTTCTCTGTGTAGCCCTGACTCCTAGTACTCACTCTCTAGACCAGGCTGGCCTTGAATTCAGAGATTTGTCTGCCTCTGCTTCCAGAATGCTCTCTGTCTATCATCTCTCTCTCTCTCTCTCTCTCTCTCTCTCTCTCTCTCTCTCTCTCTCTCTCTGTGTGTGTGTGTGTGTATGTGTGTATGTGTACATGTACGTGTCCACGACACACATGTGGCATTTAGAGGACAAGGCTCAGGATTTTATTTCTTTCACTGTGTTGGGTCCTGGGAACTGTACCTAAGTCATCAGTCTTGGCTCAAGGTGTCATCCAGCTGGCCTCAGTCCCTTGGCTTGTTCCATAGTCAGGAAGAAACAGGCAGTGGTCAGGAGACCTGCTTGCACTCAGGAAGGCAGTCCCCTGGTGCAGGAGGTGTTTGTTGCTTTGTTTTTGTGGTACCAGTGTTCCTCTCTTGCAAGGAACATCTGCCATCCACCCACATCTTCAGCATAGTCTATGACTTTCTGAGGACAAAGACTAATCCGCCTTGTATGTTACACCCTCATTAGTAATGCCCAGCCAGGCCCAGCTACAGCCCAGCTCCTTCAGACTGGGTCAAAGGGAACAATCACCACGAGAGAGGTGTGGCAGGTAAGGCCACATGTACTGTTCCCACTAGAAAGCCCACAAACACAGGACAGGAAATCAGTGGGCTTGTCCCAATAGTTGGTGCAGAGAAGACAGTGACCTTAGACCTACTGCCTGTAGCTTGGCTGGCAGCATACAGCATTGATTTCCCAGTCTGTCCCTGTGTGTCAAGCTGCTTGGTCTTGCTGTCTCTAAGGAAAAACCAAATCCAATTTTTGGTTTGTTTAGAGTGCTGGGGATTGGCCAGCCATCTACCATCACCAATCTGCATCTGGCTCAGAGCCACTTTGAATCTTCTCTCTTCCAAAAACAATAAAACCCCATTTCTAATTGGGCATCGTGGCACACACCTTTAATCCCAGCACTTGGGAGGCAGAGGGAGGTGGACTGCTGTGAGTTCGAGGCCAGCCTGGTCTACAAAGTACGTCCAGGACAGCCAAGGCTACACAGAGAGACCCTGTCTCGAAAAACCAAAACCAAACCAAACCAAACCAAAAAAACATTTCTTATAGATCTAACTGGCAAAGACTAAAATACAAAGGACACTTAGTATTGATGAGGGCTGTGAAAGGGTGGTGGTAGTGGAAGTCTTGGTTTCTTTAAAAACTCAGTTATGTTATATAAATATGTATTTGCTTTAATCCCAAGTGTCGGCTATGGGGCTGCCTTAGTTTATCCACAGCTGATAACAGCCTCATGCAACTCAGAGAGGGGCATTGTCTTTGCCAGCTAGAGAAAATTTAATTCTGAGAACTCTGAGACTGCCTTCCAGAGTGCAAGCAGGTCTCCTGACCACTGCCTGCTTCTTCCTGACTATGGAACAAACCAAGGGACTGAGGCCAGCTGGATGACATCTTGAGCCAAGACTGATGACTTGGGTACAGTCCCCAGGACCCAACATAGTGGAAGCCCATATCACAGCCCAGGCAGAGAGAAAGGACACTTCAAGGAGATGGTTAGAAAATGCTCTGAGAAAGGACACTCAGAGAGAGAGAGAGAGAGACAGAGACAGAGACAGAGACAGAGACAGAGACAGAGACAGAGACAGAGACAGAGACACAGAGAGACAGAAACACACACATAGACAGAGTTAGAGAGACAAAGAGACAGAGATACACACACATACACACACACATACACAAAGAGAGAGACAGAGAGAAACAGAGAGACAGAGAGAGAGGACACTCAGAGAGAGAGAGAGAGAGAGAAAGAGAGGGGGGAGAGAGAGAGAGAGAGAGAGAGAAAGCTTTGCAGAGAAGGTTGAAGGAGGCTGCTTGTTCATTTGCTGGTCATCAGGACTGCCGCATATCCTGATGACTGAGGTTGGTATTGCCCTAAAGAACCCACCGAACCTAACCAGCTGGAAGTAGCTAAGGAAAACTGCACCTCCTTTTCCCACTAACCTTCTTTCTCTCCTGCCTGGTGGGAGGGGGGAAGGGGGGAAGAAGTATAAGAACTGACCCCTCCCAAATAAAATAAAATTTAAAAGTAGCGTGAGTAAAATAGAGTTGAAACAGTAGCACCTACAGGTGGTGTCTTAGGTTTTTGCTGCTGTGATAAAATGCCGTGTCTGAACATGTGCTGTTGACATGTGCAGAGTCATGTCAAAGACCCCAGTGCTTCAGACCCATGGGAGTGGCAAAACCATCCCTAGAAGAGGCTTAGCAAAGTTTTTCTCTGCTCTCGATATGAGCATTTATGAACAACTGACCAGTATATATAAAAAGTATCAACCACAGACAACTACAGCCTGAGACGGCACCCTCCAAAGACCTACAAAACCTACCTCCTTGTCAGCTGGCTGCAAGAAACCGGCCTCTTCCATTCAGACAAGTACAATAAAGGCATTGAATTTTTTGGTTGCTGGTGGTGGTGATGTGTCTCCATCAGGGCACATGCCCTACCCCATCGCTGATTTTTCCGAGTGTTTGTCCTTTCTTCATTCCCTTATCACCCCCAGTAAGGTGTCCAGGACCAGGGCATGCAGGGCAGGTGACCATGACCAAAAGCAACTTGGGAAGAAAAGTGTTTACTTCTTCTTACAACTCTTAGATCGTACTCCATCAGTGAGAGAAGTCAGGGCGGGAACTCAAGGCAGGAATCTGAAGTCAGAAACTAAAGCAGAAACTACAGAAGTATACTGCTCGCTGGCTTGCTCCCCGTGGCTTGCCAGCCTGCTTCCTTACATACCCCAAGACCACCCGCCCAGGTTGCTACCATTCATCGTGGGCTGGGCCTTCCAATACCTATCATTAATCAAGCAAATGGTGGAAGGTCACAGTGGCGCACGCCTCTATTCCCAGCACTCTGGAGGCAGAGGCAGGTGGATCTCCAGAGGTTCAACGGAAGTCTGGTCTACATAATGAGTCCCCAAAACAATCAGGGCTATATAGAGAGAAGCTGTCTCAAACTAACTCTGCAGACTTGCCTGGTTTTTGTTTGTTTGGTTTGTTTGGTTTGGTTTGGTTTTTTTTTTTTTTTTTTTTTTTTTTGAGACAAGGTTTCTCTTGTGTAGCCATGGTTGTCCTGGACTTACTTTGTAGACCAGGCTAGCCTCCAACTCACAGAGATCTGCCTGCCTCTGCCTCCCTGAGCGCTGGAATTACAGGCGTGTGCCCCCTTGGCCGGCTTAGGCCAATCTTTATGGAGACATTTTCTCTATTTAGAGTCCTCTCCCAGATAACTCTAGCCTGTGTCAACTTGGCAAACAATAACAACAGCAAAATATAACATGCAGGTCGTAGCAAATTGAAGGTATGAAACCTAGAATTTCCCATGCAGCAATTCAGATCTGAAAGGAAGCACAAGATGTTAAGAAAAAAAAAAATTGAGACAAGGTTTTACACTGTAGCCCTCTCTGGCCCACCTCAAGCTTTTCATGATCCTCCTGCCTCAACCTCTTGAGTATTAGGATTATAGGTATAAACCACCACACTCTGAAAAACTTATAATTCTTGAAGCACAATATGTCAACATCTTAAAAATTACAGAGTTTCTTTTCATCTTGTAATTCTTCTCCTACAAAAATTTATACTGGGATACTAATATTTTTTCTTATAGAGTTATTAATAATTACCTCAGGATGAAGGCATCCTATCTAAGGCATCCAGTGGAGCCTCCATTCCATCATCAAGACTATCAGTTGTTAAAAAAAACTGTGTCGTGCCTGATGTGATGGCACATAGATGTAATCCTAGCACTTGGGAGCTAGAGGCCAGAAGGCTAGGAGTCCTAGGTCATCTCTGGCTACACAGAGAGTTTAAGGCCTGGGTAAACATTATCTCAAACAAAACAAAACAAAAAACTGTGCTAGGAAATTTCTACTTGCAGAGACATGTTCATTACTGGCAAGTGACACAGCAATCTAAACCCAGAATGGTCTACATTCATATAACTGGCCAATAAACCAATATGCCTGCTCCACTGGGGCTTGACCTCTTAGAACTCAGCTGCCAGGCCAGAGGAAAACCAGGCTATCCTGCAACAGGCAGGCGAGGATACAATACCACATGAACAGATGGGCCCAAACATGTACCTACAAACACAGCTGCATGAGTGACCTCAGCTGATGTCATGTGCAATGGCTCAATGGGTTCCAAAGCCACAAGTCCTTGCTGTTTAAAACCACTGAGTCTGGAGGTGCTTTCTTTCCTACGCTGTGGTTGAAGCCTGCTGCTGTCCTCATGTCTAGTTTTCAGAGTACACACAGCCTTTTTCTGCAGCAGCTTCCTCCTATGAGTCCTCATCCTTGTCAGCTCCAGGGAGGCAGCGCTTTGAGCGACCCCAGCTTACTGAACCTACTACCGCTGGCCAGTGACTGTACAGCCTTCACAAATACCAGTGTGAGCATGATAAACATTCATATATATAATGTGAGTCTTCTTCTATGAAGAAAAAATTACTCAATGGCAGCCGGGCGGTGGTGGCTCACACCTTTAATCCCACCACTTGGGAGGCAGAGGCAGGCGGATCTCTGTGAGTTCAAGGCCAGCCTGGTATACAAATGGAGCCCAGGACAGCCAAGGCTACACAGAGAAACCCTGTCTTGAAAAACTAAATAAAAAATAAAAATTATTCAATGGCTACTCATTCCTGGTAGAAAAACCAGAAAAATGATTTCAAAATAAGAAAATAATAAGACTACTAGTTTTACTACCCATAGATCCCATAGGTAACTTGAGTTGTCATATAGCATGTATCTATAGAAATCCAGCTATGGGGCACATTATAGCCTCACACTGTAGCCCAGGCTGGCCTCAAACGAAGACAATCCTTCTGCCTCAATCTCCCAAATTCTGAGATCACAGGCATGAGTCACACCTGGATTATTTACATTTGAATTTGTGACAAATTTACAGCTTTGTAACCTTTTTTTCCACTCCAGAATATCTCAACTTCCTTTCTGTGGCAACCAGTTGACCTCAAATGAACATCCTAAGCCAGTGTACATGCACCTGTGTGACATGACACACACCGTTTTTCCACTAGGTTCCCACAGTGAGGGACTCTGTCTGCTTTGTCTGGGGCTGGTAGGGGTTACTTTTGGCAACACCGCTCTCAGCATAAAATTGAAAAGAATCTGAGAGACAAGGAGTAGCCTCAAGCCACCCAGCAAACTTGCCGTGGAGGCCAGATTGAGCAACCCTCTGTCCTCCCGAGTCTCCAGCCACAGCACTCTCCCTGTCTGAGTGAGGCACTGGACTGTCCTGGATTTCAAACTTCTATAAAGATAGGATCTCACTCTCCCTCTATTAAAGTGTGAGTCAGCTCCAGCATCAGGATGAGTCACCCAGCTCTTCCTGATGAACGTGCCTGTGACTGCCAGGAGACACAGGAGGGGACAGCCAGGAAAGATGGACATAGGTAACCTGCTCTGTTAGGGGTGAGCTATGGGAGCTATGTGTTTCTTTTCCATCTAAATTACTTCATGGTTCATTCTTTTTTTTTTCCTTCTTTCTTTCTTTCTTTTTTGTTTGTTTGTTTGTGTTTGTTTGTTGGTTGTTTTGTTTTGTTTTCAAGACAGGGTCCCTGGCTGTCCTGAACTCACTTTGTATACCAGGCTGGCCTCGAAATCACAGAGCTCTGCCTGCCTCTGCCTCCAGAGTGCTGAGATTAAAAGCGTGTGCCACCACACCCGACTCTACATGATTAACTCTAAACGTGAAGATGCTCTCATTTCAATTTGCTACTAAGGTCCTCCCTCACCATGGTCTCCAGCAGCAGCTTAACATCCATGCCACAGTTTCCTCAGCCTCTCTTGTCTTCCCAAGGGGAAGGGGGGAGGGGGAGGGACAGCGTGTGGGAAGGTGTCTTGTTGGTTACATCAATGTGAACCGCATGCCCAGTCGTCCACGCCTCTGTAGAACTCAGTTCTCAGAACAAGCGAGCCAAGTCTGCATTCCCATGCGCCCCGAGCTTCTCAGGCTCTTCTCCTCACTGCTCCCCACATCTTTATGGAAGGCCTCCCGTGTGCTAGGCCCAAGGCGCAGAATAGAACCCACCTCAGAGCCCTACAACTTGAAGAGTATTCAGGGTTCAATTTAGTACAAGAAAACATCCACAAAGAAGAAGTAACTGGCTTAGCACAACATCTCTGGCAATAATACCAGACTTCCAACTCCCAGAACTCTGCCATTCCTGAGGCTCAGACCATATCCAATCCTCTCTCCAATCCCAGAGGCCTACAGGGGGAAAAAATATCAACATACAGAATTTACAAGAGACAGGAGCCTGCCATCCCGGGGTAAACAGGGCTTGGAAGATGTAAAAACCTGGATATAATGGCTACTACTCCCCAAGTACTTGTATGGTGATCATCCAATAGTGACTTTCTCACTCCATATTCACAATCAGTTCTACAGGTGGAGATATTCCCAGCATGCATTTGGGAGACTCAGATCAGGTCACACATCCAAAGCACACAAGCATGAAGCAGGTCTGTCTCTGAATCCTGTACTATAATCTTCTCCACACTTTGTCACCTCCTCCGTCATTTATCCTTTGGCTCTGTCACTCATTAAGCATTTATAGTTTATTTCCTGTGCCAACTAACTTGCTGGACAGAGGAAAGCTGGGGATGACAGAGGGCTTGCCCTGGAGAGGTATTTATCTAAGGGAAAGATAAGGCTCAAATAATTGTAATCTAAGCGATTAGAGCCAGGCTGGGCAGTTGCTTGGCTAGTGCTAGGCCAGGGCCCTAGACAAGTCCTGTTGGTCCAGTCTTTATTGAGTCTAAAGATTTGTGTGGGAGTGTGGGAGTTATAGCATGTAATGGTCAAAGGGCAAATTTTTCTGCAGTCAGTTCTCTCCTTCTACCTTGCTTTTAAGTTTTATTCATTTTATGTCTCTCTCCGTGTTTTTCTCTCTCTCTCCAAAATGAATTTTGTTATTCTCTCTAACTCTCACCTTGTTTTTGAGGCAGGGTCTCTCTTGTTTCTTCCATTGTTTTGCCAGTGGGAGCTCCTGTCTCCAGTTCTCATTCAGTCTGGGTATACTGGGATTGCAGATGCAGCCTCTGGATTCTTATGTAGGTTCTAGAATTTGAACTCAAGTCAAAGGCTTTGCACTGCAAGTGCTTTCATCCAGTGAGCCATCTCACTGGTTCCATGTTTTTAAAATCTAGGTACTAGGTACTAAAACTACTGACTACCAATATGATTTGGGCAAATTTCTTTACTTTGTAGAGCCTTTCTTTCCTCCTTTAGAAAATGGAGATGAAAAAATACAATCATCTCATAGAATTTCTGAGGAGATTAAATTACTGTATTTTCCAGTGTATAAAATGACCCTGCCCCAACTTTTCCACTTAAAATATAGAAGTTAATACACTCTCCGTATAAGACTCCCCCTCTTCCAATGCACTCCCTGTGCAGCAGACTCAGGCATGTGTCTATTTGCATGCAAGGCACAGACAGCCAGGCATTAAAAAGTTAAAAAGTCATCTTATATGCTGGAAACTACCTAGATTATTGTATTGTTCCACTTAACAAACGTACAAAAAGCAGGAGGTAGTGGCTCACCTGAAAGCTGAGGCAGGGGGATTGTGAGTTTGACATAATGTGGCTCTTCTGAAAAACAAACATGAAAAACTTTCAAAATAAAATAACAACAAGAAAAAAATATGTTAACAGCATGTAGCAGCTTTTAGTTTTTTTGAGAGGTTTGGAGTACTGGAAGACACAGACAGGGGACATCTCCCTAGAACTATGTAAAGATTTTAAGGAAAACCAAACAGAAAGCCAATGTGCATTCAGACAACTGCAGAACTCAGAAACACACACACAGTTCAATGTTTTCATAAATGGAACATACCTGTGTCACCAACATCTTAAAAAGAAACATTATCAACAGCGTCAGGGCTTGGGTGTGGTGAGACTGGCCCTCCACACCCAAGGAAAGCTCAAGGCAGGGGTGGGTAGGGGTGCCCCAAAACCCAGTTGTGAAGATAAATAGTGCCCTTAATGCAACTTCTCCCTCTCTCTCTCTCTCTCTCTCTCTCTCTCTGGAATCAAACTCTCTATCCCTGAAGTTCAGTCCCAGTCCTTAATGCCATATTCTTGAGAAATCAAAAAATGATAATAATGAAGAAGAAAAATCCATGATGACAAAGTATCAAAATTTTCAATAAAGTTGGGATTAGTTACTTCTAGCTGCTGAGTCATATAAAAGCTTGGGGCAAAGAGAAAAACACCAGGACTGCTGATTGGCTCTCCAGCTGCCTCACCCTGATTACCCAGCAACCCCCGACTCCCCCACCCTACCCCCGGAGCCCCTCCCTTCCAGACAGAACTGTTCTCCAGACTTCTGAACTCCGGAGCGTTTTGCATGTTGTGTGTATGCAAACACACGATTTTGCGTATGACCTTTCATGTGATGCCTGTGAGATTTAGCCATGTCGTCATATGCCATCTGCTTAAAGCAGAGAGTGATGTTTGAGAGACAAAGGTCATGGCAGGTGGGAAGATACCTGAGAAATGGCTCTATCTAATGGAGGGTAGCAGGGGGTGGGGGAGGCAATAGTCCTATGGAAAGGCAGAAGCCACAGGATTGGTTGGACTAGGGTAATAAGGTGAGTGGCAGGTAGCTCGCTAGGGCAGTTTGGAGGTACCATCTTTGGGGTACTTGGAAGACTGGTGGTGGAGTGGTGAGTTTAGATTTAAGATTTGAGTGTGAGCGCCTGTGGGACACCCAGGACACCGTCCTGAAGGCAGCTAGATAGCCAGCTGTGGCGTTCAGAAAATAGCATGCCCCGGATCAATGAATAGGTGGTAGCACTCGCAGAGAGGCACACCAGACGATCGGGGAAGGGACACCGATGAGATAGATCGGAGCAGGTGGTTGGAACAGGTGTGCATATCAGACTATAATATAAAACACAGAGAACTGTCCTGCCTGGCCCAGCATGTCCTCCGGGAGTCCTATACCATGTTTACATCCAGCGCAGGAGGATCTGAGTTGCAAAACAGCCTTCAGATTAGAGGCGCCCCATCCCGGTCCCTGCCTGAGCCCCTTGCATCAGCTGCCACTGATTCAGCAAAGCCTTTTCGCCCTACGCGGTATACTTGCCTTTAAAGGCAACAGAGCCTTTTCCGGGCTCTCTTACTCACTCTTCGTAGCAGCTAGGACCCGCCCCGCAAAAGCACCGCCCATTCCTAATTCGTGCTAGTAGACACGCACCCGGCAGGCACCCGCCTGCATCATCCTGGGCACCTGGCACCTCTCCGCTAGTCCGGGTAGCTCTTTTTTTCTTCCAGACTGGCTGGGGCTGGAGCAGCTTGGAAACAACCCAGAAAAAACTGCGTTCGTTTAAGGGCTGAAGTCAGCCTCCAGGGAACAAAGCTGCCAGTGTAGGCACAGACCAGCGAGTCTCACCAGGTCTTGGGGGTCCACCGTGGGACTCTACCTCCTCCCATTCAGAAGCCTCAGGTCCGGGCGGGTTTGCTGAGCTGTCATCGGGTTCTTTTCCTCTGAAACCCTCTGTGGCTCTCCACTCCCCACTCGGCTCTGGCTTAGTAGGGGCCAATCACACTACAAGGAGCCACTTCTCCAGGCCTCTCTGTCCACATCCCTGCCCTCCGTGGCACACCATTCCAGCTAAGGCTTTATATCTCCTGGTCTTTCTCTGGTGCTCTCCCCTAGATAGGGTTAAATTCTGTTTCCAAGGACTCGGTCTCCAAGACAATAGTCCACCTAAGAATCTAACCTCTGAGCCAGTGTCCATGGCTCCTGGTGAATTTGCCTCTAAACAGTAGCCTCCAGGGGCCGTAAAACATTTACAGAGAGGAGAGAGACTTGGAATTCCAAGCAGACAATGGGATCTGTGTCTGGGCAGGTATAGGGAGATGGGGGAAAGCAACGTTGTTTCCTGGCTACTCTGTTTTTCCTTGAGTGCCATCGGACCATGGGACTGGGCTGAAATGCTGACACCAACAATTAGTGCAGTTTGAGCAAGGTCTGGTAGTGCAAGCCTTTAATCCCAGTATTTGGTAGGCAAGTGGATCTCTGTGAATCCGAAGCCATCCTGGTCTACAGAGTGAGTTCCAGGACATCCAGTGCTCTATAGTGAAACCCTCTCTCAAAACCAAACCAAACCAGAAGTGTTAGTGCAGTTCACTTTGGGAGAGCCTTGTCCACACCAGGAGCAGACTGTGGTTTTAGAGTCGCGGGGTTTGAAGCTGACATGAGCTGTACGTTTGGCAAGTCAGTTGCAGAGCTGGAACTCCAAAGTCTGAACCTTGCGGTTTATGGTGTTGTCTAAAGATCTTTTTTCTGAAATCATTCATTCCGCTCTTCTGTCTAGACCGGCCTTCCCATCCAGCTGCCTACTGAACTCCTATACTACCTTCCAAACCCTGCTCTGTATCACCTCCCCCTTCCCACAGAGCTACTTCCTGGGAACAGCCTCACCCACCCCCCCCCACCCCTTACCCCCCACCCCCTTATCCCGTACTCTCCCTTGGTGATGTTTTTTACACTCCCCCTCTCCCTGAAGCTAGGAATGCTCTCTCTCTCATGCCTCTGTCCCTAGGAAATTTGACTAGTACAGGACCGGCACAGAGGAGGAAAAGGTGGCTTGTTGGTGGCGAGATAGGCATGTGCTTCTGTGATGGGGGAAGTTGAGTTTGTGAACCAATGCTGTAAGGAAGGGCCTGGGTGGTCGGGTGTGTGGGCCTTGCTCCAGTCCTGATATCAGCTGTACTGAGGGAAAGTAACAGGGTCCAGGGCCGAAGACAGCAAGAGCAGCGCCAGGTCTCACAGACAGCAGAGAAGGAAAGGGGGGTGAGGTGGTGAGCAAGGTGAGAGAAGGAAACCCCAGACTTACCAGGCCCACATGCTTTCCTTTTCAGGGACCCATGCCCAACAAGGGTGCCCCCTAGGCCAGCAGCTGACACACAGCTCAGCTTCTTGTCTCTAACAGAAACTACCTTCTCTGAGATCCCTCCCTCACCCGAACCTAGGTGGGAAACTGGGACTAGAGGCTCTTCCCTCTATGGCCTCCGGGGAAATAGAGTGAACCCAGATGACAATAATGCCACCACCATAGAAGCTATGGACTGTCATGCTGAGCATTTTCAGAGCTTGCCTGTAAGTCTCATAGCACGGGGTTTGATACAAACTCCATTTTATACAGAAGAAAGCTCACTGGCTAGGAGCTTGCCCGGGACCAGCTAGAGCCAGTTTATTATATAGGTGAGCTGGTTCAGGGCCAAGGTGTTCTGTGTCCTTAACCATTTAGACACCCAGCCTCTCTGCTTTTCCCATTTAGGTGTCACCATACAGTCAGAAATAGAGGTAGGTGGCAGTTTTGCAGCCTAAAGAAGCGGTGGGCGTGGATTCTAGGCGCAAAAGAGGAGTTGAGCTTAGGAGCAGGAATACAGGGCACGGAGAGGGGAAACCCGAACTCGGAGCCAGACCTCCCGTGGTCTCTCTAATAAATTAAATACCACTGTACACGTAACATCGCGGTTGTAAACACCCTCCAAATATTAACTCGCTTAATCTTCCTGACAACCCAGGAGGTTGTACTATTATTATCTCCAGTTTACCAAGGTTTATCCAGCAGCCTAGCGTGGAAACCGGAGTCCCAGGCGACCGCTTTATAGCCCGGCACCATTTTGCTAGTGGCCGCTGAGACTCAGAGACGTGTACGAACCAGCCCAGAGCCACACAGCGAGCGCCCCCCTCGGGTGCACGCGCGCGCTCAGCTCGGGACTACCAAGTTGAGCATCTAGAGCTAGTCAGGAACCCTTCCCCCCCACCTCCACCCGGCAGAACCACGCCCCTCGGAGCCCCGCCCCGGACGTGCTGCAAGGCCCCCCCCCCCCCGGCCCACCTACACTCCCCCCCCCCCCGCGGCGCGGGCCAATGGCGGCGGTCCTATAAAAAGGCCGCTCCGCGCGCTCTCCCGCAAGAAGCTGAGGATCTCTTGTGGGTTGCTTTTCTAGACTACCGGGTCCCAAGATCGCCAGGTTGTGGAGGTCCGGCGGGAGACGCATAGTCACAGCAAGCCCGTTCCCCGCCTCGCAGCAAGCACAGCTAGAGCCTCGAGCGCACCGCGGCCATGGAGCCCAGCAGCAAGGTGAGTGGCGGGGCTGTGCGCCCCGGGAGGGGACATGCTGCGGAGCGCTGGGGTCCGGGGGGCGCCCGTGCGAGGCCCCGCTTCCCCACGCGGCTGGGGCGGGGGCCGCGGATCAGGGGCCCTGGCGCCGCACGTCGCGCACGACCTCGGCGGCTCCTCCCGCGCGGGGGAGGGGGCCGGAACGCGGCGCCCATTGGCTAAGAGGGCCGAGCCCCCAGCCGGGCCCCGGCTAGGCGCGGAGGAGGCGGGACCCGCCTGGAGCCCGCGCCGCGCCCGGAACCCGGGCCTTGGGGGTGGCCGGGAGGAGAAGGCACTTCCTCCAGGCCAGGGTCGGGAGACGGCGTGCTCCCGGCACACCTCGATGCGCAGTCCTCCAGGGATGAGGGGCTTTTTCCGGGGCAAGCCACTGTGTAGATAGGATGGGTCTCTCATCACCTGTGAACAGGCTTGCCCTGCAGTGAGCCGATTTACTGAACCCCTCCTGGGTGTGCGACATTGTTTCTTTTCTGCCGTGCCTTTGCTTTGTGTAGAGTTTGTTTTAGTCGCTTAAAAAAAAAAAAACCATTTGGATATTCTCGTTTTAGTCTATAGGAAGGGACAAGGATGCGCACCTTCCGCGACCTCCGCCCTTCCTGCCCCCATTTCCTTTTTAAAGCTAAGAGCAGCGTGAACGTGAGCTAAATCCCGGGTTCCTTTACTGGGGAGTGGAGGGCTTTGGCTTTTGGTGTGACCAAGCAAAGTTCCAGTTGGCTTCCGATGGTCATACTGGCGCCACGGTGATAGGGTATAACCAGGTAAAAATACAAAAAATTGAAAGACGGAAGCCTGAAGTCTTTCAGAAGCTACTTTAAAACTCCGAACTTTGGTTTCTCCACTTAGAGCTTTTCTCCCTGACTTCTTCAAATGCAAGCCTGTGTTACCCTCTGTAGTGCCAGGCCTGGATTGATCCGTCTGTCTTTGTTTCTTTCTTTTCTTTCTTTCTTTCTTTTTTAGAGACAGGGTTTCTCTGTGTAGCCGTGGCTGTCCTGGACTCACTTTGTAGACCAGGCTGGCCTCGAATTCACATCGATCCACCTGCCTCTGCCTCCCGTGAGCCACCACGCCCGGCCGATCCGTCTTTCAAAAGTCCTTGCATTTTGTTTTTGTTTTGGAAACAGTCTCACTATGCAGCCCTGGCTGTCCTAGAACTCTTATGTAGTCCAGGCTGACCTCAAACGCAGAGATCCTGCCTCTGCTTCCTGAGCGCTGTAAAGCCCGGCACCTCAGCATTCCGCCTGGATATATCTTTCTTGAGTGGATAAGGTGACTATTCTGAGTGCAGAAGAGTGAAGGTGAAAATCGACGGGTGATTGATCACCTGGCTCATGGCTAAACTACCTCTCGGTGCCCTTCTGTGTGTCTCTTCACCAGGAACACACAGAAGGGAAGTAAGTTTCCTCAAATCACACAGTTCCTAACGTCTGGGCTGCGTTCACTGTCCCTTTTCACTCGTGTTTTGAATTGTGAGCAGCAGGAAGAGTTCACTTAACTTCTGGGGCAGCCCTTGTGGCGTCTGGAGTAAACGCTGCCACTGGCAGGGGGATGGATGGATTCACCCCTACCGGCTCCGTCTATAACTTATGCAGAATACCTTTTTCCCTGTGGTTTATCTCTGTAATGATAAATTTGTGTTCTTGCACTGTTACGCCAATAGAATCTGATCCCCTCACCCCCCACCCTCACTCCTACCCCCACCCCCACCCCCGTACACACACAGGTTTCTCTGTAGTCCTCCCTGGATGTCCTGGAACTCAGAGATCCGACTGCCTCTGTCTTCCTGTAACTCTGAAAGCACAAGAGAGCAGTTGCCGTAGTTTTTTGTTTTGTTTTGTTTTGTTTTTGAGACAGCGTCTCTACAGAGCACTGGCTGTCCTGGAACTTACTATGTAGACCAACAGATCAGACTGACTTTGAACTCCCGCCTGCCTCTGCCTCCCAGTGCTGGGATTGAAGGCGTGCGCCACTATACCCAGATTAGGTCCTTTTTCATTATCTTGTGTACTTTCTGGGAGGAAAAAAAAGCCCTAACCTTTGCAGACTGCTGATTTCTCCAATCAGGGCAACAAGCCTTTTGGGTTGTGTATTAAAACCTAGTCCTGGAAAGCTGTTTAAATGTCCATCGTCAAGTCACATCACGTCTCAGGTGCGCTCCTGTAGTAAGGAGCTTAACTTGAGTAGGAAGTAGGGCGGGGCATGTGGAAGCTCCTGACCGGCAGGGGCTGAGCTCCTCCCGGCTCCACCTTTTGTAGCCATCCACGGCTGGCCTAGTGCACATCTAGTCCCCGTGGTCCTTTGCTTTACGGGTCAGTCTCTGCGCTCAACGGAAGACTATTTAAAAACCACAGGGTTCTTCGGGATCCAGTGGTAGAAGGACATAAGTATCTGAGGTTCACAGTGAGGTTTTCAATTCTCACTTAGCTCAATTGCCTCACTTGCAGAAGACAGCAGTTTTAATCATTAGACAGTAGCATTTAGTGTTAGGGGTGGAGCGCGGAGGCCTAGAGAGATGGCTGAACAGAGAGAGGCACTTTACCTGCTGGGCATGAGGATCTTTGTTCATCCCTGGCACTCACATGGTAGGAACAAAGCTGATTCCTGCAAGTTGTCCTCTGGCCTTCATATGCACATTGGCATGTGTCACTCCCCACTCTACACAAATAAGTAAGCAAATGTAATTTTAAAGTTAAAAAAAAAGGAAAGGAAAAGGAAAAAGAGCCAGGCAGGTATGCAAATGAATCTCTGAGTTTGAGGCTGACCTTGTCTATATAGCGAGTTGCAGGCTTGTAGCTATGGCCATAGTAAGACCCATCCCTAACTACATTTGGAAAGGGTGGACCCAAAACACGTGTGCCCACTCCTGTGGACGCTCCATAAGCCTGCCTTGTTTCCTTGAATCCCTGTGACACGCTGGGCCATGAGTAACCTTCTGCCTCAGGTGAAGCCTGCATTCTAGCAGCATGTGCTTTTAGGGGGCCGGGATGCGTGCTGAGCTTTGAGAGTTGCTCAGAGAAGTCATTAAAACTCTTCACTGGTCAGGAGTCTGGTGTGTATAGACCGCATGGTCGGGGGTGGGGTGGGGTGGGGGAGCCAGGACAGAGTGCCAGGCCCAGAGCTAAGCCAGCTACTGTGGCTGCCTGCCCTGCCTTAGGCTTCTGGTTGAGGTCCGCACAGTGCCAGGCAGAGGCACAGCTCTGTGGCGGAGCCCTTGCCTAACACGTGCCAGGGTTTACAACTTCACTGTGACGGAAGTGGGAGAGTCCGTGCAATGATGGCCTTAAAGCTCAGAGAAAAGTGACTTCAGAAAGTTTATGAGCTAAGCTCCCCCCCCGCCCCCAAATATGCTGCCAGCCTTTGCACGTAGCATGAAGATAAAGGGAACTCATCAGGAAGAGACCTTCTGGCCATAGGGGCCAGTGGACTTTGAAGATTTGAGGTGTTTTATTGTGCTGGCAGACACCCCCACCCGCAGTCCCATGTTCTGTGCCATCTTCCACCCATCTCAAAGCAGAAGTCTTTAGGCTCCAGGACTTCCAAGCCGTTTCTGGGTACAGTGAGAATCTGAGGTTTGCATTGGGTCTAAATGGACCTTTGGAAGCTTCTGTGAGGAAGCCTCCGTCTCTGTCTCTGGTAGTTGCGGTTAAGACTGTCCTCTTGCCCTCTATCAGGGTGGTGGCTATTGTAAGTAAAAAGAACCCCCTTTTTCGCACCATCTTAGAGACACAAATAATGTCAACAGGCCCAAGATGATTCCTGTTCAGTGTCCACCCTCTGGTTCCCCCTTACTTTCCTTTCCTGGCTGGGTCAGCCCCCAAATCCCCGTGTAATCAGCTTGTGACTTGAGGGAGCGCAGCTTTGCCGGGTGCCTCCTGGTCACAGGGTGTTGGTGCCCAGAGCTCTGCTCCAGCACCAAGGGTACAAACATCAAGCCCCTCCTCCCCCCTCCCCCAGACTGGCAGAGCTGTTCCCCTGGAACAAAGGGGAAACTGTACAACATTGGCCTGGGGCCTGCAGCCTCACCCCCTCACCTCTCTCCTGGGCACAGAGGTGACAAAGCCATTCAGTCTAGCAACCACTGTCCTAGGATGGCAGAGGCCAGGAAAGCTCAGAGAGCTTGTGTCCAGACTGGCCTAGCCTAAAACAAATCTCCAATTGTTACCTCCCTCCCAGGGAGAGGTGGAACAGAGCCTGAGGCTCTGTCATTCGGCCACCAAGCCTGGCAGAAGCTTTAGGCAGGAACGTTGAGGTTTTTGCAGTAACTGAGCCAGGGCCTTCTGGGCCTTGAACCTGGTGGTTCTTGCTTACCCCAAGGCTTTGACATCCAGACAAGGCAGACCGTTCTTACCAGGCCCCAGATGACACATCTGCCCAAATTGCTTAGTCCATAGCTCATGCCCTCTGTCTTGAAATTGAGAGCGCGCTTGGAAGGGCTACTCCGAAATTGCTTTCTTACCTTGTCAGACATCCCTAGCCTATGATCACAATCTTTTGTGGATCAGCCACACTGAAGTGTGCTAGGTGTGAGCCACCCTGTGTAGAGCCATGAAGACTGTTAGCTCTCTGGTCTGCTTTCACAGCAGACTGTGTGGGGGGGTGGGGGATGTCTAGTGTCTGCTGGAGGAGGGATGGGGAGCCTCGCTAAAGGGAAGCAAGAAACAGTACCTCTTAACTTTCCTTCAGCATCAAGCCGTAAACTACGGCTATCGTCCTGACCTGAGCCATGGCTTCCTGCTCAGCTCTCCTGGTATGTGACTCTAAGTGGCCCTCCAGTGTACCAGAGCAACTCTTCAGGGTCCTGACCCATGTCCATGATGCTCTAGGCCCACCTCACCTCCCTATCACAGCCTTGGGTGTGGCCGGTGGTGGCCATGTCAGTCACATGGCTAGTTTGGACCAGCTCCCTGGAGAGTAGTGTGCTAGCTGCTGAAGAGATTTCCGTCAGCCCGAATGTGGGCCTTAGTATCCGGTTAGCCAGCTTTGCCTTCTGAGTTGGGGGCTGCATCGTTGTGCGGGCACTGCACTGTGTAAGAACAGCGACCGCCTTCACCCACACATTTGGCTTCTGGTCTCAACACCACCTTTATTCTCTCCATGAAGAGCCCTTCCGACCTCAACAGCCAGAGTACGATTCTAGGACCTCTTCACTCCCTATTAGTGTGTCATGCCCACAGGCAGTTGCATCTCAGTACCCGATCTTGTGAGTTAGTCTGCTCTGTTGGCCCTGTCCTTACCCCCACTCACCTTATGTCACAGTCAACTAGGCCCACATCTTGCCTGACCACCATAATGTCATTTTTCTCTCCTCTAAACATTTACTTGCAAGAGCTGACCTGGCCATAAATCTGGGCGCAGTGTCTCTCAGCTAAGTAAAACCCTCAGCTAGAATGCTGCACTGGGGGATTACCATCCCCCCAACACTTCTGAAGACTGTGCTAGGCCTGCCAGGCCCTGGGGTGGTGTCCAGTAAAATTCCCAGATGTGACTAGAAAATAAAATTGGAGTTTCAGAAAACACAGAAGAAGTAGTGGAGTAAACTAGATACCCACAAAAGTAAAAGAACAAATACATCTTTTCTCCCAGTTTTCACAGTAGTGTTTACTCCCGAGGCTTCTTTTGTGTATGTGTATACACATGTC
The DNA here is from genome assembly GCF_903995435.1 of Acomys russatus. Lineage (NCBI taxonomy): Eukaryota > Metazoa > Chordata > Mammalia > Rodentia > Muridae > Acomys > Acomys russatus. Next base: position 14,847,028 of record NC_067165.1, read on the forward strand.
CTTGGGTGCAGAATTGGTGTGATGGCTCACACTTCTGTGTTGTGTAGCCCGTCCCGTTGGCCAACCCAAAATGAATACTTCAGTGCCCTGCACAGTTAAGGTATTGGCACCTAGCAACTCAGGGGCCTTCAGGGTTGAGGTCTACATCCCAGGTATCCTTGCACAAATCACTGTCTTCCTCACACAATATAATTATACCTGTGGGTTTTGGTTTGGTTTGGTTTTTGGTTTTTTTTTTCCTTTCCAGCATATGCAGATGTTTTGCATTCTTTTCAACAGCTGCATAGTATTCCATTACAGGCATGTTTCGCTGTGCCCTTGCACTTTTATATATACTGCACATCTATACTTTCTCCACGCAGGACATTACACATTCCTGTTCGGCTCTAGCTGTCAACCGAAATATCAAGTTACACAGGCAGGGATTTGCTTCAGTATATAACCGAATCCCCGTTCACTCAGGTAGCCCTGGGAGCGTGTGCTCAGACAGTCTTCACTCAGCAGTGTCTTAGGAAAACCTCACAGAGAATGGAAGATGTAGGGGAAAGGATTTTCATAAGGTCACAAAAGCGGTGGAGATGGGACTTAAACTTGCTGAGAGTGACAGCGACCTTTGTCTATGCCCAGTCTTAATCAAATTAATTTTCTCTGTTGAATTGGTGCCAGTGCACCACTGGATACACCTGAGGGGTGTCAGCTTCTTTAGGGTCCCTTTATTCACCCCAGGTCTACTCCCACAGGCCAAGGAGGTAGTAGATTGCTCCTCGTGGGAAGAACACTCCCCTCCAGCTACTTACGGATGGTTTTGCCTGAAAGGCGTTGACAATCCAGCATCGCTCAGGCATTGACTTTGCATCCAGCAGCTCAAGGAGCTACAGTCCAGGCAGACAGGGTTTCTATAAAGAGGACAGCAAATATTGCTGGCTTTGTGGCAAGATCTATCTGCCCTAGCTTGCCTCAACCACAGCTGAACCTCTATAGCACAGAAGCCCCAAATAGGTACTCAGATGGGTGATCTTATTAATTAACAGTCACAGAAATTCTAATTTAATGTAGCCTTCATGTATTCACCTCCCTTAGAAATGCAAAGTCCATTCTTAGCTGGTAGGTGGCATCTCTAGTCCCTTAGCCCAGGCAGGGTGATTACTCCAAGCCAAGGTTGGCTGACAATCACCCCTGAGTTGGCTGACAAACTCCAGGAAAAATGACCAAAAGTTTCTCAGGCTTTGGCTGCTGGTTTCAGAATTGACAAGACCTAGAGAGGCGCAGGAATGGAATTTGACCTACATAGAAAGCTACATAGATAGCATGTTTCCTTCAGAAACCAGTACTGGGAAGTAGGGGAGAGAACCTGACCAGGAAGGGCCAGGGCGTGTCGTACCAGAGGCCCTGCTCCGCCCCCACTTGAGGCTTCAGAGGAAGTCCTGCACCCCAGGGTAGGAGCCTTTCCCTCTCTGAGCCTTCCACAGTGAAGTACAGTGGGTCCCTGGTGGCTAAGTCAGGATGTGAACAGCCCCTGGCAGGGTGCCTGGCACCGGTACTGCTAAGTGCCCACCTCCCGCTCCTGCCCCTTTTAAAGACCCACCTGCCTCTAGGGCCACCCCAGAGTGCCCAAGAGGCAGTCATGTGAGTCTTAACATCACTAGAAGGCTTTAAGGAAACTGATTCAAGAGCAGTCAGGGCCTAAGGTCACTTGAATATCGGTGTTCTGGGATCAGACCATCACTCATAAGATTCAGGCGGCTTGAAGGAATCCGGGTGAAACAGCCCTCTGGGAGTTCAGAGAAACTCGGGTCCTACCGCTGGCTTTTTTGTTTCCTGAGTAACCAGTAACCAGGGCCCCTCTTCTTCAACCTCACCTTTCTTATTGATCAAGTGAAGATGGCACACGGCTCTACAGTATCTCAGGATGTTTTGTTTTTTAAACACCCAGAACTTTATTCAAATGCATCCTGAAAAGAAATATATGTAATAAGCAAATGAGTAAAAGGGGCTAAACTTCCTTCCTGCTTCCTAGGGCTAAAATCCTGAGTGGTCCCTGCTCTGGCACACCCCAAGACCATTCAGGAAGCAGCAGAATAAGACAGAGTGACGTCTAAGTGGAGACTCTCCTCCCACAAGGAACATCCTGCCTCTGCCTCCTAGTAGTGGTGCCACGTGCCCTCCCACCCTCTGCCAATATTGACTGAGAGCCCGATGCAAGGCAAGCCAGGCAGGAAGGGCACAGAGGTGGGGCTAAAAGGCCAGGGATCAGAGGGCATTATATTATACACTGTGGCCTGGGCGATTTGTATCCCAGCAAATGGGGGAAGAAAGGTCCCCAAGCTAACACTTCACCAGTTGCTTCCTGGGCTGGGGAGGAGCGGGACATGGAAGACCGACCTTCTTGTATGCTAAGGCCTGAGCGCAGGTGTTTGCTAACTGAGAGCCTGTGGAGCACCTAAGGGATTTGAACTCTGTACACCTGACTTAAGGTCTCCCGTATCCATGTGGGCATGCCACAGAGGCTGGGGGAGGGGACCAGTCGTTTCCACTTCCCGGCTCTGATGTTCTAGCATGCATTAGGGTTTCATTCTGTAAAACGTAAGTGGCATGAGTTTTATCCAAACAGTAAATTGAGAGGTGACTCTTTGTGGGTGTTCCCTTTCTTTCCCTCCCCGGGTATTATTCTGCTGCAAAGACCACACCAACCAGGTTCCCATCTCCAAGTCCCCAGTTGATGGCAGGTAGATATATTAAAGCCAGAGACTGTAGAGAAAACGTCAGGAACAGCTTGGAAGAATGTGGAATATTCTAGAAGGTAGCTTTATCCTCAGGTGAGGCTTGCACCCCTTCTCTAATTCACCACCATCACGTCAGCCTGGTAAAAATAAGCACATGTTGAGTTTATGGATTCTATTTTTTTTTTTAAACATTTATTTATTATGCATACAGTGCTGAAGAGGGCATCAGATCACATTATAGATGGTTGTGAGCCACCATGTGGTTGCTGGGAATTGAACTCATAACCTCTGAAAGAGCAATCACTGCTCTTAACCACCGAGCCATCTCTCCAGCCCATGGATTCCAATTTCATCTGCAGGCTAATGGGAGCAGATGGACAGTGGTGGCCCAGGTGAGGGTGGCTGCCTGTCCTTACCTCATTCAGCAAGCACTTGTTGACTGAGATTTCCCACTAATGTGGAATTTGATAGTGACCCTTTAAGGAAGAGCGGTTCCTGTTTCCTCAGAGGTAGGGGCTGCCTCAGATGCTAACAACAAGGTGAAAGGAAGTGGTCGGCTGTGTCTAGGGCTTATCCCCTTTGACTCCTAAGTCAGCAGTGCTCAAGCAGGGTATGGTAAGTGGTGTGGGCCAGGGTGGGGAGGGCTCTGGGGCAGGTGAAAGACCTCAGGGCCTTGTACCTACCGAGGGGCTCTTCCCCTGCAGTTTGTACTGAGCCTCGCTAAACCCTCATTTTCTTAACCTGGCTCTATCAGCCGTCTCTGTTTCTGCCACTGCACATACTGTTCCGTCTACCTGGAATGTAGTCTTGCCACGTTTTCCCACTTGGCAGACTGCGCATTCGTCCTTCAAGCTGATTTCAATGCCACCTGCTGGGAATTGAGTTTGATTGCCCCCAGGACAAAATTAGAAGTGTGTCCCTCCAGGGATTCCTCAGGTCCCCAAAGCACCTTTTCTGAAATCCAGTGGCCATGGGTGCTCACTGGGTCTGCCTCGCTCGACACCGGTGCTCACTTGACTGCTAGCCATCGCCTTAGCATTAGGCAGGTCTTCTTGACCTTGACCTGCCAATGGCAAAGCCCCTTAGAGAGAGGTTTGTCTTTGTTTTCCGGCAGTTCTCTTCTCCCTACCTGTTGAATAGGGAGGGCCTTAAGGGAGACATAGGCCTAGGATCTCAGGCATTGGAGACAGACTTAATGGAAGACAGGGCCACCTCGCCTACCCTCCATCGCTGTAGTTTCTACTCACACTCCATCTGCATAATTTTTTGACAAGTCTGTATTATTTTTCTCTTATTATTTTTGACTAAGTTTGTTACTTTTTATTATAAGTTATATAAAATTGTGGGTTTTATAAAAGTGGGGAAATGGTCAGAATTCAAGAACCCGCCAAAGGCCCTGAAGTCTCCTTTTTACCTTGCCTCTTGCCAGCACCCAGGACCCCCAGTGTTCATTATTATCTAGGCCAACTCAGAGCTACTCGCCTCAGCTTCCCAAGTGCCGGGATGACAGGAGTAGGCCATCACACTCGACCTTCATTATCCTTCTTGTACATGCTTTTAAGTGGCTTTCATATTTGTCCCTCCAATTGTTTTGTTTTGTTTCATATCAAAGGTGGCGTTCAATATGAATACTGCTTAAGCTTGCTTAAAACTTGCCATCGTAACATGGAGAGGGTCACAAACCAATACATCCTGATACATTCTTTACATATTCCATTACATTGCTATGCCACACCTCACTAAATCCTAGGTGTGTGCTAACTTCATATCTGTTCTAGTGTACTAGAAAAATGCATATCTGCATACCATAAGCAGCACACCTGAACAACCCTGAGCATGTCACTCACCAGATAGCCCAGCACATGGTGGGGCTCAGCTGTCACCACTGAGCCTGCCATTGATGTTTATCACAGTCACTTAAGTCCCAGTGGTCACCTGATGACCCTTGGCTTGGCTATGGCTCACCAGAAGCTTGTCATGTGCTCACCGGCCACTCACCCTGCGCCTGGAGACTCCCTAGAGAGCTGGAAGACAGGAGATCTGAGAGGCCATGCCTTTGATTAGCTCACAGAGGATGGAAGTTGGAGGAAAGCCCCCAAAGTCAAGGATGAATTCGCTCGCAAGGTCAGCCAAGGAGAAACAGGCAGACAGACCAGTAGAAGGCAGGCTCCAACATTCTGAGCTGCGCACTGGAGCAGACGCAGCCCTTCCTCCTCCTCAGACTGATGTGAGAACTAGCTTTGGCAAGCCTGTCCTGCAGCCTTCTGGAAAATGAAAAGACTAGGAACGTGTCTGCTCAAAGGCCATGCCCAGCTCTATCTAGCAATCTAGACGTCAGCACTGCTTCTGGGTACTGAGGGGGAAATGCGCCCAGAGACCCACACAAGGCCGAAGCCCAGCTAATGCCATCCCCCACCACCCTACATCCTCACCTGGCTCTGGACCTGCAGCTACTGTGTGGGTGTTCTGCACCTGCAGATGCTGGCTTTTTTTTTTTTTTTTTTTTTTTTTTTTTTTTTGCATGTCTCCCCAACTCTATTTTCCCACAGCCAGGTAAGGGCCCGCCTAGTGTCACATTTCTTGGCTTCCTCATTTGAAGAGCTGAAGAGAGTCCTTTACTTTTGTGTATCCAGGTGGACACCTCAGTGTGTGTCACCTCTATGTAAGCAGGCCCTTTTCACCTACTGGCCTCATCCCTTCCTGCTGCTTCCAACCCTTTGCCCCTTAGAAACTCTTTGGTTTAGCACTTAGTCATCTCAGGTCACGTACTGTTTGCATCATATTTCTGGTTGGTGCGTTATCTAGTACAAGAAACCCTGAAATGAAAGTACATGCTTTGCCGGGAGGGGGGGAGGGCGTTGGTGTGAGGAGCACTGAATGGGAGACTCCAGAGCCCTGAGTTTCAACCCTGCTGCTGCTGCAGACACCTGAGTATATCAGGTCTTTGGTCTCTTGCTCCGAGCTCTCAGAGCTTGGTTTCCTGCCCCATGAAGGGTAGGAAGGCTGGGGAAGGGCAGGGTCATATCTCCAGGAACAATGTCATTGTCCCCATTTTTGCAGACAGGCACATCAAGGGTGGGGAGGCCGTGGGGCATGGAGAGCCAGCCAGGCCTGCTGGCGTTCCCATGGGCTAGACTCCAGCCATCGCCCTTGGCTTCGCTCCACAGCCTTTCCTTCCCATCTGCGCTGGCCCTTTCCTTTAGTTTGGCCTCCCTGACATGGGAGGGAGGGTCGCTTCCTGGTCCTCCCAGAGTCTGGGGCTACCTGAGGTGTGAGCATCACTCTACCTGGGGAATGAGACTTTGGAAAACCAAAGCTCTATAACTGCATAGAGAAAGCCCTAATTCCTCTCTCCTCAGAGATAAGTCTAGAAGTCAGCTGGGCAGGTTCGGGCACCTGAGGCCAGGAAGTAGCCAGGTTTCCTGGGAGAGGGACAGGTGTGTTGCCAGGATTCAGGCCAGGCATCTGAACATGGGAACCTGCCAGCATTGACTTTGTACTCTGGGCCCAGACATGCCTGTAACCCTGTGATTTCTTCCTCTGCAGAAGGTGACGGGCCGCCTCATGCTGGCCGTGGGAGGGGCAGTGCTCGGATCCCTGCAGTTTGGCTATAACACTGGTGTTATCAACGCCCCTCAGAAGGTAAGTGCTATACTACCCTACCGATATATACCGTCACCCCCACATACTCATGGTGCCTCCTGGGTGTCGACCATCGACATCAACAAACCATCTTCTCATGGCCACAGAATGCTGGGATCTTGGTAGGCCGCCTTAACTAGTTTCCCCAAGCAGCACACTTACAATGATCGGTATAGCGGGGTTTCATTTACATGGTATTTGGGGCTCCCGGCAATGGGGAAACAGTTAGAGAGCAGGAAGCTTTCCCCAGTGCCACTGAAGTAGTCAGACAGAGCTGGTATCTGATGCCACCCTGTTGTGCAGTCTTTATGTTCTCACATCCATCCCATCATCCCAAGTGTGCCCCTACTTGCCCTCTGTGTGCCTAGACTGGAGAGGGCTCTGGCAACCGTCTGGGAGATGAGGAAAAGGGCTTAGGAGCGGAAATGACGATCCACAGCCCCTCCTTCCTCTACACTAGGCATTTTGCATGTGTTTATGGGGCTGGGTGGCGATTTCTATTTTATAGTCCCGGAAACCCGAGGCCCAGGCTGATGAGATGACCCATGGGCCCAAGGTCACACTCTAGAGAATGGTGGCACCAGAAGCCAAGCTGTGTGTTTCCATAGCCTAGGGCTGCCTTCCTAACCTACACTCTCCTGTCACTTTAACAATTCAGACTTCCACAGGGATCACAAAGTGGAAGTATATAGGACTCCTGCCAGACCCATGCTCACTACCTGGGCTGCTGAGACCAGACGGTGAGTGTGAGTGGCTGTCAGGACCAGGGGCCTAGCTCGGGCACCAGACTGTGAGGAATCAGCTGGGCTTCTTCCAAGTAGGCAGAGCTTGGCTGTCTGTAGGGCCACGCCTGATGCTGGGGAACAGTTCACTAGGAAGGCTTGGCTGCTGAGTCACGCTGAGCTGCAGCAGCCCTGATGGGATTTTTCCAGGATCTAACATGGCCACTGTGAGACCATGCTTAGAACAATCCCAAACCCTGGTTTTACTAAGTATTTAGAACAGCTCCTACCAAGGTGTGTGCTTTGAAGCCGGCTCTTTGTAGGAATCCGAGCAGACGGAAAGCCTATAAGATAAGATAGGAGGAGATAGGCAGATGAGCTTGCAATACATTGAGGGTTCCTAGGCACCCCAGATTCAGGTTTAGGATGCTTGAGGAAGCTCCTTAACCGTTTCTGATGATGGGTAGCCGGCATTGGAAAGTACTGGGTTGAGCAATGTCTTAACTGTGGTCACAGTGAGCTACTGACGTAATCAAAGACTCTAAAGGCAGGATAGAGGAAGAGTTTTACCCCAAAACAGACAAGGTGAAGTGAGCAGGGGCCTGCAGGGGAGGCAGTAAGAGTCACAGAGAGAGCCACATCCTTTGGGAAGGATGAACATGGTGGCATGTCAGGAAGGTAGACTGGAGGGGAAGTGAGGAGTTCGCAGCAAGCCAGAACTGGGCTCCTGTGTGGAGCAGCCTGGATCTGCAGCATAGCCAACCTCCGGTTGCCATGGTACATCCAGATGGGCAGGTGGAGGCTGGGCATCATGAGGCCCGTCAAGCCCATGAAGAGGACAGGCCTGGTCAGATCCTGGAGTGATGGGATGGATCTGAGTTATGAGCTGGGGTCAGAGACATTCACAGACTAGTGTCAGAAGAACAAATGCTGGATGCTGGAGAGAGTCAGAGTACAAGATGCCTGCCACCAAGCCTGACCACCTGAGTTTAGCCCCTAGGACTCATATGGTAAAAGACAAGAACAGATTCCTACAAGTTGTCCTCTGATCACCACACACATGCCAGAGTATACATGTACCCTCCCCCACAGATAAGTGGGTTTTTGTTTGTTTGTTTTTTAATCTTGGAAGGAGAGTTAGACAGGATTTAGTCAAAATCATTTCAGGATGAGGACATAAGGGAGAGTGGTTCAAAAATGGCTTTTACACTTCTGGTTCAGGGGAGGAGCTAGTAGGTGTGAGATGCCAGGGGTCAGTTTGTAGGCGTGAGGTGGGCAGGGACCAGGGTTTGTCAGCCACCTAGGTGGACAGAGGTGCTCATGCAACTGAATGGGCAAGCGAGCGAGCGATGGCCGCTGCTATCCAAATGGGCATTGGGGGAAGATCCGGGAAGTAAAGGCAGCAAAGCTCAGCTCCTGAAGACATTCCCAGTGACAGATGGACAGGAGCTGACATCGAGAGCCAGCCAGTGATGTGAGGAGTGGGGGCCAGAGGCTCAAGAGCTCCAGGGCCTTGGCTACATGGCAAGTCTGAGGCCAGTATGGTCTCCAAAGATCCTGTCTCCAAAACAGCCAAAATAAGATATAGAACCCAAAAGCCAGAACTTTGCACGGTCAAAGGAAGACCTGGGGTTTTGAAGGACGAGGATCTGTCCGGTTCATTCTCCTGATTGTGTCTTCGTGCCTAGAACAGTGCTTGTCACAGTAGTAGGCACACACTCAGCAGCAAGCAGATGCGGTGAAAGAGTTGACCAGACACTCAGAGCTGGGCTGGTCATCCCCACACTGCTTAGTGTGGAAACGGCAGTGGCAGCTTTGTGGCTGCCAAGGCCAGCGATGGCAGTGTGCGTAGAAGTCTCTTTGCATTAGTTTGAAGAGGAAAAAGGAGACAGAAACACTAGATACTAGGCCTTCCCAGGAGACTGGGGAAAAAGAGAGAAGAGACAGAAAGAAAGAAGAGGTCACAGTGGCTGCAGGGCTTGCATAAGGTTGGGGTTTGTGTCAGGAGTTTTGTTTTTATTCCAGACTTCCTTTCTGAATACATTGTAAGGCATCAGTAGAGGAGGAGAGGGAACCGCTCAGGGAGCCTGTAGGAGGCAGCTGCTGGGCAGGAGCTTGGGAGACTGCTCTTGCCAAAGAGGGAGGGGCAAGATACTTCTGAAGGTGTGATCAAAGCGGGGAGGAGTCTGTCTGCCTTGGAGGTTCCCTGGCTAGGAAGGAACAGTGGGACAGAAGCGACCAGAATTGCTGACTGTGGTGTCAGAGGACAGGTTAGCCCCACAAAAGTGCATTTATGAGAGCAGTCAGGGACACCTGTCCAAAGGTCACCTCAGGAGCCAGTCTTGAGAATGACCCTGGTAGAGTGACCCTTCTGAGCCAAACACAGCGGCGTTCACGTGTCCATTTCTACACTTTGCAGACATTTCTCCTAAGCCTGGCTGGAGTTTTCCCATGCAGGTAGCCAATTATCATAGGAAAAGAGGATGAAAGGACGCGAGAGTGAAACACGAAAGTGTGGCTCCCCTGGCAAGGATGAAAGGACGCGAGAGTGAAACACGAAAGTGTGGCTCCCCTGGCGTATAGCGCCATACTTGGATACAATTGAATTCATTGCCCAAGGAAGGCACAGTCCAATTCTGCCAGCACTGGCCTTCAACAAGGACTGTTGAATCCACTTGGCCAGACCCTGCCCTCTGCAGCAAGGAGATGGGCTGTGAACACAAAAGCCATCCCATCTAGAGAGGATGGGAGAGACCTCTTAGAAAAGGGAGCATGCTTGGGGATCTGTGAGGGGCAGGTTTCAGGGTCCTCCCACCCCCCGCATGCACTGAAATCTTGGACACTCACAACCCCATATGGAATATAGCGCGGCACTGCCCAAGCCTGCTCGCATCCTTCCTCTCACGCGCTTATCCCTGCATTACCTGCATCTGAGACCACATCAGTGCTGTTGTCAGTAGTTGCCTATTGCTTAGGGATTAAAGACAGAACAGTGTGTCTATGATCAGCACAAATATTTATGTTCACCAGCTGGTCGGACCCACAGATTTTAAGAAAAGAGGCTACAGGAGACCAGACAGACCTCATGAAGGATTTGGCAGCCCACTCAGACTTGGCCCCACAGCAAGTAGAGCCAGATGCCCAGACTAAAAGTGTGCAGGGCCGTGGCCATGGACAGGGCTCCCCTGCCGTGGAATCTGTCCATCTGCACCCAGTGCTCCCACTTCTCAGTCTGTTCCCTGTCCTTGCCCTCGTGAGTAGACATTCCTCCACTCATCCAAAGCAGGAGGTGGTTCTTTGCCATAAAACAGGCCTGAAAGGCTTCTGCCGGAAGTGGCAATTAATTGTGATAGTATCTTAAATGTTTATATAGCACCTGCCCTCAAATTACCTCCTTTCCCTGCACCTTGTAAGCCTGGCAAGCAAGACTAGACTGACTTCCTTTTTGTGGGTTGAGGAAAGCAAGGCTGGCTGGCAAAAGGCACCCGGGAGAGTGAAAGGCTGAGCTGGGGTAGAGTGGGATGGGGTGGGGGATGGGTTTGGGCATTGGCCCTGGTCACCCCAAATCATGGTGGAAACAGTGAGCTTGGCTCCAGAGGGAGCCAGTAACTGCACAGTGACACCCTGGGCCGACCTATTCAGTGGTTCTCTCCCTTTGATGAGGAGCAGGACCAGGCACCTCTGAGGAAGAAAGGCATCCGTGGAACCCTGCGCCTGTTGGGAGGGACCTTAAGGCTCAGCCCTTCTGTTTGGCAAGGGAGGATCCTGGGCTACAGAGGAAGTAAGGCCTTGCCTCAAGTGACCTGGCTTGGCCAGTGACAATGACCTGAGTTGGGCCTGCTTCCCACCCTCAGCCCAGGGCCCCTGTGGCTGAGCTGACACCAAGCCTCTCCTTACCTCTGTGGGGGTACAAACGGCCTTAGTGTGACCCATCGCCACACACCCTTACAGCTTATTTCTTTTCCTGTACATATTCTAAGTGCTTTAGAAAACGGTTATTCGGTTCTCATGATAACCTCCCCAAGTAGGCACCATAACCCCCATTTTCTAAGAAACAAGCACAGAGATGTGGAGAGTCTTTACCAAGGACACACAGCCAGCACAGAGCAGAGCTGGGCTTTGAATCCAATGAGTCAGGTTCTGTTCTGTGCTCAACCTCTGTGGGAGACTGGCACTGAGAAACAGGTGGCATCTAAACACATCCTCCCTCTCCCTTTCTCCTTTCTCCCTCCCTTTACCCCCTCCTCTCCCAGGCTGGCCTTGAACTCTTGCCTCTGGACCCTTTCTCACACTTACCACACCTCTGGCCCACTGTGCTCTGAGCACAGAGCTGAGTCAGGCCCGGTCATGTTCAGAGACACCTCAAAAGCTTCCCACACAGTGCTTACACAATCCCTCATGCCCTCACGGCTTCCCGCTGTCACAGCCCCATTATTGCCAGCCCCCTTTGTCCCCTGCACCCAGCACCAGGGGCACGTGGCTCAGACCATGTTGAAGTTTGATCTACATCACAGCTGTCCGAGGACGGTGACAGAATCATGGACAGGCACAGTGTGAGCAGAGACCCTAGGGCAGTTGGCCCTAACAATGTTTCTCAACCATAGCGCCACAGGTACTCTAGACTAGACTGTTCTTTGGTATTTATTGTGATGGACTGTCTTATATTCAGTAGGATTCCAAAAGCTGTGTGACAGCAGGCATTGTAGTCATGACATGTCCTCTGAGGGAGGGGCAGGTCACCCTTGTTTGAAAACCATTCTGATGGAAGGGGAGGAGTGCTGCTGGCTAGGGGGACTTCCCAGAGGGGAACTGCATTCCCTGAGAGATGATCAGATAGAAGGGAGAGAGCACTTTGAGATGTACAGTGTCACTGTCTGCCCAAAAAGGATGTGAGTCACAGGGCTAGTAAAAGCCGCCCTTCTGACATGGCTCTGGCTGCTGCAGCTGCCAGTGAGGCGAAAGTCTGTATCTTACGTGGAAAGCTCCAGAGGGCTCTGGTGGGCTGTGGAGCAGGGAATCACAAGCCAGGGCAGAGGCCTGCAGATGAGGAGAAAGGCCAGTTCCGGGTCCTCTGAAGCCCCCTGGGTGGTCTGATGCAGCTTCTGGCTTTAACCTGAGCCTCTTCCAGGCTTCAGAGAGGGGGGCCCCTGGGGATGCAGTGGGTGGGACTGTGTCCAGCCCTACCTGCAGCATCTGGCCCTGGGTTCACAGCTGACCCTTGGGTGTAGCTGCATTGTTTCAGAGACCTAAGCTCCGAGGGGAAGAGAGGTTCAGGGGCCTTTGTTCTGAGCAAGGTGAGAGGCTGGGGGTGTAGGGGTCAAGGCCAGGCTGAGGGACTGAGCTGGGACAGTCTGACCTTTTCCTCCATGTGAGAGCAGTGGGAAGGCTGTGGGCCTCTCAGAAGGGCCATATCCCTTCATCCACACAGACCATAGGGGAAAGCCCTCAGGGGACATTGCTGGGCCGTGAGAGAAGATTCCCGCCTGGAAGTGGAACGGTCAAGGGTGGGTGCTGAGCACAGCCAGAGCTTCGCACACATGCCTCTGTGGAGACTCCTAGGGCAGGTCAGCAGGGTAACCAAGCTAGCCAGCACCCCACATGTATAGAGCCTGTGAGCCAAAATGGGGTGCTCATTTCTAAAGGGTTGAAAGAAAAGCAAGTGACAGGCTGTATGTTGCTTCAGCCATTTATATAATAATGTTTTCTATCACAGCTCTGGATCGCTTTGCCTTGCAAGCTCCCCAAAACAGGCACCTCCCACTCCTTGAGGCGGAGAGCCTCTTTCTCAGAAACCGAGGAACCTGCAACTTCTGCTCTCTGGGGCCACAGAACCATTAGGATTCCTGAGCCAGCCGCCCCCCCCATCCCCCACTCCCCGACCCCCCCACCCAAGTTCCTTCAGGTTCTTCCTGCTGTGCAGTCCCTATGGTAGTCATCTGTCCTTGGCAGTGTCAGCTGGGAACCTGTCTCAGATGCTGCTCTGTAGCTTAGGTATTTTTTGTCTGAGTCCTTTGGGGATTCTGATTGTTTTTGCTGTTCCGGTGCTCGAACCTTAGAGTGCCTGGTACATGCTGAGTTAGCACACGCTAGCCCCCTCTTGGTTCTCTCAGAAAGGTGCCTTCTCTCTTAGAGAGCAGCAGTGACATCAGTAACGGCTTTTTCTGTGTGCAGGCTACATGTTCTGCCTCACGTCCCTTCACAGACAGCGCCCTGCCACCACAGAGAGGAAGCAAGTACTTCCTCTCTAAAGAGCAGACGTGCTCACCTACAGTTGCCTGGGCCTGGTAGAGTGTGGCCTTTGCGATTCCCAGGATGCCCTTGGGCATGAACAGCTCCCTCACCCCCACCCCAGAGGAGCAGCCTGGTGAGTTATAGCTTTTTTTCTGGCAGCCCAGGGACCTCAGCTGCACAGGGCCAGGGTGCGTCCCATGTGAGTGAGGTCAAGGAAGCCTCTGAACTAACAAAGCATCGCTAAGACCTCAGCTCCGGCGACAGGCTAACTCCACAATTTCAGCTGACTAGAACCCTCCCTAGCTCGCCAACAGGAGCCCATGAAGAAATGGTTTCACTTTTTGTTTTTGTTTGTTTGTTTGTTTGTGTGGAGGGTGTTTTGCCTGCATGTATGTCTGTACCACATGATCACAGAGGCTAGAAAAGAGTATTAGATGGCATTGCAGATGGTCGTGAGCTGCCATTGGATGCTGGGAACAGAACCTGGATCTTCTGCAAGAGCAGCAAGTGCTGAGCCACCTCTCCAGCACCCCCGGCTTTACATTTTAAAAGGAGTATATGAAAAGCAAGTGAGAGCTTTGTGTGGTTCTAGACCCTTCCATTAGGCCTACTCAGTCCAAACTGTTGTCTGTTCCTACTCTAGGTCAGTTTGTTTCAAATGATCCCAACACAAGAGGAGTAAAGGAGTGCTAGCTTGTTGTCCCTGTAAAAGGCGTGGCTTTGGGGGTGAAAGACAGCAACAGAACATAGGATGGACCTAAGAGAAGACTGATCAGGAGACACTTTCAGCAGGCCTAGGATGGCTAGGTAGGGAGAGTGGCAGCAGCTCCTGCTCCTCACCTCAAGCCCCAGGCAGGGCTGAGGATGCTGCCCCATGGGATCCTGGGAGGGCAGTAGTCAGCACACTCTCCCTGGGGGACACCCCTCTCCCAGATGGATGCTGAGGAGCTTTTCCCCATATAGAAAGAATTCTTAGGATTCTCTGGGCACTCTTTCCTGAGCCAGTGTCAGCTTGGAGCCCCATGTAGACCTCACAAAAGGAGTCTCCAACAGTAGCAGGACTGGGAAGCCAGTAGCTTCTTCCCAGACAGTATTCCCAATTCTGATAGGAAGCCGACTGGCCAGCCTTGAGTGTGGGGCCATGCTGAAGTAGAGGAAGCTGGTTGCCTACGCTTCTTCCGAGGGCTCAGCAGCCTAGGGGAGCTGCTAGGAGAGTGAGTTTTGCCTCACTCCCAGCAACTCAGGCTGGGAACTTAACCTGGGTGTGGGAGAGCTTAGGGCTACCTCATCACTTTGCTGCCTCTGTCCCGGCATTGTGAGGAGAGCTAATGACCTGAGCTGTGGGGAAGAGAAGTTCAGAATTTGTCCTTCAGTTCACAGAAGCAGCTTAAGTCTTAGCTGACTTACTCTCAGCACAGATCCACCATGTGCACGCAGTTCAAATGAGCTCCGTTAACTGACGTCAAACATTCTTTTTTATCAGTTGCGATGGCACATGCCTTTAGTGCTAAGAACTCAGGAGGCAGAGGTAAACGGCATCCACGTAGAGAATTTCAGGACAGCCAGAGCTATGTAGAACGGGCCTGCCTCCAAAAATTTTTTTATTTATTCTTTATGTGTGAGTGTTTCGCCTGCAAGGACATATTTCCCCTTAAATTCCACTTGTGGCTCAGCTTGGTCACCCTGAGTGACCAAAAGGAAAGAGTTCCCACTAGTTCCCAGTGGGCGCTGGAGAAGCAACTGTCGTTTATCTATACGGCTCCCTTACTCAGAACAGTGTGTTCTCCACAGGGCCTGATAAACAGGGCCTCCCATTCCAGCGGTTCTCTGGGGTGTGTATCCCTTGAAGAACACAAGCACTTTGTTTTGTTTGCCGGAGTTGGACCAAGGGCTTCTAGGAAGAGAGCCCAAGACCCTTTGGGTTTTAGGAAGAGAGCCTTTGACTCAAGGTGTCCCTACCACTGGCTCTGGCCCCTCACCTCAGGGAAGACAAATGCCTGGGAGTCTGGAAATCTCTGGGCTGGCTCTCAGAGGCAGGAGCAACAGTGGGAGGGGAGGGGAGGGGAGGTAAGGTGCAGAAGATATCAATCAAAGCAGCAGTCAGTGTTGAATTGTAACAGGAAAGTATAGTCAGACTTTGACAATGGTTTTCACTGAATTGGGGCCAGTACCGTGTGGTTGGTACCATGAATGTGTGTCCTGAATTCCTTTTAGCTCTGTAGAGGAAGCAGTCATGTACCACATGAAGACCTTTCAGTGACAGGCTGTGCGTGCAGAGTGGCCACCCTGTAGTACCATAACAGCCAGGAAGTCACTTGGTGGTTGAGCATATGACCAGCTTGTGCAAGGCCCCGAGTTTATCCTCGGCATCAGAAAACAAACCCATATAGAAAATACTCCTGTGGTCTAGCAACATTAGCATAATAGCACTAATCATAGGTCTTGAACGTGCCCACGAAGCTGCCAGTCATAAGGTTTAGCCTAGGGCTGGGGCTGTAGCTCAGTGGTAGAGGCCTTGTCTAGTATACCCAGGACCCCCAGTTTGGCCTACACTGCAGCAGAAAGAAAGTGTTTACCACAAACAGTGAACAGTTCCATATATGGCGATGACAATAGGGGCTGGAGAGATGGCCCAGTAGGGGTGCAAAGCATGGTTGCTCTTACAGAGAACCTAGGTTTAGCTCTCAGCACCCATGCCAGGTAGCTGCCAACTTCCTATAACTCCAGCCCCAGGGGATCTGACACCCTCTTCTGGCCCACATGAGCATCCGCACTCAGATGCACATACCCACATACAGATATGCACATACACATAATTTAAAGTAAGTTTTTTTAAAAAATTATAAAATGATACTAGAGGTAGCTCTTATTAGCTTTTGACTGTTTCTTTAATCAGAATTTCACAGTGAGTCCCTTTTACATACTAGAAGAGCCTGCCTGGTTGTGCAGCAGCAGCAGAGCGTGTCTCGTGTTTTCTATCACCTCTTAGCTGCATCAAGACCCCCTGGATGACCCACACTGTTTAGGCGTATTCTAAATGCACGCTGGTGTTGGCACAATGGAATCACATAGTAACATGTTTCCCAGAGTGGGTCTCCATGAAGTGACATATGATGGAAATGCTGACGGCGGTGGTAGAGGGGACCCAGTTAGAGCTCAGGGCTGCAGTGCCGTGTCCACATCAGCCTGGGCAAAGGAGACCCGTGAACAATCAGAAGTTTATTGTTTCTACTCAGATCTAGGGTCTGCCCCTGCACTGTCTGGCTTTCCCGTATACAGCAGGTGCTTAGACTGTATACAATATGTGCTTAGGCCACCTTTTCCCAATCTGTTCTAAGCCCTGGAGCCTGGCTCTGTCAGTTTCTGTTACACAACAGAGCAGGGGTAAGGTGGTTAGGGGCTGAGGGCCCAGGCCCACTCCCCACACACTTACTCTGGCAAGTGTGGCTTGGCAGCTTTCCTCTCAGCGCCCCTTCCTCTCTGCCGTACCCTAGTGCTTAGAATCAGGGCTGGAGGAAGAATGGCTGTGAAGAGACCATGTGCAGCAGCATGCAGTGTGCACCTGCGGAGGGGATGGCCTGGGTTAGTGTGGGATTCTGTAAGAACTGCAAGTGATAAGGGTGGATCAAGGGCTATGGCTGGCCTAACCCAAAAGCCTTATGCTCCAGGCAAGAGTCACTCACATCTGTGATCCTAGCATTCAAGGGGCTGAGGCAGGAGGATTGCTATGAGCTCCTGAAACCCTGTCTCAGAGAGAGAGAGAGAGAGAAGGTGAAAGAAAAGTATAATTAATGTGTCATATCCGGGTGTGTACCCAGAAAGTTGTTTCCCTGTGTATGTGTGGGCCTGTCCATGGCTACATGTGTACTGGGTGGGTCTGGCCTAGGTCTGTGGCACTGGGTGTTGTCAGTGTTGCCTGACTGTGGTGAGTGTGTTAGAACCAGCGCCACCTGCCCATGGCCACATCCTTGGCACCAAGTTAGGCTCTCCCTGGTGTGGAGGCAGGGCTAGTGAGCAGTTCTGCACCGAGACAAGAGTCTCCAGTTCTTGGAACCACTTCCTTGCCCAGGGCCTTGTCCCAACCCACCCAGGTGAGCACTTACAAAGGAAAGGGGCCATGGGTCCTTCAAGGTGGCATTTCCAGCCAGTCCCAAGTGAGCCGAGCTTGGGAGACAGAAAGTGCCAGTGTACGTTAGAGCGTGTCCTTCAGTCCTGCAGGCTCCAAATGCAGAGTCAGTGAGTGTACACTTCCCACCCCACCGGCCCTCAGAATGGCAGAACCTGTCTGGCCAGGTGTGCAGGGAGTTGGGAGAGGGCCCAGGGCCTGCAGCTGTGGCTTAGTGGCCTAGAATATACTGGGAGCCATCTGAAAGAGAAAAACTAGGCAGAAGCATTTCACCCCCCACCCCCCACTCCTCACCCCTCACCTCCCCATACCTTCCTGCTCTGTGCCCAAACTGTCTCTGTCATCCCTGGTTCCCCAGCAAGTCTTGAGCACCTTGGGAGAGAGGAGAGAGAGCCCAGCCCTTTGTACGCGAGGAAACTGAACCTGTATAAAAGGAGGAAGCGGGCTGGCAGTGAGTTTGCAGCCGAGCCCTGGCATCGTCTGTGGTGAGGTGGCCACTCTGTCTGGAGGGGCCACCTACCCAGACTCTTCTCCCTGCAGGTAATTGAGGACTTCTACAACAAGACATGGGTCGACCGCTACGGAGAGCCCATCCTGGCCACCACACTCACCACACTCTGGTCCCTCTCGGTGGCCATCTTCTCCGTCGGGGGCATGATTGGTTCCTTCTCTGTGGGTCTCTTCGTTAATCGCTTCGGCAGGTAAGCAGGAAAGGCCCCGGCACTGCCTTGGGGAGCCCATGTCATCCTGCCCTGTGACTTCTAGAGGGAAGTTGGGGTGGTGGTGACCGTGACCTCATCCCTGGGGAACCTGGGGGGTTCTGGGAGCTGGCTGACCTTTGACCCGTCAACAGGCGGAACTCCATGCTGATGATGAACCTGTTGGCCTTTGTGTCTGCTGTGCTCATGGGCTTCTCCAAGCTGGGCAAGTCTTTTGAGATGCTGATCCTGGGCCGCTTCATCATTGGAGTGTACTGTGGCCTGACCACTGGCTTTGTGCCCATGTATGTGGGAGAGGTGTCACCCACAGCTCTTCGTGGAGCCCTTGGCACTCTGCACCAGCTGGGCATCGTCGTTGGCATCCTCATTGCCCAGGTAAGCCAGTTGTGGTCTACCCGCCAAGCATTGTGGCCCTCAGGTCACATGCAAGCAGAGCACACATGACCCTCAGACCCACCAGCCTAAGAGCTCCTTTCACTTTAGGCCTCCAGGCCTGTAAGCCTTCATGCACACCGAACCTTCTTTCTCTCCTGGAGGCAGCTCCTTCTCCATCCCTTAATTCGAGTAGCAACCCTCGGCTGTGCTGGACACATTTAAATGTTGCCTTGTCCCTTGTCCTTGCAGTAAGCTGAGCTGGTTTTGTAGGTGAGGGGACAGGTTCAGAGAGGTCCTCCCCTCTCCCAGCTTCTGGTGGGCAGGGAAGGCCCGCTTGGTGCCTGAGATGGAAACTGGAGGAGGGCCAGGGCGGGGACACTCAGAGTCCCTCGTTTCTTCGTCCAGGTATTTGGCCTAGACTCCATCATGGGCAATGAAACCTTGTGGCCCCTGCTGCTCAGTGTCATCTTCGCCCCAGCCCTGCTGCAGTGTATCCTGCTGCCCTTCTGCCCCGAGAGCCCCCGCTTCCTGCTCATCAATCGGAACGAGGAGAACCGGGCCAAGAGTGGTATGGGCCGGGCCCTGCCCTCCTCCCTGCCCCCCTGAGCTCAGGCTTTTTTCCTCTACTCTGAGCCCCACCCCACCTTCCCTTCGGTCCCACCAGTGCTGAAGAAGCTCCGAGGGACAGCCGACGTGACCCGGGACCTGCAGGAGATGAAAGAAGAAGGCCGACAGATGATGCGGGAGAAGAAGGTCACCATCCTAGAGCTCTTCCGCTCCTCCACCTACCACCAGCCCATCCTCATCGCTGTGGTGCTGCAGCTGTCCCAGCAGCTGTCGGGCATCAACGCCGTGAGTGTCCCACCTACCCCTTCCTGTAGCCCCCAAGTGTGCACCGGGAGGGGTGGGAGGGAGTTCTTGCCAAAGCAGTGTACCTGTGGAGCCAGAACCTGTTGGCAGTATCTACCTGCCTGAGGAGTGCTCC
Organism: Acomys russatus; assembly: GCF_903995435.1. Lineage (NCBI taxonomy): Eukaryota > Metazoa > Chordata > Mammalia > Rodentia > Muridae > Acomys > Acomys russatus. Next base: position 14,866,551 of record NC_067165.1, read on the forward strand.
GCCCCCACCCCCACCCCACCGTATTCACCTTGGGTCCCACATGAGCATGTTGGGTCTCCAATTGTCTCCCTTTTCTGGCAGGTGTTCTATTACTCGACCAGCATCTTCGAGAAGGCAGGCGTGCAGCAGCCTGTGTACGCCACCATCGGCTCAGGGATCGTCAACACGGCCTTCACTGTGGTGTCGGTGAGTCTTGCTTTTTTGGTCAGTAGCCAGGGTCCCGTTCAGGGCAGCATGACAGAGTTGTGTCAATGAACTCAGGAGGCTCGTTACTCATACTGTTCAGCTGCCCACGCCCAGGGAGGGGAAGAGACAAGTGCGCTCCCCAGGTCACAGGCAGGATGCCCTCAGCCATCTGATCTTCAGGGTCAACCTCTCACCCTGTTACTGTTGGACTTAAAGGCAGATTTTTGCCCTTATCATCCCCTGTGACGCCCCCAAGCTTCAGCCTCATGAGGAAGCATGGTATTTCCCTCACTAGTGTGTGTATTGCCTTGTGCTCAGCTGTGAGGCACCAGGCGGAAGGAATGTGTCTTCTCACCCACAGCTGTTCGTGGTGGAGCGAGCTGGACGGCGGACCCTGCACCTCATTGGCCTTGCTGGTATGGCAGGCTGTGCTGTCCTCATGACCATCGCTCTGGCTTTGCTGGTAAGTGGCCCTGCCCTGGAAGGCCCCAGGGCAAGGTAGGGTGGGGACCTGGATTTAGATCCTAAAGTGCCCATGTTGCACCCGGCCTAGGCTGCCTGGTGTGGGGTGTGCTTCTGGACAGGAGCCTGCCCTTGGCTTCTCAGGTTGTCTCCTCCATCTCAATCTTTCTCTTCCCTGCCTGGGGATTTCCTGACCCTGCACATCTCATCTCCATATGAATTTATCTATATGGCCGCAATTCATCTCCACAGCAACCCTCAGCAGTATAAAGGTGCCCTTAGTGCCACAGAGGTACACAAACACACCTGGCTCCAGGCTCCAGGCTCCAGGCGAGGAGCCGTGCAGCCTGAGCATCCTGTTCATGAAGTGCTCAAACCAAATGCGCCTTGGGTTTTAGATCTGTGGTATCTGCAAATATACAATGAGTTAACTTTCAGATTGGGGCCCAAGTCTAAGTGTAGAATTCCTTTATGTTTCGTATGTGCCTTCTACCCATAGGCTGATGGCAAATTTAAATGGTGTTTTTATCATGTCACCAGCACTCGAAAAGCTTCAGATTTTGAAGCATTTTGCATTTCTTGTTTTTCAGATTGGGAATGTTCAGCTTGCATTTTACTCAACCTAAGACCCCGTGTTGGATAAGGAATGAAACTAAGAATGGTCCCCAGCCTGTCTGTCACTAGTCCCTAACCACTATAAACAACTTGTTCTCTCTCTCTCTCTCTCTCTTCCTCTCTCTCTCTCCCTCCCTCCCTCTACTGTGTTCAATTCGAGCAAAGGAAAGCACCCAGAGCCCCAGAGCACTGGAGGATAGGCACAGATTAGATCCCCTGAGACTGAGAGCCTGCATAGGGTACCTGGGTGTCTGTTACGTTTTTATTGCTGTAATAAGACACCATGACCAAGGCACTTATAGGAAAAGAGCATCCTCTCTGGGGAGCTCATGGTTCCACAACCATCATGGCAGAGAACATGGCAGCAGATAGGCAGACTTGGCACTGGAGCACTTTCTGAGAGCTTAATATCCTTACTCGCAAGCATGAGGCCAAGAATAGTGTTGGCTTTCTAAACCTGCAACCATGACACACCTCCTCCAACAAGGCCATACCCCCATCCTTCCCAAACAGTTCCAACTTGGGGCCAAACATCCAAATATGAGCCTCTGGGGCCCATTCTTTCAGACCATTGCATTGGGGGTTACACAGCAAATCCAAGGTGACCCAAGGCCCCCTACCTCTCAGCCCAGTGTGGAGACTCCTGCAGCTTCTTTCTCCTCCTGAGAAGCCATCACATCCCAGTCTAACCTCTCACCTCATCTCCCTCAACAGGAACAGCTGCGCTGGATGTCCTATCTGAGCATCGTGGCCATCTTTGGCTTTGTGGCCTTCTTTGAAGTAGGCCCTGGTCCCATCCCATGGTTCATTGTGGCTGAGCTGTTCAGCCAAGGGCCCCGTCCTGCTGCTGTGGCTGTGGCCGGCTTCTCCAACTGGACCTCCAATTTCATTGTGGGCATGTGCTTCCAGTATGTGGAGGTGAGAACCACATTGTCTCTGTCCACCATTTCTCAATGTAGGGACCCAGCATGCTATGTGAGGTGCTTGCCCAAGAATCATGCTGACAAACATGCTGGGCTCAAAAGCCCAGGCCACCAGGCAGGGTCCTTTCAGCCAGGACAGAGGGTGATGTGTGTGTATTTTCCAGGAACTGTGCGGCCCCTACGTCTTCATCATCTTCACGGTGCTCCTCGTGCTCTTCTTCATCTTCACCTACTTCAAAGTTCCTGAGACCAAAGGCCGGACCTTTGATGAGATCGCGTCTGGCTTCCGCCAGGGAGGTGCCAGCCAAAGTGACAAGACCCCTGAGGAGCTCTTCCACCCTCTGGGGGCCGACTCCCAAGTGTGAGGAGCCCCACACCCAGCCCGGCCTGCTCCCAGCAGCCCCAAGGATCTCTCTGGAACACAGGCAGCTAGACGAGGCCTCTTCCAAACTTGACAGATCTCAGGCGAGCCGGGCCTGGGTGCCTTTCTTCAGCCAGCAGTGAAGTCCAGAAGAATATTCAGGACTCTGGCTCTAGAATTTTTAATGAAAGCAAGACTGTTGCTCAGATCTATTAAGATAAGCAACAGGTTTTATAATTTTTTTTATTACCGATTTTGTTATTATTTTTTTTTTATCAGCCACCCTCCTATCTCCTCCACACCTTAGTCTTCACCTTGAATGGCCCAGTGCCTGAAGGTGGGGACCACGCCCTGTCCAGACACTTGCCTTCTTCGCCAAGCTAATCTGTAGGGCTGGACCTATGGCCAAGGACACACTAATCGAACAATGAGCTATGAGGCTTTACTGCAGGAGGCGGTAGCTGCAGCTGCCGCCCCCCTTCCGCAGGCCTGGATCTCCCCCACCATAGGGGTCCAGGCTCCATTTTAGGATTCGCCCATTCCTGTCTCTTCCTTCCAAACCACTCAATTAATCTTTCCTTGCCTGAGACCAGTTGGAAGCACTGGAGTGCAGGGAGCAGAGGGGAAGGGCCAGATTGGGCTGCCAGGTTCTAGCCTCCTGTGCACTGAGGGCCAGACCGTCACCGTCACCATGAGAAAGGCCTCGGAGGCTGAGAACTCACTACTGGATACACGGACACTCCTGCCCTGCTTTGTATAGATGGAAGATATTTATATATTTTTTGGTTGTCAATATTAAATACAGACACTAAGTTATGGTATATCTGGACAAATCCACTTGTAAATACACCAACATACTTCTGTAACTTTACCTAAGCAGATATAAATGGCTGGTTTTTAGAAACACGGTCTCAAGATGTGTGTGGATTGGGGCCACGTAGGTTTGGATGAAAGTGAGAGAAGCAAAGCACGGATGTAACAGGGCAGAGGCTCTGGGCGTCCTGGCCCAGGATCCTGTCAGTTCTAAGCACCCACTCAGCGGCCCTTTTATTGCTCAAAAATCTGTATGACCTCTGACCCAGAGGAGAACTCAAGTTCTCTGTCTTAGCCGGTCACCAGTTTCGTCTGGTTATTTTCAGATTGATACCTGACTATACTGATACTCAAGCTTGAACATTACGCTGAAGTGAAGACAGAGACCCTATCTTGATCTGATAGGCTTCCAAGAAGCTTAACAACTCCCTCCCCATGCCTTGTTCTTCTTCCCCAAATAATTGGGATGCCTTGAATCCAGTCGAGGCCCCCTGAGGGAGTGTCAGGGTGTCTGGGCAGCACTAAACAGGCAGGTCCACCACCATCGAATTCAGAGGCCCTTGAAGGGGCATTCCTGGAGCAGTGTATCTCACCTGTCTGGATTTCTCTGGATTCCTGAGCATTATCCAACCCAGCACCAGGCTGTAGTAGACCACCCTGGGCCTCCTGCCTCCAAAGACCCATTACAAAGCCTGGAGGGAATTTCCCTTCCTGACAGTGCAGAGTGTGTCAGGTCCCAATAACAAAGCTGAGAAGGGCAGACCCTGAGCTGCTCAGGCCTGGTGTGGGGAGTAGTGAGAGTTAGCCTTTGGCTACCTGCAAGGCCTACCACCAGAGAGTGACCCCTCCAGTAAAGCATAGTGTAGGGACTGGTAAGGAGTGCTTAACAGCAGCAGGAATATAGCAAGGCCCAGAGGTCTATAGGTTTGAGAGAAGCGGGTCCAGGGCTGAAAAAGCCAGCTTTCTCGCCTGGAGCCTGGCTTGTCCCTAACACGACGATGCGCAGGCGCAGAGGGGTGGAGATGGCCACATCCTCAAGGCCACGCAGCAGGGACGCGGTCAGCCCACTGATGCGCGGGGGAGGCGGGGTTAGGTGACGTCTTCACCAATAAGAGCGAGGAGGCGGGCTCTAAGCCAGGGAGGAGCACACCTGTTCGGCATCAGGTGAAGCGTTCAGTTTCTGATAGGAAACCAACAGGTTACCGGGGTTGCGCCCTAGCTCCTCCTCCTCCCCATGGTCTAGACCAGTGTCTCTCTGACTAGACCATCCGGACTCCACGGCAGCCTGTATTTTCTTCATTATATTTCTGTCCACCCACTGCGCAGGAGGTGACGGTCCTTCCGCCATAGCAAGGAGGGGCGAGGCTGGACCTCAGCACAAGAGCTTTGTCTAAGCTTCCTAAACCGAATTCTTCCAATGAAGTTTTAGGCGTGAAAGCCGACTCAGAAAGTGCATTCATTAATAGGGAAAGAATGGCTATTGTCTTTTGACAAAACTGCATATTCATGGCCCCTTCTCCCATTCTATTGTCTCTCCAGTCCCTTGTCCACTCAATTGCTCACAGTAGTGCCCGCCCCTTACCCTCCCCCTCACCCCCCCATCAAGCGACAGCCTCCTCCTCATTCCTTTCTTCTCTTTCAATCTATTATGCTGTCCCTCAGGATAATGCCTGGCTTTCTTTTCATTGCGTATGTTACACGTAATGGCTTTCATTACAGCACTTTATGCGTGCATGTGGTGTATATGGATCAGATCGTCCTCCATTACACTGTTCCCCTTCCCTCTTTTGCTGAGCCCTTGCCTGTACCAACTCCCTCTCCCCAACTTCAACTTCTTCTTTCTTTCTTTCTTTCTTTCTTTCTTTCTTTCTTTTTAAATTTCGCCTGGGCAGTAGTGGTACACTCCTTTAATCCCAGCACTCAGGAAGCAGAGGCAGGCAGATCGCTGTGAGTTCGAGGCCAGCCTGGTCTACAGACTGAGTCCAGGACAGTCAAGGCTACACAGAGAAACCCTGTCTCGAGAGATAAAAAACAACAAGATCATTACATCATTACTGGAGGTGGTAGTAATGGGAGTGCATACATGCCACCCATGTGCCTGGAAGTCAGGGAACAACTTGTGAAAGTTAGTTTTCCACAAGTTCCAGGCATCAAACTCAGATGGTCGGGCCTTAGTGGCAAGCACTTCCTCCTGAGCCATCTTGCTGGCCTTTCCTCCTCCTCCTCCTCCTCTTCCTCCTCCTCTTCCTCCTCCTCCTCCTCCCCCTGCTCCCCCTCCTTCCCCCCCCCCACATGAATTTCACTAGAGTGCTTGTAGGGCCATGGGCCATGGCTTGTGTACAGGAACACAGGCACCTTGCCAGTGACTACACATTGAAGAAGCTATCAAGCCATCCTTCGGCAACCATCAACTGCCTTTAGGTCCTCAGAGATGGTGGGGTCCCTCCTGCCCCTCCATGAGAGGGTGTCGATGGCCCAGTTTTGTGTGGGAAATCACAACTGCTGTGAGTTCAAGAGTGACCCAGCCAGTATCATGTCCAAAAACCGGCTTTCCAGAACTCTCCATACACCTTTCTGTTCCTCCATTCTTTCTACCCTCTCTTCCTCAGTGACCCTGAGCAACATGGGTAGAGCATTATGGATGTCCCACTTATGGCTGAACAACTTTAACCAGTTATGGATCTGAAATCACTGCTGCCTACTGCATGAAGAAGGTCCACTGGCTGGAACTGGCAGTGGTACTAATCTATAGGAGAAACATAATTACTAGAAGGCAAGTTGATGGGCATGCCATGTTTATTTAGCAAAGCAGCAACTATAGCTTCCCACTAGGACCTGTGACCTTTCCAGCTATGGGCTTTGGAAGGGTTTACAGTACCAGACAGGCCTTGGTTTCAATCAGAAAGTAGTTGATCACCCCCCGCCCCCCATATCAGATTTGATTCCATTGCATCATTGAGCACATTGTAATCTCCATCTTCCTTAGTCTGAACTTTCAAGGCTTTTTGCGATGTCCCTGTTTTCCCTATCCATATCCTCCGGAGACCAAGCCACTTTGTCTTTGGCTCCCTCATCCCCTTTCCCCTCTGGCTCTTAGGGATTCCCTTCACACAGATTGCCCTCCCCACTGTTTCTAATAACCATCCAGCAGGTGGCCATTCTTGTGAGGAAACCAGGCCTGGCCTATCCACTTATAGGCACACTGCTGCCTACTAGTGGCTGGTGGGTGAATTTAAATCAAGGTTGATTTTTAAGCTCTGCCTCTCTCGTTCAGAAAATAAATTGCTCTGGAGGGGACAGATCCATTTCCTCAAAATGATGTCCCTAAAGCAACAACTGCCATATTACCACACAGCTTAATACCCCATACAGTCCAAAACTTTTACCCAAATTCTGGTTCTTAAAGACCACACCATATGAACAGTGCCTGGTGGTGCATGCCTGAAATCCCAGCACCCAGGAAAGCAGAGGCAGACGGATCTCTGCGAGTTCAAGGTTATCCTAGTCAATAAAGTGAGTCCAGGACAGCCAAGGCAACACATAGAAACCCTGTCCTGAAAAATCAAACAAGCAAACAAACAAACAAAAAACACACCAGCCAGGCATGGTGGCACACGCCTTTAATCCCAGCACTCGAGAGGCAGAGGCAGGCAGATCACCATGAGTTCAAGGTGAGCCTGGTCTAGAAAGCGAGTCCAGGACAGCCAAGGCTACATAGAGAGACCCTATCTCGAAAAATCCAAAAACAAACAAACAAACCAAAAAAAAAAAAAAAACCCACACCATATACTCAATGCTCTATACTCCAGCCAGGCTGATGATTTAGTTTTCCCTAGAAAGCACCACCACACCTATTGCTGTCTTTTTTTTTTTTTAACTGCATTTTTTAAAATATAATTTATTTATTATGTATGCAGTGCTTGCCTGCATGTACACCTGCAGGCCAGAAGAGGGCATCAGATCTCATTATGGATGGCTGTGAGCCACCATGTGGTTGCTGAAAATTGAACTCATGACCTCTGGAAGAGCAGTCAGTGTTCTTAACCGCTGAGTCATCTCTCCAGCCCACCTGTTGCTGTCTTAATCTAACACTTTTGCTAAAGCTTTTTTTCCTCCTGCTCTGCCTTTGTTCTGTTGCTACCTGCACTTTTCCTAAGGACACATGAACAAACATCTATGCATCCCAGGTAGGGAACCAATGGAAGAACAAAAGTGACACCCAAATGTGGCTTAGAGGACCAAGAAGTTTATTGGACTTAGTTCCAGGGACACAAGTGACCCCTAACCAGCCACACGCTGAGCTCTCTCCCCACAGCATGGGTTTTGAGTTGCCCACAGTTCACAGATGTGGTTCGCTTCAACCTTTCACCTTCTATAAACCGTAGCATCTTCCCAAGACCATGTGTGGCTGGGACAACGTCACATACAGCATAGGGGGAGGTGCAAGAAAGAGTAGTTGTGTAAATATAACTTTAATTCAGCAGATGTAATTGTCATCTTGGATACTTACTGCTGAATAAGATCATTCTTTCTAGCTCTTTCTGTACTCTGGCTGGCTGGTTTGACTTGCCTGTTCTGGCTCAAAACTCCTCTCCAAGCTGTCTGATTCAATTTGGCTTCTGACTGAACTGCTCTGCTTGGCCTCAAGCTCTGACAATCTGTTCTACTCTTCTGGCTCCTCCTTCTCATTCTCTGGCTCGTTCTGTCATCTTCACCTGTGTCTAGTTTGTTCTCTCTGCAGCCTGTCTCTGTAAAGCTCTCCCAGTAGAACTGCCTGTTCCTCTCTTCTTCTTCTTTCTCTTCTTCTCTGTCTTTCTCTGTGTTTCTGTCCGTCTGTCTGTCTGTCTGTCTCTCTCTCTCTCTCTGTTGTTCTCTTAAGTCACCTTTCTTTCCTGTGCCATTCTCTTGAGAGTTCAGTGTATTCTATCTCTGACTCATTCTGTCAAACCTTTCTCTGATTCATCACTTTGTCTGCCCCTCAATTAGACATCACTTTCAAACATGGCTGCTTCCTTCTACAAACTAACTTACTTTCGTTGTTTGGGATTAAAGGTGTGTGCTAAAGGCATGTCTGTGTATTCCATCCAGATCACACAGACGTCTAGCAGCTCAGTTACATAGCTGGGACCCCAAGGGAGGGTCTAAAGATTGTTCCTACCCCATTCTTCAATGAAGGAAAGTAAACAGGTCCAAACCCCAGGGCTGCTTGCCAGCCGTTCCAGCTGCTCTGAATGTGATGGTGATGGCTAAGCCAGGTGCTATGGTGCATGCCTTGAGCCCTGGGGGTCATGGCTGTTTTTCTCAGAGGACAGCATTCCACAACTGTTCGTAATGTAGTATGGTCACAGGAGACCAAATTAACTGCCACTTTCTCTGTGAGGGGTTTATTCATTCCTTCACCTCTTACATAATCAAGCACACACTCTGCCTTAGGAACTGAAGTCAGAAGCAGCTGACTCCAGACTGCCTCAGCTGAGTCAGCTTGGGAAAGTCTCTTCACTCTTCTGACTCCTGGTGTCCTCATCTGTTGTCACAAACAAACAAACAAAAACCAGGAAAAATGTGGAATAAGTCTAATGCTGGTGTCACCTGAGGTCCCTTCACTCTTCAGAAAGCAATACTTCCCGCAAAGATTTCTTTTTTTTTTTTTTTTTTTTTTTTTAGTTTGGTTTGGGTTTGTTTTTTTTGTTTTGTTTTCTTTTGGTTTTTCCAGACAGGGTTTCTCTGTATAGCCTTGACTGTCCTGGACTAGCTTTGTAACCAGGCTGGCCTCGAACTCACAGGAATCTACCTGCCTCTGCCTCCTGAGTGCTGGGATTAAAGGCGTGCGCCACCACTGCCTGGCCCCTCAAAGGTTTCTTTTTTTTTGTTTTGTTTTGTTTTTTGTTTTTTGTTTTTCGAGATGGAGTTTCTCTGTGTAGCCTTGGCCATCCTGGACTCACTTTGTAGACTAGGCTGGCCTCGAACTCACAGCGATCCGCCTGCCTCTGCCTCCCGAGTGCTGGGCTTAAAGGCGTGCGCCACCACGCCCGGCTGTCCTCAAAGGTTTCTTAAGATGAGAATTTCACACATGTATTGATCACATCCATTCCACCCCCAACCCCCCACCTCCTCTTCTCAGTCCCCCACCTTACACCCCCCCCCTTACACATTCTCTCCCTTCCCACCCCCATGTGCCCTCACTCACTCAACCACTCTCATTTTGGTTTTTTTGTTTTTTGATCTTTTTTGTTTTGTTTTGAGACAAGTTCTCACTGTGTGGCCTTGGCTGGTATGGAACTCACTATATAGAACAGGCTGACCTTGAACTCATCAGCCTGCTTCTGCCTCTCTAGTGTTGGGATTAAAGATGTGCACTAAATAAACAAACAAATAAATAAAGCTAAAAGTGATCAAGTAAGTGGGTGCACATGAACATGGGAAGAAAAGGTGATGGAAGGACAGGGCCAGTGGAAAAGAAGAGAATGCATGGGGGCTGGAGAGATGATTCAGTGGTTAAGAGCATTGGCTGTTCTTCCTAAAGGACCCAGGTTCAATTCCCAGCACCCACATGGCAGCTCACAACTGTCTCTAACTCCACCTAAAACAAAATAAATAAATTTTTTTTAAAAACATCAGCTGCTTAGAGAGAGAGAGAGAGAGAGAGAGAGAGAGAGAGAGAGAGAATATGCATGCCCAGCTTGCTCCCTGTTTTAAAATTTAAACTAGCTAGGCATGGTGGCAGATGGAGCTCTGTGAGTTCGAGGCCAGCTGGTCTACATAGTGAGTTTCGGGCCAGCCAGAGCATCATATTGAGACCCTGTCTTAAACAAAAAATAAATAAATTTAAATAATTTTTAAAATCTTTACTGGTGGGGAGGTGGTTTGGGTTTGTTTTTGGGGGGGTTGTTTTGTTTTGTTTTGTTTTTTGGTTGTTGTTGTTTTTTGAAACAGGGTTTCTCTGTGTAGCCTTGGCTGTCCTAGACTCACTTTGTAGACCAGGCTGGCCTGGCACTCACAGGGATCCACCTGCCTCTGCCTCTGCCTCTGGAGTGCTGAGATTAAAGACATGCACCGCCACACCCAGTTTAAAATCTTATTTTATGTACATGAGCATTTTGCCTGCATGTATGTCTGTGAAACATGTGTGTTCATGGTGCCTGTGGAGGCCAGAGGAGGGCATTGAGACCCCTGGATCTCGGGTTACAGGCAGTTGTGAGCTTTCATGTGTGCTCAAAATCCAACTGTGGAAGAACAGCCAGAGCTCCTAACTACTGAACCATCTCCCTAGCACCAGCCCCTCCCCTTTTTAAAACCTTCTCCGTTTAGCGATGCCTGTATGTACATGGATGTAGGGCCATGTACTAGAAAATGGGTAGCCTGTTCAGGGGCTGCATCCCCCCCTGAATAAGATCAAATGCCCACCCACTCACTCCCACCCTCATCCCCCCTACCCACCCCTCCTGCTTGAGAGCTCTCGGCTGCCTGCTGCCATGCCTTTCATCTGCCATTGTAAACTCTAACCCTCTGAAACTGTAAGCCCAATTAAACTCTTTCTTTTATAAATTGCCTTGGTTGTGGTGTGTTATCACAGCAACAGAAAAGAAACTATATATGAGTAATGTATTGACCTAGTGACCCTCAGCTACCCACTTAACCCATCAAGTCTGCACTGGTGTTGCCTCCTTCATTCCTAGTATTAATTTCTCTCTGTGTCTCTGTCTCTCTGTTTCTGTCTATCTCTGTCTCTGTCTCTCTCTGTCTCTCTCTCTCTGTCTCTCTCTCTCTCTCTGTCTCTGATTAAGTCAATTTATGGAAGCAGCTGACTTGGGCATCTGCAGTAGTGACTTCAGGCCCGACACTGCTTGAGGTGATCTGTCCAACACTCTCAGAAGGTCTGTGCAGGTCGGTGAGCTATTTGTGGACTCTCCTCGGGAAACACCTGATAGCTTGGACCCTTGAAGTGGTTATCGGTGTTTTGGGGACTTTCAAACTGTTCCTTCTCTCTCAGATTCTTCTATTCTCTACCTCTAACCGAGTCGGCTCCTGCAGCGACCTCGTGGGGGGTAAAGGTCTCTAACAGGCTGGAGCATGGCAAACATGGTGCTAACAGAATTTGCCCTTTTCCCCTATTCCCTCTGCCATGCTAAAAACCATTAGAGTACATCCCTAAATCTAGCCCCCAAGATCTATTCCTTTATTTGGCCACTGACTCATTCTTGAGACAAAACACCAAGGTCCAACAACTAAAATCTATGATTTGGCTAATCTGTCCAATCAGGATTTACCAACTCACCCTAGCACAGGCTCTCCTTTTTTCCTCCTTAAAAACCCATTCCTGCAAAAAATAAAATAAAATAAAATACTTGCTGATGTTGTTTGCTGTTTGCTGTCTGCCTTTGCAGCCTCCTCCCTGCTTGTCCCTCTGAAGTAATACATTTCTTTTGTGCTAAGAACCTGGTGTCTAGATGTGTCCTGTACTAATTCCAAGGGGCCAGGACTTCCCTTACAGTGGGGCTGGTAATGGGGATTCGAATCCATTGTATGGACACCTCCTTTCTGTTTCTTTAGCAGCTAAGTCTACAGTATGGCCTCCTGGCCGACCTGTTCCTGCAGCAAAGAAAATGAGCAAGGACAAGCAGTTACAGCATCTGTAGTCACCCTCTTCCTCAACTAGCGTGGTGCCTAGAACGTCAGCAAATCAAAAGGAGAGACTAATGTCACCATCAAAGACTTGAAAAGTGCAAGGATGGTGATTCCACTACATCCTCACTTGGCACTCTTAACTGGACCGTGTAGAACACAAATGGATCATGGAGAGTCTTGGTAGATTGTGACACACTTTACCAAGTGGTAACTCCAAAGGCATCTATTGTTACATATGGTTTCATTATTTGAGAAACTAACACATTTCCGTGTACTTGGTATGCACCCTTTACTAGGGAAAACGCCCTTTTCTCTATACCCATACCAAAGACCCACCAGTGGAGCTTTCCTTTAGCCAGAAAAGCCAGCAACATGTTTTCACTGTCCGGTCCCAGGAGTCTATGAACTCCTGAGTCCTATGCTATATTTTTGTTTATAGGGCTCTTACTCGCCTTTCTTCTACACTGGTCCACGACACTGATAAAAATAAGTTGATCAGGCATTCATGATCAAGAGGCATCAGCCACGTTAGACTTTTAGTAAGATACCAGCATCAAAGGCACAGAAGTAACAATAAAAAAAATCTTTCCACCTCAGCAGAATTTCTACAAGTGCGAAGGTGAGTTAGCCGATCCTAAGATGAAGGATAAGCTGAGAGAGATGGCCTATCCTACAAGCAAGAAAGAGGAACACCATCGAGCCAGCTTCTTTGGATGTTGGAGAACACCATATGTCTCATTTGAGATTTGCGTCCCTCCAGTTCATTTAACAGGGATCTCCCACCCACATACTCACACTCACCCCTGACAGAAAAAAAATAGCTGCTAGTTTTGTGGGGGACCCAGAACCAGAGAAGGTCTAAGACAGGTTCAGCCTTCCTGCGTGTTGTCCTACCATCTGGGCCCCTTGAGCCGGCAGACCAATGGTGCTCAACCATTGGTGTCAATGGCAGGGAAGGGCACTCTTGGTGTCCTCGGCAAGATTCAATAGTTAGTTGAAGCATGGCCTTTAGGATTTTGGAGCAAGGCCCTGCCATCATCCACAAATAATGGCTCTCCGATTGAGGGACAGCTCCTGGCTGCTAAGGCACCTCTGTAGAAACTGAAAGCTTGACTACCAGTCATAAAGTTACTCTGTGACCCAAACTGCTTATCGTTGTGTAGGTGCTACGGTTATCTGTCCTCTAAAGTCATAAAGTCAGGTGTGCACGCACTCCGTTATCAGATGCAAGTGCTATGTGTGTGACTAGGCAAGACAAGCCCTGCAGACACATGGTACCTGAAACGGCTCAGTGACCAAAGCCCCTCACTCCTGCTACAATGCATCCACTCTCTCCGCACTCAGGGCCTCGTGAGGACTTTCCTACAATCTCCTCACGGAGGAAGAGAAGACACAATCTTGACTTAAGACTGATTCTGTGTGAGATGCAGGTCTCAACCAAAAGCAGACAGCTGCGGCCCAGTCCATGATATTATCAAGGGCGTTTATCCGGGGAAATCTTTCCAGTGAGCAGAACTTGGGGTCTGGGCTGTGCACTTTGGGAGGAGAGCTAGCTGGAGGTGCTGTAATGCACGCGCACAGGCGTACTGTTCACAGCCAATGGCTTGCCTGAGTGCTCAGGGACTTGTACTGAGCATGATTGGAAATTTGGAGAAAGAGAAATTTGAGCTAGGAGCAATGGCACACACCTTTAAGGCAGAACCAGGAGGATCTCTGTGAGTTCGAGGCCAGCCTAGACTATATAGTGAGATCCATGGCAGCCAGGGAGGAGGGCTACATAGTGAGTGAGACCCTTTCTCAAATCAGTCATCCAATTAAAACAAACAAACAAATAGAAAAAAAAGAAAGAAAGAAAGTTGGGGCTATGTATGATCAGTTTCTCTGAAAAGTCAAAAGATGTAAATCATTTGTGTCTTACAGGAATGTTGCCCACACAGTGAGGTAAACAGAGAAGACTTCCGATAGCAGCGGCCCATTCTACAAACACGCCAGGCAGCTCTTTCTCCAGCCCCCTGTGGCATCATTCAAGGGGCTCGTGAACAAGAGAACAAAGCAGCCCTCTGGCAGGGAAGGTTATGCTAGACTCAGGGACACGGGCTTCTGTTTACCAAGGCTGACCTAGCCATAGCCACCGAGTCCACCAGCAACAGCTACAGCTAACACTGAGCCCCCACCAGGACACCATTTCCCAGGGTAATCACTCAATGCCTGGTGGAAGAGTGACTACACTGGGCCGCCTCCATCATGCAAAGAGTAGCAATTTCTTTCTCTCTTTCTTTCTTTCTTTCTTTTTTTTTTTTTTTTTTTTTTTTTTTTGGTGTTTTTCGAGACAGGGTTTCTCTGTGTAGCCTTGGCTGTCCTGCACTTGCTTTGTAGACCAGGCTGGCCTTGAACTCACATCAACCCACTTGCCTCTGCCTCCCGAGTGCTGGAATTAAAGGTGTTGACTCTGGATATGGATCTCCCTTCCCTGCATGCGATGCTATTACCCACTGGCTTACCCATTATCATGGTATTGTACACGTCATGGCAACTGGCTTAACAGGCTTAACAGGATAGTGGGATGGACTTCTGGCAACTCGGTTATAGTTAGAGCTAGTGGGGCCAGTGCTCTAGAAGGCTATAGGTGTTCGGGATCTCTGCTTAATCTATAGTGTCATTCTTCTCTCAGCCAGGACTCACAGGCCTGGGAGTGGAGAATGGGAGTGGGGTTGACACCCCTGCCACCTTTGTTGATACTCTGCGACACTGAACTGCTCCCTAGCCACTTGGGGCTCCCCATGGCTCTGAGTCAGCGGGCCAAGAAGTGGGGTGATTGATCCAGACTACTGAGGGGTCTTTGGCCTACTAAACCATGAAGATAAGGGGGACCCTGACCTGGGAATAGTGGAGACCCACTTAGGGCCTCTATTATCACTAAGCCCTATTGTTATGATCGCTGGAAAAGTATAGCCCACTCCAGGCAGGAACACACATGGCCTGTACTCTTCAATAATGATTATTTTAGTCCCATACCACTTCCTACCCTTGGTAAAAAAAAAAAAACCTTACTCAATGGGGACTCTTGACGAAGGCAAAGTGAATACAGAGTGGGTGGTAGACGCTGACAGTTCTGAAATATCAGCTGCCATCGCGTGATCCCTTACAGAAATGAGTTCTCCAGTGGTCACCAATATTTCCTCCATGGTGTGCCAATCTGTTGGTGTGCCTGTCTACAATAGTAAGCAAGTATCTTTATTTTCTTTCTTATTTTCAGTTAATGTGTAACATGGGACGTGTTGGCTTTACAGCAGCATGTAGTACTGTCAGTTTTATATTGCAGCATTAATCTGTGAGATATCGCGACACAAATGCGTGCCATTCACAGATGTCATGTTCTCTTAAAGGGGGTGAACGGTTTTGCTCACATATAGATAGCAGTACCGTGTTACACAAGACCATGACCTCCTTATTGTCATTTGGAGATGAAATGTGGTTTAAGGAATACCACAATGAAAATAAGAAGCCAAAAGATTAGAACAGATTGTTGAGTTAGTTTGAGGCCAAGCAGAGGAATTCCAGGCCAAGAGAGAAGCCAGATTAAATAAGTCAGCTGGGAGAAGAGTTTGAGCCAAAACAGCTGAGGTGAGCCAGCAGCCCAGAGCTCAGAAAGGATGGGATTACTAAGCACTGAGTCTCAAAGGCTGAAAACATTCTAGGCCTAGGTTAGATTCTGTGGAAGCTAGAAACTTCCAGGACTAGGCCTAGGTTAGCAGAATGTGGTTGTAAGCCTCCCAGACAACAATTGAGCCAGGAGAATAAAAGTTATTTTTGCATATAAGTGTTTTGCCAACATGTATGTCTACGCACCACATGCACGCCTGGTGCTCATGGAGGCCCAAAGAAGGAATGAGTTGCCCTGTTACAGATGGTGTGAGCCATCATGTGGGTGCTGGAAACCAATCCTGGCCCACCAGAAGAGCAGCCAGTGCTCTTAACTACTGTACCGTCTCTCCAGCCCTCCCTCTCACAGTATTGGCTTCTGACTTAAGAATGGAGTTCCTCGTTGTCTGGTTATAAACACAATATGGTGTGGGGGGCGGGGACTTCTTGGCCTCAAGAACCAAGCAATCCAATCCCTATGATAATCTTCTTCTAAATCTACTTATCCATCAGAATTTGAATGTGAGTACTAAGGGAGAGGCAGCTGTCCTGAGCTGCGTCAGGACTTACACTCAACCAAAGGGCAGGTACTTCCATCTTTACTCTTTTTAAACATTTTTTATTTCTTTTATTTGCCTGCATGCATAGATATGTGTACCACACACATGCTTGGTACAGTGAATCCCCTGGAACTGGAGTTACAGACAGGTGTAAGCTGCCATGTGGGTGATGGGAATCGAACCCTGGTCTCCTAGAGGAGCACCTAGTGCTCTTAACCACAGAGCCATTGCTCTACTCCCCACCTTCACTCTTAGAAACTGCCCCCAGCCTTTTTTCAGCCTCACATACACAGAAAGGAGCTCATGCTGGGCCAGCTTCCTTCATTAGCCCCTTCCCCTGAGGGAGAGTACTTTACCCACTGAGCCATCTCCTCAGCCCTCTACTTCTTGGTTTCCTGACCAGAGTGTTCAGTAAGTGGAAAATGAGAATTTTGTTTGTTTTGTTTTGTTATTCGAGACAGGGTTTCTCCATGTAGCCTTGGCTGTCCTGGACTCACTTGTAGACTAGGCTGGCCTCGAACTCACAGAGATCCACCTGCCTCTGCCTCCCAAGGAAAATGAAAATCTTAAACCAAGCAGGATCCTAAGGTAACCCAAATATGGCCTAGGGTTCAATCCATCAGCAAGAGCTCCCATGATGGCTGATCACAAGCTGGGTCAGGGTCAGACAAAATTATAGCCCTAATGGCCCCCCTGCATGCCCTTCCTCTAGACAGGCTCCTCCTGGAAAGCCATGGAAACACTGTGCCTGACAAGGGTCAGACTTGCACAAAGAAGTTATCCCTTACTATCTGGGAAGCTGCCTGCTCTCTCACCTTAGTGGTCTCCCTCCCTCATTATTTACTCTCTGAGCAGTAAGTCCAGGCTGTGGAGAACAAAACAAAACATATATCCGTATCTCCAAGGATACAGCTGTAGGAGGGATTCAAGCCTGAGGTGAGTGACAGTCACCGCGAGGGGCCTGCTCACTTTTCAAGATCTAGTGCATTTGGGTGGTAGAGCCATAAACTCTGTGTTTAGTCCTAAAATTTGGGTTTGGGGGCAAAAATTAGTGCCCAGGGAAAAAGGTTCTTTCATCTCTAGGGAGTTCCTATCACTGGGTCAGCAATTCACAGCTGTGCTAGAGTTCCGGTCTCAGTTGGCCAAGCTGAGGTGACCAGCTCAAAAACTCCTGGCTGTGCTGGTGCTCTCTACTCAGGAAGGCTGAGGCTGGTGGGCAGATAATTAATTAACATGATGCCCTTATTGGTCAGAAATGTGACACCTGGGATGGACCTGAGCTTTGTCAATCCACCGGGATGGTTCTACCTGAGTCTCAGTAGATACAGTGAGCCCTTAAAGTCACCATGACAACACGGACTTCTCTTCTCTATCTTCCTCCTGAACTCCAGTCACCCTTCTGCAATCAGCTGACAAGTGTGCAGGCTCATCTAGCTTGTTAAGAAAAAGAAAGAAGCTGGGCAGTGGTGGTGCACACCTTTAACCCTAGCACTCGGGAGGCAGAGGCAGGTGGATTGCTGTGAGATCAAAGCCAGCCTGGTCTACAGAGTGAGTCCAGGACAGCCAAGGCTACACATAGAAACCCTATCTCAAAAAACCAAAAAAGAAAAAGAAAAAGAAAGAAACTTGAATCACAATTAATGGATACTTGCTTTGTGTTTTAGTTTTTAATTTTTTATTTATTTACTCACTGTGTGTGTGTGTGTGTGTGTGTACCATAGCCTGCTTGTGGAAGTCAGAGGAAAATGACTTACAACAGTCACTTCTCTCCTTTTACTTTGTGGGTCCCAGTGCTAAAGTCAGGCTGCCAAGCCTTGCCCACAGGTGTCTTTACCCAATGAGCAATCTTACCTGCCTGTTCATTTTGTTCCATGACAAGGTTTCACTCTATAGCCCAAGCGTCTACAGGCACAGATTCTGAGAACCCCTGCAGAAGTCACAGGGCCATGCCCAGCATTTGAGGCTTTATTTGAGAGGCTGGAGAGATGGCTCAGTAGTGAAAGGCACCTGCTGCTCTTCCAGAAGTTCAATCCCCAGCATCCACATGGAGGCTCACAGCCACATGTAAATCCGGCCCCAGGGAATCCAAGGCCCTTTCTGTCCTCTTGAACCACACACATATGGCCCACACATACACATAAATAAAAATAAGATATATTAGAAATGCTTTATAGAGATGCTTATATTTCAGGATTATGTATTTTCTTTTTTTTTTTTTTTTTTGGTTTTTCGAGACAGAGTTTCTCTGTGCACCCTTGCCTGTCCTGGACTCACTTTGTAGACCAGGCTGGCCTTGAACTCACAGAAATCCACCTACTTCCGCCTCCTGAGTGCTGGAATTAAAGGCGTGCACCACCATACCTGGCTAGAATTATATATTTCTGATGGTTTGTAATTCATTAACTAGCCCTTCAAAAGGATTTACCTTTATTTTTAATGTGTTCATGTGTGTGCCTGGACCCGTATGTGCAGGTGCTTCTGGAGGCCAGAAGGTGTCAGATGCTCTGCAGCAGAAATTATTGTGAGCTATCCACACGGATGCTGGGAACCCAGCTAGTGTCCTAAGAGTTCCAGGCTCTTTTGGCCACAGAGCCATCTCTCCAGCCCTTCCATGGCCTTTGGATCTAGCACTGCTTTTCCTTTAGTGACCCCTTTCTGATCTTTTTTCTTTTCTTTTTTTTTTTTTGTTTTTTTTGTTTTTTTTTTTTTGTTTGTTTGTTTTTTGTTGTTGTTTTTTTGAGACAGGGTCTCTCTGTGTACCCTTGGCCATCCTGGACTCACTTTGTAGACCAGGCTGGCCTCGAACTCACAGTGATCCGCCTGCCTCTGCCTCCCGAGTCCTGGGATTAAAGGCGTGCACCACCACGCCCGGCCACCGCTTTCTGATCTTAACAAAGCTGTGCGCTAGACTCCTTCTGATTGGAGGTGACTTGGCATATGTAAATCCTTTGTTTGTAAAAGGTTCAACTCTATATGAAGCTTGCATCTTTTTTTTTTTTTTTACCCCAGACAGGATTTCTCTGTGTAGCCTTGGCTGTCCCAAAATTCTCTTTGTAGACCAGGCTGGTCTTGAACTCAGAGATTCGACGGCCACTGCCTCCCTGGAATTAAAGGCTACGTAGTTTGAATCTTGACAGTTCCCCAAAGTCCATATGTTCAAGCTTGGTCCCCCAGGGGGCGCTGCTGGGACGAGAGGGGAGCCCTTGAGAGTTGAGACGTCAGCCTAGTAAAGGGGGGTCCTTGCTCCACCCAGAGTCCCTCTTCCTTTTACCCCCTGATTCATGATGTAAGAAGTGTGTGTGCCCTGCATGTTGCCCTCCACAAACCCAAACAAAGGGTCCAACTCATTATGGGCTAGAGCTCCAAAAGCAGCTAGCCCAGGAAAAGCCCTTCTCTTTATCAGCTAATTATCTGGATGTGTTTTAACAGCAGCAGCTGACTGCCACGTCTGTCCTACACTTTAGGTGTACCTCTTGTAAACAAGCTATATCTGGGCACAAGCCTTCTTAGCTCATCTGAAAACACTCTGTCTTCTAACTGATAATTTTATTACTTTTTTCCTATATCAGTTTGTTGTTGTTGCTGTTGTTTATTTGTTTGTTTGCTTGGCTGGTTGGTTTTCGAGACAGGGTTTCTCTATGTAACTTTAGATGTCCTGGACTCCCTTTATAGACCACGCTGGCCTTGAACTCACAGCAATCCCCCTGCCTCTGCCTCCCGAATGCTAGGATTAAGGGTATGTGCCACCATGCCCGGCTCCACTTATTACATTTAAATTTTTTTCTTATATATATGAGTGTTCTATCTTCATGTACACCTGCATGCCAAGAGAGGGCATCAGATCTCATTATAGATAGTTGTGAGCCACCATGTGGTTGCTGGGAATTGAACTCAGGGCCTCTGGAAGAGCAGCCAGTGCTCTTAATCTCTGAGCCATCTCTCTAGCCCTGTTTATTACACTTTTATTTTCATTTGGAAAGCCATTTTTGTTTGTCCTGTTGTTCCTTGGGTCTAATCACCTGTAAGTCATGACTTCCTATTTTGATAATTGAAATGGGGAAGGGGCAGCATGTGCGTCCCCTGGCCTCTGTGTGGAGATCAGGGGACAGCCTTGGCTGTCACCCTTCAGCATGTGCGTCCCCTGGCCTCTGTGTGGAGGTCAGGGGACAGCCTCGGTTGTCATCCTTCAGCATGTGCGTCCCCTGGCCTCTGTGTGGAGATCAGGGGACAGCCTTGGCTGTCACCCTTCAGCATGTGCGTCCCCTGGCCTCTGTGTGGAGATCAGGGGACAGCCTTGGCTGTCACCCTTCAGCATGTGCGTCCCCTGGCCTCTGTGTGGAGATCAGGGGACAGCCTTGGCTGTCACCCTTCAGCATGTGCGTCCCCTGGCCTCTGTGTGGAGGTCAGGGGACAGCCTCGGTTGTCACCCTTCAGCTCCCATCTTCTTCGAACAGGGTCTCTTTATGGCTGGCCTCTGTGTGCCTCAGATTGGCTGGCCCTAGAACCACACCCTGCCCTGTAGGCTTCGATCTTTTCCAAACCTACTTTATTTGGGGTTCTTTAATGCTTCTAGCTTCCTTCCAACCCACCTACCCTAGATAGGAGAGAAAAGAGGTTAACGGGAACAGAAGAAGTAGATCTTTTTGGACTCAGTTCCTGGGAGTGATTCCCCTGGTATAGTCCGCAGGATTTCGGCACACCAGCAACTCAGCCAAAGATGCTGCTGGAACCTGAA
Source organism: Acomys russatus (assembly GCF_903995435.1). Taxonomy (NCBI): domain Eukaryota; kingdom Metazoa; phylum Chordata; class Mammalia; order Rodentia; family Muridae; genus Acomys; species Acomys russatus. The sequence continues at coordinate 14,887,473 of NC_067165.1, forward strand.
ACAGCAGCCGGAACCCAGAGCCCCAAAGCGTTCTCTAGAGCATTCTAAGAACATCTCAAAGTGGAGCAATGAACAGCTAAGCAGTATCAAGACCCAGAAAGGCCCCCAGCCTCCTGTTGTAAGCATATATATATATATATATATATATCCTCTAAGAGTCTGCACTAAGATGTGTTTCAGCTGGCAGAAGGCAAGCCCCTGCACAAGGTAGTTTGTCTTCTAGTGGATAAACATCACCTGTTCTCTCTCAAGTCTGTTCCCCATCCCACACTTGGGATCAAAACAAAAACATGTTTATATCCACTACACCAAGCACTGTCCCAACCCCCGCTCCAACACACACCTCCTTAAAGGAGCACTGGGCTTGCGGGTGCGCACTGCCACACCCCACTTTACGTGGGTTCTGGACATTCACACTCAAGCGTTCATCTTGCACAGAACCCCCTGGCTCACCGAGTCGTCTCCCCAGCCCTGGAATCGAATTTGTATTGTTTTTGTGGCCAAACAACATTTTCTTTTCTTTTCTTTTCTTTTTTTTTTTTTTTTTTTTTAAAGATTTATTTATTTATTATGTATACAATGACCTGCCTGCATGTGTGCTTGCACTCCAGAAGAGGGCACCAGATCTCATTACAGATGGCTGGGAGCCACCATGTGGTTGTTGGGAATTGAACTCAGGACCTCTGGATGAGCAGCCAGTGCTCTTAACCTCTGAGCCACCTCTCCAGCCCCCAAACAACATTTTCAAAGGCATAACTGACCTTAAAAATAAAATTACTTCTTTCACACAAATAAACTTAAGATGTTTTACTGTAAACATTCTCTTGCAAAATCTACTTCTTTACTGTGTATGTTTGAGAGAGAGAATAGGGCAGCATTATGGAGGTCAGAGGTCAGCATTCACAAGTCACTTCTCTCTTTCCACCTTGTGGGTTCTGGGGTTCAAGCTCATCATTGGGTTTGCAGGTCTGAAGATGCAGCCAGTGGTGTCAGTCTTGGCTAGCGTACACCCAGCCAAAACCCCAGCACTGCAAAATATAAAAATAGGCAATGTGGGGCTAGGTGGCTCAGTGGTTTAGAGCATTTGTTCTCACCGCAGACCTGGGTTCAATTCCCAGCACTCACACGGCAGCTCACAGCTAGTTGTAACTCTAATTACAGGAGATCTAATGTCTTCTTATGGCCTCTGTGGGTACCAATAATGCATGTAATGCAGTACATGGATGTGCAGGCAAAATATACATACAAAAGAAAAGAAAAGTATCTTTTAAAAGCACTTTAAAAATAGACAGTGTACTTAAGCAGTTGCTTGCTGTGTTTCTCACAGCTGTAGTGTTCTCTCTGTTTCCCTTCTTCCTGCCTTCCTTTCCAGAGACACTCTTCCTTTGTACAGCTGAAGGGTTCAAAAGACTCTTTCAAACACTTTAAACAGCCTAAAATTTAGACTCTAAAGCTTGCTCAAAATTTTGTTTTGCGCTTCTAAATCCATAGAATCACATTCCTTCCCAGTCTGCTTGGTTTGGATATAAATCATCAAGCAAACTCTTGTATGGTTCATCTCGGTTTTGAGATTATTGGGTTAGTTTAGTTTAGATTAATGTTTTCACTGCAGTAAATGTCTGACACAAACAGCTTGAAGGAGGAAAGAGTCCTTTCAGCTCTGATTTCAGAGGTTTCAACCCATAGCCCTTGGTTCCACTTGTGGCGCACACTGAGGCAGTGCATGCTGGCCACCGGAACCTGTTCAGCGAGTGGAAGGCAGGAAGCAGAGAGAGACAAAGGAACCAACAACCAGATACAGCATTCACTAAGCATGCCCCAGACCAGCTTCTTCCAACCAGGTCCCACCCAGCTGCGACGTGGCATTGCCTAAGAAGGTAATCTCAGGGACGGGCTTTAACTTTCAAAAGACTCAGTCCACTTTGAGTGTTCTACCTCTGTTTCACATTTGGAATTCTGGGGACTCTTCTTTTAGTTATTTATTTATTTATTGTATATGAGTACTTTATTTGCAGAAGAAGGCATCAGATCACATTACAGATGCTTGTGAGCCACCATGTGGTCGCTGGGAATTGAACTCAGGACCTCTGGAAGAGCAGGCACGTCTCTTAACCACTGAGCCATCTCTCCAGCCCCCTAATTCTGGGGACTCTTGAGAGGGTATATAAATGCTAGAGCTGCTCCTCTTCTTGCTGCTGGTTGCTGTTATGGTTTGTTGCAGTTTGTCAAGTGGTCATGCACAAAGAGATGAGAGTCAGAAATTGAATGGCCTGACAACAAAGATCAAACTTGCTCCAAGGAGCTCGAACCCCCCCCCCCCCAATCGTCAGGAAGTCGTCTAAGGATAACAACGTTTCCTTCCCCCTCTCCCCTCTATCCTTCTTTCTCTCCTGCCTAGTGTTGCGGGGTTGGAAGGATGGAATAAGGGTGGAAGAGAGTAAGGAACACACAAAGTAGAAACAAAGCAAAAAACCCGCCAGCTAGTAATTACTGCACATACATGGAGGCAAAACACAAAGTAAAATAAATAAATATTTAAAATTTTTGCCTTAGTTAGGGTTTCATTGCTGTGAAAAGACATAATGACCAGAGCAACTCTTATAAAGGGAAACATTTCAATAGGGCTGGCTTACAGTTCAGAGGTTCGGCCCATTATCGTCATAGCAGGAAGCATGGCGGCACGCAGACAGACGTGGTGCTGGAGAGGCAGCTGAGAGTTCCGGATCCACAGACTGCAGCTTCTGAGACCTCAGAGCCCAGTCCCTAGTCATGCCCCTCCTCCAACAAAGCCACACCTACTCCAAGGCCACACCTCCTCCAACAAAGCCACACCTCCTCCAACAAGGCCACACCTCCTCCAACAAAGCCACACCTACTCCAGCAAGGCCACACCTCCTAGCAGTGCCACACCCTATGGGCCTATGGGGATCATTTTCCTTGCAAATCACCACAAAAATCATGTCCGTTTTTCTTATTTTTGACCCTCTGAGACATGGTTTCTCTGTGTAGCCCTCACTCCTGGAACTCACTCTGTAGACCACACTGGCCCTGAACTCGGAAATCCACCTGCCTCTGCTACCCGAGTGCTGGGAATAAAGGTGTGTGTTTTCACGTCCAGCTGCCTTCTTTTTACTCGAAGTAATGTCCTTTATATCTTTTGCAAGTATCTCCCAGTTTGTGGGTGGTCTTCTTTCTCACAGAACAGAAGTTGTTCGTGTTCACTAAGCCCAGCTTACCGATTGTTTCCTGGATTGTGCTTTGGGGGTTCTGTACACGCTTACATCCACTGCAGGGTTCTGCCTTAAAAAGTCATCATGGCGGGGGCTAGAGAGATGGCTCAGAGGTTAAGAGCACTGATTGCTCTTCCAGAGGTCCTGAGTTCGATTCCCAGCAACCACAGGGTGGCTCACAGCCATCTATAACATGATCTGATGCCCTCTTCTGCCTGCAGGTGTACATGCAGGCAGAGCACTGACTGCACTGTATACAAAATAATAAATAAATAAATCTTTTTTAAAAAGTCATCATAGGGTCATTTAAGCATCCCCAAATGCAATCTTCTAGGAGTGTGTGTGTGTGTGTGTGTGTGTGTGTGTGTGTGTGTGTGTGTGTGTGTGTGTGTAGGTGGCCATAGAGGCCTGAAGAGGGTGTTAGAACCCTGGAGTTGCAATTAAAAGGAACTTGTGAGCCTTCCTGGCGGGGTGCTGAGAACCAAACTTCAGTCCTCTGCAAAAGCAGTCAGCGCTCTGTGTGCTTAGCTTTCTCTGACTCTCCTGGCACTTTTATGTAATTTGTAGTTTATCTTTAGTTGATTTTCTTTCTTTCTTTCTTTCTTTCTTTCTTTTTCTTTCTTTTTTTTTTTTTTTTTTTTTTTGGTTTTTTAAGACAGAGTTTCTCTGTGTAGCCCTGGCTGTCCTGGACTCACTTTTGTAGACCAGGCTGGCCTTGAACTCACAGCGATCTGCCTGCCTCTGCCTCCCAAGTGCTGGGATTAAAGGTGTGCTCCACCACTGCCCAGCCCTTTAGTTGATTTTTATGAAAAGTTGGGGGCATTGCTTGTTTTTAATTTTGGCTCATGGATGTCTAGCAGCCCAGTACTATCTCTTGAGAGGATTAGCTTGGTTCCTTTGTATTATTTTTTAATATTTATTTATTTATTATGTAGACAGTGTGCTACCTGCATATACACCTGCAGTCCAGAAGAAGGCATCAGATTACCTTATAGATGGTTGTGAGCCACCATGTGGTTACTTGGAATTGAATTCAGGACCTCTCGAAGAACAGTCAGTGCTCTTAACTGCTGAGCCATCTCTCCACCCCAAGTGAATATATTGTATGAGAGCGTATTTTGGGGATATCTATTCTGGTTTGCTGAATTTTGTCTACCCTCCCTCTCAGAAACACTGTCCTCATTAGTGCACTTTACAAAAAGTCTTGACTTTAGTGTCTTCTTTAGTATTGTGCTAACTATATAAAACTTCCACCTCTCCAAATTAAACCAATTTGTAATATCTGAAAAATAACTTGCTATATTTTTCATTAGGATTCTATTCAGTATATATATATGTACAGTTAGGAAAAACTGATGTCTTAACAATTCTGAGACTTCTTGTCCAAAATGTGCAATATCTATGTTTCTTCCTTTCATCACTTTTATAATATTTCTCGTGTAGATCTACCACACATTGTTATATTTTTCCCTATTTCCATTTACAAGGATACTAATGCAAATAGTACTGTCTTGGTCCTTGTCCTATTACTGTGAAAAGACACTTTGATGAAAGCACTTCTTAGAAAGCATTTAATTGCAGGCTTACAGAAGTAGCTGAGACTTCTACATCCTGATCTGTCAGCAAAGAGAGAGAGAGAAACTCTGGCCCAGACATGCCCTTTTGAAACATCAAACCCTACCCCAGTGACACACTCCCTCTAGCGAGGCCACATCTTCCAGTCCTTTTAACCTTTTCAAATAGTGCCACTCCCTGGGGACTACGCCTTAAAATATATGAGCCTACGCAGGCCACTCTTACCCAAACCACCACCGATATTATATTTTTATATTTGCTTAGTGTATGTGTGAGGGAGAGTGCACACACACATGTGCCACGGCATGTGGAGATCAGAGGACCACTTGTGGACTCGTCTTCTTTCACCATGAGGGTTCAGGTCAATAGGGGTGGCAGCAAGTCCCTTTACCCACTGAACCACCTTGTTGGCCTAAATGGTTTTATATATTTAGGAAAGTAGCCAACTTTTATGTTCATTTTGTATCCTTCAAACTTGCTATAATTTCTTAGTTGCTAGATGCAGGCTGGTTTTTTTTTTTTTTTTTTTTTTTTTTTTTTTTTTTTTTTTTTTTTTTTTTCAAGACAGGGTTTCTCTATGTGGCCTTGGCAGTCCTGGACCCACTTGTAGACCAGGCTGGCCTCAAACTCACAGCAATCCCCCTGCCTCTGCCTTCCAAGTGCTGGGATTACAGGCATGCACCACCATGCCCATTCTTCTTTTTAGATTTTTAACATTCTACTTGGTTTTGCTTTGTTTTGTGTGTATGAGTGGTTTTGCATGAATGTATGTCTATGCCGCATGGTTGTGTCTGTGTCCTCAGAAGCCAGAAGGCAGCTCTGCTAGGAATTGAACCCCCAGTTCTATAGAAGACCAGTTAGTGTTTCTTTGTGTTTTTGTTTGTTTGGTTGTTTGTTTGGTTGGTTGGTTTTTTGAGACAGGGTTTCTCTATGTAGCCTTGTCTGGCCTGGATTTTCTTTGTAAACCAGGCTGGCCTCAAACTCACAGAGGTCGGTCTGACTGCCTTTGCCTCCCCGAGTGCTGGGATTACAGGGATGCACCACCACACCCAACACCAGTTAGTGTCCTTAATCACAGAGCAAACTCTGCAGCCCCATCTTTCCTTTTTCTGACTTTCTATAAACACAATACTGTCATCTGTAAATACAGGATTTTATTTCTTCCCTCATAATAAATATGTATTTAATATACAGCCCAGGCTGGCCTTGAACTCACAGGTATCTGCCTGCCTCTGCCTCCCAAGTGCTGGGATTACCTGGGAAGTTCTGGTATATTTTAAAAGGGTTCATTTCCCATCCTCTTATGAAAAATGCAACCCAATATCCCCCAATATTTATTGTAATAACCTAGTCCCCACAGGCTAAACCCGCAGCTGTATGGAGACTACAAACACATGAAATCTCCCAACAGCTTCTAGCTGTCAGATTGTCTGTACTTATTTTCCAAAAATTAACCAATCACAGTTCAGGTTTTGCTACCCTGGCACTGGTTCCCACAGAGATGGGTGCTCCTCTATAATCCTCTATCCAGCCATCTGTCTCCTCATTCGAGAGGTGATGACTTGGCTTTTGATACTATTTCTCTTCTGGATTTAGGAACTGTTGATTCAGTCGGTCGGCCATAGTGGTGCACACCTGTAAGTAATCCTAGCACTAGGGAGGCAGAGGCAGGCTGATCTCTGTGAGCTCAAGGCCAGCCTGGTCTACAGCCAAGGCTACACAGAGAAACCTTGCCTCAGGAAAAAAACAAAAACAAAAACGAAACTGTTGATTGTTCCCTTTGTTTAGTCTTTACTCTGTCAGGACAGAGTGGGGCTTTCTAAGAGCTTTACATGCAGTTTTCCTTTGAGTCAGGTCTTGTTATATTATAGTAGTCAGTATTTGTCTATGTATTTGGACGGACCATGCTGTCTATATCTTGTATGCTTTCTTTTTTCATTCAGTGCTGGTTACTGGACACCGCCGAGTCCCCAACCCCTTCCATATGCTTGGTGTCGCTGCCATGTGGTGTCTGTCTGAACTCGACTATCCCTGTTTGAACTCAAGAACTTTCTTTAGCTTTCTTTTCTCTTTCTTTCACTTTTGTTTTGTTTTGTGTTTTGTTTCTGAGACAGGGTCTCCTTATGTATCCCTTGCTGGTTTTGACCTCACAGAGATCCACCTGCTTGTGCCTCCTGAGTGCTGGATATTAGTGGTACTATTACCATTCCACACAGACCCTGATTTTTTTTTTTTTTAAGACAGGGTCTTGCTGGGCATGGTGGTGCACGCCTTTAATCTTAGCACTCGGGAGGCAGAGGCAGGCAGATTGATGTGACTTCGAGGCCAGCCTGGTTTACAAAGCAAGTCCAGGACAGCCAGGGCTACACAGAGAAACCCTGTCTCGGGGAGAAAAAAAAAAAAGACAGGGTCTTCCTCTGTAGCCCAGGCTTGTCCTTCCTGGTGTCTACTGAATAGCTGGGGCTGCAGGCATGCATCATCAAAGCAGAAAGCATGTCTTGAACATCTGAACATCACATCTAGTAATGAATCTCTTGGCTTTTATCTTGGAAAGAATTCATTCCTCCTCCATATTTTGAAGGACACTTTTGACAGATGTAGTACTTTGTTTGGCTCTATTTTTTTTTTCTTTATTTTTTTTTTCTTTTTCCTTTCAGTAGTTTTTGTATGTCATTGTGCTGTCTTCTTGCCAGTCAATTTTCTGTGGAGAAGTTCCTTCATAATATTTTGGGAAATCCTTTGTGTGTAGCAATGTGTTTTTCTCTCACTGTTTTCTTCATGTTGTTTGAACGGTAATATCTCTTAGCATGAGTGTCTTTGGACATCTCAGTTGGAATTCTCTGAATCTCTTGGGCATGGTTATTCGTTTCTGTCCTCAGATGTGGGAAGTGCTCAGTCATTATGGCTTGAAATATGCTCTGTTCCTTCACCTCCGCTTTTCTCTCTATGAAACTCCCATAATGTGTCTGTCTGCTTGATGGTGTCCTCTAAGTCCCTTAGGATTGTATCAATTTTTTGTTTGCTTTTGTTTTTGTTTTTGGTTTTTTTTTTTTTTTGGTTGTTGTTGTTGTTGGGTTTTTTGTTTGTTTGTTTGTTTGGTTTGGTTTGGTTTTGGTTTTTTGAGACAGGGTCTCTCTGTGTAGCCTTGGCTGTCCTGGACTCACTTTGTAGACCAGGCTGGCCATGAACTCACAGCGATCCGCCTGCCTCTGCCTCCCAAGTGCTGGGATTAAAGGTGTGCGCCACCACGCCTGGCCCACTTTTGTTTTTGAGGCAAGCTCTCACTAGGTAGCTAGGCTGGCCTGATATATAGCTCAGGCCTGGCCTGTAGCTTCTGCCAGCCCCTTGTTTCTGGTCTCCCTAGAGTTGAAATGACAGGTAGAAGCTGCCCTGCCCTGCTCTTAATGCTTGTTTCACTGATCTGGCAATTTCAAATGACCCACTGACTCATAATTTGCAGATCCTTTTTGATATCACTTGGGCTGATGAGATGCTCAGTGGGGAAAGGCAGTCGTCTCAAAAGCCTGGCAACCCGCGTTGGATCCCAGAGCCAAGGTGAGGGAAGGAGAGAACTGACAGCAAAGTTTTCTTCAAGCTTCCACATGCAAACTCTGGCACATGCACCCACCCCCTGCATGCACATCGTGTGCACATAAAATAATAAAAAATAATGTTTCCCAACGCAGAACATGTTAAACATCTCATTTTGTTTTTTTCAATAGGGAATGTTGTGGCACACATCTTCAAAAGGACAACTTTCTTTCTTTCTGGTGTTTTGGTTTGGTTTGGTTTGGTTTTTCATGACAGGGTCTCACTGTGCAGCCCTGGCTGTCCTGAAATCCACTCTGTAGACCAGGCTGGACTTAAACGCACAGAGATCCACCTGCCTCTGCCTCCCAAGTGCTGGGATTAAAGGTGTGTGCTACTATGCCCAGACGTAATATTAAATTTTAAACACATCCATGTGCCTCCATGAGCTTCTGTGGACCATATGTTTCAGGTGCCTATAAAAGCCAGTGACCCCTGAAATCCCCTGGAACTAGACTAGAGATGGCTGTGAGCAACCTGATGTGGGTGCTGGGACCCGAATCCAGATCTCTGCAAGGGCAGGAAGTTCTCCTGACCGCTGAGCCATCTCCCCAGCTGCAGAGGATAATTTTCAAGACTCAATTTTCCCTTTTTATCATGGAGCTTGGGACCAAGCTCAGATGTCAGACCCATGCCCCCATCCCTGGCCTCTGCAGATTCTTTTGCTTGCTCAAGTCAGTTATTAAAAGCCTCTAGTAAAATTTCAGTTATTATAATTTTCCATTTCAGACTGTTTGTTTGGCTCCCCAAAGCTCCTCTCTACTAACACCCTCAGATTCTTCCTGTATCCCTCTCCCCTCACCCCCAGAGACAGGGTCTCTCTATGTAGCCTTGGGTGTCCTGGACTCACTTTGTAGACCAGGTTGGACTTGAACTCACAGAGATCTGCCTGCCTCTGCCTCCCTGGGTGTCCGAATTAAAGGTGTGCGCCACCATGTCTGGCCATTTTTCTGACTTTTAGTAAATTCCATTCATACTGGGGAATGCCTTCAATAATCAGCCCATTCCATTTTGGGGTGAGACATGTGTCTTCCAATGATTTAAATGAAGATTTTGGTTTGGTTTGGTTTTTTTGGACAGGGTCTCTCTACATAGCCCTGGCTGTACTGGAACTCCCTATGTAGACAAGCTGACCTCAAACTCAAACAATTCACCTGCCTCTGCCTCCCAAGTGCTGAGATGAAATTAAAGGCATGTGACACCATGCCTGGCTCCAGATGTCACTTCTCATTAGGTTTTAGGAGTTTATAATCTCTTACGCCCCCTGGTGTTCACTTCAGTCCTGCAGGCTTTCTGGGCAGCAACATGCTTGTGGCCACCAGGCATTCAAATTATGCCGAATTACATGTCTACTTTTTTCCCCATGAATCATTATATAGCCCTGGTTGTCCTGGAACTTGATATGTAGATCAGGCTGGTCTGGAACTCAAAAAGACCTACCTACCTCTGCCTCCCAAATCCTGGGATTAAAAGTGTGGCATATGTTGGGCTACAAATCTTTTAAGACAAGCCTGGTCACACAGTTGAAGAAAAGTGGGAGGGAAAAGAAGGAGAACAAAAGGGAGAGAAGGAGAGAAAAGAGGGGAGGAAAGGTATGAAACACAAGTGCTCTACAAACACCAGGGAACCATCTGAGACTTTTTTTTTCTTCAAGACAGGGTTTCTCTGTGTAGCCTTGGCTGTCCTAGACTCACTTTGTAGACCAGGCTGGCCTTAAACTCACAGTGATCCACCTGCCTCTGCCTCCCGAGTGCTGGGATTAAAGGCGTGCGCCACCACCGCCCGGCGTCCATCTGAGGCTTCTTTTAAAGCTTACATTTATTAAGTTACATTTACCTACTATGTGTGTACACAAGTGCCATGGTATGCATGAGGTCAGAGGGCAATGTATGGGACTCCTCTCTCTCCTTCCACCATGTGGGTCCTGGGGATCAAACTCAGGTCATCAGGCTTGGGAGCAAGCTCCTCACTGAACCATCCTGCCAGCCCAGTCTACTATAGTTTAAATCACATTTACTAGCATTGGGCAGTAGAACCAAATTGCTGTCATGGCATTTATGGCCTCCATTATATTGGACAAGTCACTGCCTCTGGCACTGTGTCCATGTAGGTGAAATGTGGATACATTTTTACCTCCCAAGGTGCCTGTGAGAATTCATATGAGTGTAAAGTTCCTGATAAATCCCATCCAGGCTGAGTGGTAGGGTCCCCATCTGCTAAGTCAAGCCATGGGCCATACCAACGTCAACTCTGGTGCCAAGATCACATTCTGGTAATTGGAGTCCTTATCCAGGAAGGCACGGCCCCAGATTAACAGAAGAGACAAGAATGGGTGACTTGTGTTTGATAAAGGAAAGCTGGGGGAACACTAACCTTCCATGTGAGAAACTGGCATGTGAAGCCAGGCCTAAATCAGGACAGGAAACCAGGCAGCGTTACAGTCCAAGCCCTAGGGACGTATCGACTGCTACTAACAGCACACTGCCATCCTGGGCTTTAAGAATTTTTATCCCAGCCCTTGGGAGGCAGAGGCAGAAGGACCACCGTGAGTTCAAGGCCAGCCTGGTGTACAAAGTGAGTCCAGGACAGCCAGGACTACAGAGAAAAACCCTGTCTCAAAAAACTAAAAAGAAGAAGGAAGAGGAGGAAGGGGAGGAAGAGGAGGAGGAGGGGGAAGAAGAGGAGGAGGAGGGGGAGGAAGAGGAGGAGGAGGAGATCTTCTATTACCCACTCCCAACGCCCTACTCCCTCCCACTGCCATTTTTCCTAGCCACAAAAGCGCTCAGCCAGTAGTCTGAGGTTTAAAAGGTCCTCATCTTGATACGACTTCAGAAAGCAAAGAGGTCAAGGTTGTATCAAGAGGCCATGCTAGGCCTGGAGAGATGGTCCAGAGGTTAATCAACCCCCAGCAACCACATGGTGGCTCACAAGCATCTGTAATGAGGTCTGGTGCCCTCTCCTGGTGTGTAGGCACACATGCAAACTACTAGACCAGCCTCCTCCAGAGGCCAACAAAGTATATGTGAAAAGGCCCCACCACACACCCACTGCTGACCTTCCTTTGGATTGTTTCATCTTCTGCCCTTGAGGGTTTCTGTGGCAACCAAGGGAGAAAAAGAATGGCATGTCCAACCAACAGCCTCCAGTGGATGTTCAGTGACTCATTTCCTTTCCCCGTCCCCTTTAAAGGCTCCAGAGGCTCATCCTTTTCCTCTCAGAATTGAACTCCCTTGCAGAATCTCTGCACTGGAACAACCTCCCCAGCTCCCCACATCCCCAAATAAGTACACAGGTCCTTTTCAATGAAGTGTTTTACTGGTAATTGCCAAGGAGACAAACGCAAGTTGAAGTGAGAAAAAGAGGTACCAAACATGGGAGTGTGGGGGTCCCTGGGTCGTGGATCCCTGAGGCTTCCTCTTCATTCTTACCGAAGGCCTACCAGCCTCTTCTCAGACTGGAAGAGGCCCCTTCAATAGGAGCGCCATGCCTCCCAGCCTAGCGCTCTAGAAGCTGACACAGGATGAGGCACAGCAGGTAGGAACTCAGGCCACTGCAGTGGTGTGCTGAAGCTTGCCAATCTTGGAGCACCTACAGACAGTGACACCATCTTGGGTACTACCCCCAAGCCAGGGGACAGATGCTCCAATGACAAGTGCATATCCTGAGCCTACCACACTTCCCCGGGCCTGAGGAAGTGAAGAAAACTGGGCACTCTCATTTTCCAAGGCAAGAAACACTGGGAAGAGGCGGGGTTATACTCGGCCCTTCTCAGGGTTTCCTGACTTCAAAGGCAACAAGGGACAGCCCCACAGAGTGAAGGGCTGTAGTCCAGGCGGCCACAGCAGGTGCTAAAGGCCTCACTGTCCCATCGAGGTGGGCTGTATGCTCTCCCTCCCTCCCTAAGCAGGGCTCTCCTTTAGCTAGAATCTTTCTCATCCTGCTCCCCCAAGTGTGTTTTCTGGTGGCGGATGAGGTTGGAGCTCCGGGAGAAGTGTTCCCCGCACAGGGTGCACCGGTACGGCTTCTCCCCTCGGTGCGTTCTCTGGTGTGCGCCGAAGTTGGAGATATCGCTGAAAGTCCGCCCACACTCAGTGCACTCATAAGGCCTCTCTCCAGTGTGGGTGCGGTGGTGCACCCCGAAGCTGGAGCTGTTGCTGAAGCTCTTCCCGCACTCACAGCAGATGTAAGGTGCTGGCTCCAAGTGGGTTCGGCGATGTACGGCCAGTGTGGCGCTCTGACTGAAGCTCTTGCCACAAATGTCACAGCGGTGTGGCCGCTCGCCCAGGTGATCTTGCTGGTGTGTGGTGAGGTCCGAGCGTCGCCGGAAACTCTCCTGGCACTTGGCACACTGGTACTGCTTCTCTTCCAGGTGGATCCGCTCATGCCGGATGCGGTTGGAGCTTCGGGAGAAGCTCTTGCCACACTCTGAACACTTGTATGGCTTCTCGCCAGTGTGGATCCGCTGGTGTGTTCTGAGGTTGGAGGTATTGTGGAAGGTTTTGCCACACTGCACACATATGAAAGGCTTCCCATCTGCCTCCGGGCTCGAAAATGTAACGGGGTCCCCAGGGCCTCCAGCCTGGGCAGGGACTTTCAGCCATGGCTTTTCTGGATGTGTCCCTTGGAGCCCCTGCGACAGGCTCTCCTGGCCATGTCCCTCCCCAGATGTGATCTGAGAACTCTCGGAGCCATCCACTCTCCAAGGCCTCCGCCCTTCCCCTTCCTCAGGCAGGTGTGCTTCTGGCCTCGGCTCCTTCTCACTGCCCATCTCTGAACCCTGAGAATGAACACAGTGTTCAGCACCTTTACTGCTTGTATCAGGGCCGTCAGACCGCAGAGAATGTTGCATTCTGGTTGACGCAGGGTATACCTCCCAGGGATAACCTCAAGTAACTGGAATACTCACAGAAAGCCTTTATTTACTCCTTAAATTTCAAGTGACAACCTTTCCCAGACATTTAAGGCTACCCACCATAGCAGATGCAGTCTGTGCAATCTGAATGCCACTCTTCTTAATGCCACCAAGCAATGGCATGCTAGGCTATAGTTTGTTATGTAAGCAAAGGTGCTTCCACTTAGAGATGAATCCAGCTTCTCCTGTCAAGCAGCCATCTACTCACTGATGCTGAGAAAAACATAAACAACTAGAAGTGGTTACTTAAAGGCCCAACGCTCTGCCGACCCGTTCCTCTCTAGACCTTTCCACAAGCCACCAATTGGATACCAAGGCCTACTGCCGGGCTTGAGCTCTGTCTGTCATTGTAGATCGGTGCCAGCTTCTGCACACAGCGTCACACAGACTCATACACATACACAGCTGTAGTCTTAAGTGGCACAGCTACACTCACCCCAGACACATTCAACTACAATCTATCACACCACACACATAACCAAACACAGTGACATGAGCTAAACACGCCACATACGCATCCACACCATACATACAACCAACACACTGACACCAGCCATATAGCCCACACATATACCCGCATCAGATACAGCCACACAAAATAGACACACCACACAAACACATACAGTGAACTGAATTAAAGGCCAGAAAGTATATCCAGAATGTCTGCCACGCTCTCTGTGGCTTCTCTCACCCCTGCTAAGGTTCCTTAGCAATCTTCTGATGTGCGCCTATGTTCTCCTCTGTAACAGAAGCTGGGCTTGTTTGTGTAACTACTTTCTCACACACAGATTCTCAATAGTCATTTATAAGCAACTTTAGGGATGGGTTCACTGTAGCAACTTTCTGCAGCACAAGGCTGGCGCTCAAATATTTTTCTGAATGAGAGAGAAAAAAAAAATGGATGAGAACTTTAATCTCTGCCCCGGTTGACTCTACCTAGGACTTTAGGGTCAATATACAAGAAGTTATGTAGCAGCCGGGTGTTGGTGACACACACCTTTAATCCTAGCACTCGGGAGGCAGAGGCAGGTGGATCACAGTGAGTTCGAGGTCAGCCTGGTCTACAAAATGAATCCAGGACAACCAAGGCTACACAGAGAAACCCTGTCTCGGGGGGGGGGGGGTAATGTGGCTTCCACTTTAAAAAAAAAAAAAATAGGGTTTCCCTATGTAACTGTGACTGACCTGGTCTCTATTTAGACCAGGCTAGCCTTGAACTCACAGAGATCCATTTGCTTTTGCCTCCTGAGTGCTGGATTTAGAAGCATGCACCAACATGCCCAATTATCTTTTAAATCTGCTGAGACCATATAACTTACCAAATCTCTATCCAGGGCTAAATGCTGGGTAAATCTAAGAGTAAAAAGACTGCTAGGCATAGTGGCACATGCCTTAAATCCCACCACTCGGGAGGCAGAGGCAGGCAGATGTCTGTGTGTTCAAGGTCTTCATAGTGAGTTCCAGAACAGCCAGTGCCATATAATGAGGCTCCCTCTCAAAAGCATAAAATAAATAAATAAAAATTTTAAAAGACTGAGTTGGAGGCTAGAGACTTGGCTTAGTGGTTAAGAGCACTCGATGCAGTGGTGGCACATACCGGTAATCCCAGCACTCAAGGAGGCAGAGGCAGGCAGATCTCTGTGAGTTCAAGGCCAGCCTAGTCTACAAAGCAAGTCCAGGACAGCCAGAGCTACACACACACACACACACACACACAAACCTTGTCTCAAAAAACCAAAAAAACAAAAACATTTGCTACTCTTCCAGAGGACCCAAATTCAGTTCTAATGCCCTATTCTGGTCTCTACAGGCACACATGCGCTGCACACACATATACTCAGGTGCACACACATACATATAATGCATTTTTTAAAAACTGACCTGGAAAAACGACTCAGTAGGTAAAGACACAGTGACCATGCCTTAACACAATACAGAAGGTTAAGTTCCAGGGACTAGACAGTGTGTGGCCCACTCTTCCCGGCCCAACACTGCACAGGCCACATTACATAGTAATAGTCAACATTTTTTAAAGGTCCCACAAAGCACTGGACCTATGTCTGAGCACTCCATATGCATTAACGCATCTCAATTCATTTTTACGCCTCTGCCTCCCTCCCGAGGGCTGGGATCAAAGACATGTGCCACTACACCTGGAGCAATTAGTCCTTTTTTATACTTGTTTTAGAAATGGTGAAACTGACCCTCGGAGGAATTAAGTCACTTGCCCAAGAGCACACAGTAAGTGGCAAAAACTGCAGCCTATGCTCACCCCTCCAAAGCTGAGGCTTTAACCAGTCCACGAGTACCGGAGGGAGAAAAGACCTAAAGGGGAAAGGTGCTACAGCAGCTAAGACACACACAGACATTTCTCTGAAAGGAGCAGGGAAGCAGCTCCACGGAAGAAGTGGTATTTGAACTAAGAGCTGCAAGCTGGACCTATGAGCAAGACCAATGCTGGCAGGGACAGGGAGCCCGTTGCTGCCTGGAAAGGCAATGCAGCTAAAATGCAAAGCCATACTGACACTGCTTTTCAGAGGTCTGGGGGGAGAAGAGACCTAGCACATATTGGGTTTTCTGCCCAGGAGCTCTTCAGCACAGAGTCTGGAGCAAGAGTGCAGAGGGACCAGTTCTAAGAACAAGGCAAGAAGATGAGGCTTGATGGTCACAGATGACGAAAAGGACGAGAGCCTGGATTAGAGGGGAGAGGCCAAGCTGTGGTCTGAAAGATTAAAGTTCTAGATCTGGGTACAAGTCAAGAGCACCGGGGGTGGGGGGTGGGGGTAACTTGGAAGGATCAGGGACAAGGTGTAGAAAATCACGGGAGCTACATAGCGGGTCAGAGATGGAACATCAAAGGAATCTGAGGTGGTCAGGGAAAGGGGACAGAGGTTGCAGCAGACTCCAAAGAGGCTGGCTGAGTGGGGAGGGCAGGGGCAAGCTGGAGGAGTCAGGGTATAGCTTCCCGAAGGACCGGGGCTGGGTTTGGAGCTGTCGATGGGTTTTGGGGCTGGAAGTGGAAGAACACAAGGGGCGACCCTAAAGGCACCGTGTGCGGGAGGGACACGGAGTGGTCCAAGGCCAACAGTAAGGGAGGGAGGGTAGTAAGGCTGGGCCGTCCGAGGACTCAGACAGGATCGCAGCGGAGGGACACACGGCCCTCTGAAGCCTCTGAAGCCCGCTGAGCAAACCAGCAGCTTCCAAGCCGTCCGCGAGAGCGAAGCGCCCCGCGCGTCGCGTCCGCCTTCCCCCCCCCCCCCCCCCCCCCCCCCCACGTCACTTCAACCCAGCAGCAACCCACCTCGCTCCCGCAGCTCGATCAGGGACAGCGCCGCCTCGGTGGACGGCGTAAGAAGCCGGAGCCGGAACCCGGAGAGGACCCGCCTTCCCAGCTTTAGGATTGGGTCTTAGGAACATCCTTCCTTTCTACTGGCTATACTAACCGCCACGCTTCAGAGATCTAGGCGGGATGGCCAATAAACATTGGCCTAGGGCGCGGCATGCTGGGAGTTGTAGTCCGGAGGAGGTTTGCTTAGCTAAAACCGTTTGCCCACTTCAGAACACAGCTGTGAAACTTCATTTCTGAAGTCATCAGGTTTCTTTTCTCTTTTTAAACGATGGACCTCGATAGAAACCTCGCACTTCATTTAATGTTTATAGTTCAAAAATAAAAGAGCATGTACCTGGAAAGAAGTTTAAAGATAAAGTAATCCGATCTCTTTGTCCGAGAAGCTAAGTGTTCCCTCCAATGCAAGGACTGACCTCCTGCCAGGTTGGCCTGTGGCCCAGCATAGGGATTTTTCTGCGTCCTACGTGATCCTCTGTTAACCCAACAGTCTCTCATCAATCTGAATACAATAGCCCAGTAAATTATCCAGAGCTGGATTTTGGATTTTGGGTGGGTTTTTTTGTTTTGTTTTGTTTGGGGGGGGGGGTTATTTTGAAAAACAATAAAGACTAAGAGCTTGCAAGATAAAGAGGATAAAGATTAATTGATGTGTAAGCTAACTACAAGCTTCTCCTGTTTTCATGGTCTTTCAATGCTTGTCTTTACAGCTGGAAAATCTTGAGGGCTAGCGATGGCCCATTGGTTAAGAGCACTTATAGCACTTTCAGGGGACCTGGGTTTGATCCTTAGCACCCACACCAGGCAGCTTACAATCACTTGTAACTCCAGAGCCAAGGGATCCAGTGCCCTCTTCTGACCTCCTGGAGTACACACACACACACACACACACACACACACACACACACACACACACACAATCTGAAAAGAAAAAGAAAGCGACAAGTTTTATAATCCCAGCTCTCTCCTTCATAAAATGCCTGGCACAACTATTTTAAGGATTAAGTGAGTGAATAGACAGACAGACAGATGGACAGATATTTCCTGCCTCCACAAATAGCTCTCTTTTCTATAAGACCGATGTGAGTTAGTATTAGGATTGTCTATTTAGGCAATTATGTTTAGAGCTAAAGATATGTGTGAAATATAATTATCTATTATACACTATAGGTTATAAATTGATAAAAATAAAACACCAGAAGGTAGACTCAGGTAAAACTGGGCTTATTTTGAACTATGCCTAAAGTTTGCTTGAACAGAGGCTGAGCTATTCAGAAACCAACCTCATAACTTCTTTTTTTGTTTTGTTTTTTCTTTGTGTTTTTTAAGTTTTATTTATTTATTATTATGCATACAGTGCTCTGCCTGCATGTACACCTGCATACTAGAAGAGGGCATCAGATCACATTATAGATGGTTGTGAGCCACCATGTGGTTGCTGGGAATTGAACTCAGGACCTCTGGAAGAGCAGACCATGCTCTTAACCACTGAGCCATCTCTCCAGCCCATTCCACAGTCTCTTTCACAATGAAGACAACATGCCAAACAATAAATTTTTTAAAATTGTATTTAATAACTGTACAAAGACAAACAAAATATTCCCTTTGGGCACTGTAATGGCAAATTTTACATATCGCCTTGACCAGGTCACAAAGCTCACAGACACTTGGTTAGACATATACTTGGTGTCTCTGTGACCGTAGCTTGGATACGATTAGCATCGATCAGTAAACTGAGTAAAGCAGTTCCCCTCCTTAACTCCAGCAGGAGTCATCGGATCAGAGGAGAGTCTCAGAAGAGTGTGGCTGCCTCTCGGGCTTTCGACGGACAGCAGCTCTCTCACTGTCTTAGACTGGAACTAAAACAGTGACTCTTTCTAGATCTCCAACTTGATATTTATTCATTTTCTGTCCCTGCCACTCATGGTGCTGGGGCCTGTGCGTGCACGCGACACGTGTGCGAGAACGCACATATGCACATGTAAACACACACACACACACACACACACACACACACACACACACTGTTGGTTCTGACTAATTACAGGTACTTTTGGAAAGAGCCCTTAACAGACCTAGATCTAGTTCCTTCCCATCTGCAAATCGGTAGCTAATAGCTCCATAAATAGGTCGACTCACATACAGGGGTATGACTTGAAACTGCCTTGCCTTTTTTCTCCAACTCACACTCAAAATTTGGATTTATTGTTTAGATATGTAACTTTAGAAATGTGTGTGTGTGTGTGTGTGTTGTGCAGGTAGGTGTGCGCAGTGAGTTGCAGGTGACCTTGCAGGCTAGAAGAGGCAATCTCAAACATCCCCTGGAGGTGGAGTTACAGGCGGTTGTGACCTGCCCAGTATGGGTGCTAGAAAACAAACTCAGCTCTTCTCCCAAAGCAGTATGAGGGCTTAATTAATGAAGCCATCTCTCCAGCCCTGAAGACTTATTTATTTTTAGGTATACAGTGCTCTGCTTGCATGTACTCCTACAACCCAGAAGAGGGCGCCATATCACATTACAGATGGTTATGAGCCATCATGCGGTTGCCGGGAATTGAACTCAGGACCTTTGGAAGAGCAGGCGGCACTCTTAACCACTGAGCCATCTCTCCAGCCCACGTATCATCTTTCAAACAGGATGTCTCATTTGATTTTGATTTTTTGGGGGGTGGGGTGGGGAGGTGGCATTGGAACAGGGTCTCTCCACAGCCCTGCTGTTCTAGAACTTACTATGTAGACCAGTCTGGTCTCTAACTTACAGAGATCCACCTGCTGTGCACCGTCATACCCACTAAGATGCCTGATTTGAAATAAGACCAACTTTCTTGAGATTAATCCTCTCTGACCCGGAGGCTGTTGTCAAGTCTTGAAGCATATACCCTTGTGGGTATATGTGAGTGGCTCAAACTGCCACTTTTCCCTCACTGGGCCTCTCTGAATGTCACAGACTGCAGAGTGACTCATTGGCTCAGGGCTACACAGCTGGACTGCTTTGGTTAAAGCTGTGCCCACCAGCCTGTCTTGACATTTCTTGGGATTATAGTTCCTGGTCATCATGTAGGTTAATTTAAAAAAAAAAAAAAAAGACATGTGCGTTCTGGATGGCTCCTTTCAAATTCGCTGTTGAAAACATGTGCTCTGGGTGTCTCCAAACTGTGCTGCAAACAGCATGAAGGAAATAGAAGACCATGGGGTGTTTACACCTCTGTCTCTAATCCTGAACGAAGAAGGGAGGGTGTATGATTCACAAGGCATATACTTGAACAAAGCTGATTTGGGAGTTAGAGGCCTGACTGAAGGAAAAGAGAAGAACAGCCTTTGATGGAAGAAATCAGGATCTAGGGGCTATAATTTCACAATTGGAAACCCCCTGAGCAGGCTGACACTGAGACGTCACTGTCAACGGTCCCCCAGGTAGAGAGACCTTTGCCCTGAGTCTGTACTGAATCCTGCCAAGTGGCAGCCAATGTCTCCTACTAAATCCCTCCCTAGTGCTTTGTTTAGTTCAGGAAGTCATCCACCAGAGCAATGGAAACGTCCAGTCTCTAGAAAAATGGTTGAGCTCAGAACTGATCCCTGGGAGAAAAGTGGTACAAAGAGAAACCACAGAAAGTCCTGGATCTGGGCCAAGGAGATGCGTGTGGTACTGGAGAAACTGGCCCAGGATGCCAGGCTGTCCGCTCGTGGGAGTGGAGCCCAGGACACAGCCCTACAAAGAAGGAACCGTGAGGCCCTGAAGGGCAGGGCTAAGGTTAGAGGGCCAGGTATCATTGATTGGGAAAAGCTCAGAACCCTGGGGAGATAGTAAGGACGGATTGACCTTCAGGGACACGTCTCCGTTAGCATGGCCTTTCCCTTCTCCTTTGGGGACAATCAATTCCTCTGATTTCTGAAGTTCAGTGCAAATGATTAGAGGCGCCGTGTTCTTTCCCTCATCATGAAGACAAGGTTCAAAGAAAGGGCGAAGTGGGCTAGAGAAACTGTGGGCGAAAGTGAACATGTGGGACTTATTAGTCACGTTGTAGAAGGAGATGATGCCTGCGTCATAGTCCAGGAAAATCCCCACGCACTTTGGGGACTCTTTGAGGCGGAAGGAGGTCTGCGGCGACGTGAGGGCTTCATAGTGGTTCCCATGGCTCTGCCGGACAAGCCAGTGGCCGTTGGCAGGCGAGGCCGTGACCTTCCCTTTCCTGCTCACAGACTCACTACACACTCCAAGGATCCATTTGGTCTTCTCACCCACGTACACTTCCCAGTAGTGACAGCCAGTTGTGAAGTGCTCGGAGCCCAGGACGCTGACAACAAAATCAAACCTCTCTGGGTTGTCAGGAACAGGCCGCTTCCTGTCACCAAGCCTCACACATCTCCGATCCTCGGACAGGATGAGTTTGGGGTGTGCGGTGTTGGGGTCCAGGGTCACCGCCACTGTAGAGAGTGAGAGAGAGATGAGAAGGGAAAGTTATGTTTTAAGGCGTCTTTAGGTAGATTTGGAGGGGGAAAAAATTACTCTGGAGGGCTGCTGTCTATCATTAATGTGTTTTAGTTCATGGCTTTCCTTGACCGCCTCCACCTACTGTACTGGAGCCAAAGACTTCTAGCTCGCAGGCAGAAAGCTCACCTGCTGCATCTGAAGTCTAGGTTCTGCTTTCAGCACTACAAAAACCAGGTGGGGTTACCCAAGTCAGTGCTTGAGCACGGCAGCGGGAGCATCAGTGGCGCAGTGTCATCCTTGGCTACATTAGAGAGTTCGAAACCAGGCAGCACTACATTAGACTGTCTCCAAAAAAAAAAAAAAAAAAAAGCCAAAACACACAAAAAAATGTCCAGACTGGGATGTTAGACCTGTGCTGGTTAGTTCTTTGTCAAGCTGAGAACAAGCAAGCTAGAGTGGTTCTCAACCTGTGGGTTGCGACCCTTTTGGGAGGGTCACATATCAGATGTTTACATTACTACAAAGTGGGTCCAGGACAGCCAAGGCTACACAGAGAGACCCTGTCTCGGAAAAAAAAAAATTCATAACAGTAGCAAGATTACAGTTATGAAGTAGTAACGAAATAATTTTATGGTTGGAGGTCATGGCAACATGAGGAACTGAATCAAAGGGTCACGGTGCTAGGAAGGTTGAGAACCACTGAACAATAGTCATCTGGGAAGAGGGAAACTCAATTAAGGAAATACCTCCATCAGATTAGCCAGCAGGAAAAATCTGTTGGGTTCATTTTCTTGACTAATGATTGGTGTGACGGGGCTCAGCCCGTTGTGGGTGGTGTCACCTCTGGGCAGATGGGGAGCAAGCCAGTGAGCAGCATTCCCCCATGGTCCCTGTTTCAGTTCCTGCCTCCCCCTACTCATATTCCTCTTTTGGCTTTGCCTGTAAGTTGTAAGCCAAATAGAGCCTTTCCTCCTGTGTTAGGTAGGGTTGCTATTGCTGTGCCGAAACACGACCAACAAAAGTAACTTGGATAATCATAGATTTAATCAAACTATGCTACATAGTGACAACAATAATAATAATAATAATAATTTACAGTCTGCATCCAAATGGAAGAGGATGAAACTTAAGTGGCAGAGTTTGAGAAGGCGAGACTTTGACATGGAAACTGGTTATTAACTTACCAAAATGCAGCCGGGCTCTTCTCCAGCCTGAAAAGGCAAAGAAAGTGTTTGTTAAAGTCAAAACGAAGGATGCCCAGAGAGTGGAGCCAACACCACCCCTCCACCGCACCCCACACCCCAGCCCAGAGAAAGCAACTCACCTGCGTTGGCGGCAGCTCTTTTCAACTCTGAGGAAGAAGAGATGGGGGTGAGCTGTCTGACGCTGCACTTACTGCGCAGGGGAGAAGGCGGTAAGGAAGTTATAAAAACATGGGACACTTACTCAGTTCGCTCCGGAGTTTCTCTGAAGAATAAAAACAGTTGGACAATTACCCACTCGCCGGGCGTTGGTTCCCTCCCACCCACATTTCTATAGCAGATTAGCAGCAACCATGTCAGCTGGGCCGTGGTGGTGCAGGTCTTAAATCGCAACACTCAAGGCAGAGAGGCATTGGGGTGAGTTCAGAGACCAGCTTGGTCTACAGAACAAATTCCAGGATAGCCAGGGCTACACAGAGGAAGCTTGTCTGGTACCCCATTCCCCTGACAACAAAACAAAGCAAAAACTATCGCTAACTCCCTACTAGATCTTGTTAGCATGTATATTTTCTTTATGTAAAATATATAGCCATTGCCCTTGCCACCTGTCTTTTTTATTTTCTTGGGGTTTTTTTTTTGTTTTGTTTTGTTTTTTGTTGTTGTTGAGTTTTGTTTTGTTTTTGAGGCAGTGTCTCACTTCCACCTCTGGCTGTCTTGGAACTTGATATACAGACCATGCTGAGCTTGAACTCACAGAGATTTGCCTGCTTCTGCCTGCATGATGGGGTTAAGAGTATGTGCCACCATTTTCTGTCAGGGTGGGAGTTTTTTCCCATTATTATTAAATGTTAAAAATTGATTCCCTGTCCCAGCACTTGGGAGGCAGAGGCAGGCAGATCGCTGTGAGTTCGAGGCCAGCCTGGTCTACAAAGCGAGTCCAGGATGGCCAAGGCTACACAGAGAAACCCTGTCTCGAAAAACAAAAAACAAAAAACAAAAACAAAAACAAAAAATTGGTTCCCATGGTTGAAGTGACTGTGAATTCAAGGGGCTGTGTCACATTCAAGTAGAGACCTAACTGTCATAGACCCTGCCTAAAGAAATGTAATGCCTGGGTAGAAAGACCATCCAGATTCCTCCACCTTTAAGAGATACGTATCTTGGTAAAACACTTCCCACTTAGAGGCTACGTAAGTGCAACAAAGAGAAAGAGTGCACATTCTTAAAGGGGCTGTCAAGAGCCAGGAAACCCCAGTCGCTGGGGGTTGAATTATTCTATACCCCCCTACCCAGAGAGTGAAAATGAGTCACTCAGCCAGAAGCAGAAAACGGCAGCATAAAGAAAGTAGTGCAATAGAACTCGACAAAACTTACTGAGGGCTTTGTGGAGTCTTCCTGAAAACCAGAGAGAGACAGAGAGAGGAGTGAGTGACCAGAGCCTGTCCCTTCATCCCTGAGCCCTAGAAGGCCCACCACTCCACCAACGGACAAAAGGAGGGCGGGGCCACTTCCAGTCTCTAATCCAACACCTTCTTCCAAAGGTCAGACTCAGGAGTCCAAGGGAGCTTGTGGCACTTCCTTGATGGCCAGCTGCCCCCCACCACCTTGGTTCCCCTATCCCTTTGTATCTGTCTGGTCTCACTTCCTCTGTCTGTTTCCATATTTGTAATACCAGTGCATGTGCGCGAGTGTGTGCTCGCACGTGCACATATGCGCATGTGTGCCTTAAGCCTTTCTTTAGCCTCCTATTTAGGGTACCTAAGGTGTAAACGTGGCTAAAGGCCCACACTGACTCACTGGCATGACTTCATATTTCTCCAAAGTCTCTGTTTCCAGAATTCGGGATTCCCGGAAGTTATGATTCCTATGCTTTGCAGGGCTGCTTCAGGTTTCTCTAGAGAGCCCACCTGCCCCATACATTCCCCGCCTAGCACTATCCCTGCCAGAGAACTGAAGTTACACATCCAAGAGGCCCCAGCCAGCTAAGGATTAGGCACAGGGTAGGCTCTTGGGCTTGGAATATGTCACAGCTCCTCAGGAGCTTAGGATTTATGGCTGTCACTTCCACAACTAACTGCTCCCATTCGCCATGCCCTGCCCTTTCACAGAGTGCGCTGCACCACCTCTTAACAGTGACATGCATGGAATTATCAGTCCTGCTTTGCAGAGAGCAGCTGGGGCTCAGAATGACATGCAAAGTTCTCAAGGTCATCTAGCCAGTAAGTGACCAAGGAAGCAGGATTCCAGCTCAAGGCTGTCTGAGTTCTGTGCCCTTGCACTCTCGAGCAGAACAGCTGGCGTGATGGCAGTGTAGGGGGTGATGCACAGATCCCAACATCACTGAGCTAGGAGCCATCTAGCAAGACTTCAAAAGCTCGTCGTCTTTTGACATTTGCCCTGGGAGGGCCCCAGCACCCATTCCTTCAATTAACAATGGTGGTGTGGCATTGAGGAAAAGGTGTCCCAGACCCTGTGACAGGCAGATCTTTTAACACGGAGAACTCACTACCCCCATATTACAGATGAGGAGTCCAGGGCTCTGGACAAGACTGGATTATGCAAGGCCAAGCTGTGGCAGACCAGCAAAGTCGAGTCAAGTGCTGCTGAGCCCAGAGCCTGTGGTCCTTGCATGGCACCACACCACCGCTCTCCATGGCAAGGTCATGCAGATGCCTGAGATTCCTGTTCATATATGTTTTGGTCACATGCAGGCCTCCTTTTAACATGACTGGTAGGAAGACTGACAGAGGGAGCACATGACAGCCCAGATGCATGCATGTGGGGCATTGGCGTCTCCTCATCCACTGTCACCAACTCCATCACCCCCCTGACACTGGAAGCTAAATTCTAGTACTATGGACTAGGACTGCCAGTAGAAAGAATGTCATTTTTTTTTTCCTGTCGCGAGCGCGCGCTTTTGAACATACCTTTTTCTTTGGCGTGGTCTTCCAGAAGATTTTCTAGGGAAAGAAAAGGGAAAACACATGAGATTCTCAGCCATTCTGTGGAGGGCTCTGAGTCCCCATTGGTTTCATCAGCCCTTGAGCTGCCCAGCTCCGCCATCTTCAGCTCCACCCGACCTGATCTAGCCTGTCCTTGTCATTCTTCTGAACAACAAGAATGGGAAGCCAATTTGTGTCCCCCCCCACCCCCCATGCCCCCCCCCCGTGTCCTGTCTTACTCCTCTGGTCCCTTCACCACACAGTAGCCAAAGAGCACCATGTCAAAGCATGGTCCCGAGCAGATGTCCCCATTCAGCGCCCTGCCATCTCTTTTAGGAGAAAGACTGGGTTCCTCTGTCCACACAAACAGAGGGTGATGGAACATTCAGGGCCAGAGTTTAGTTCTGTAGGCACAACAAAACAAAAGGCCCCCACACCCACACCCACCCCTGCCCAGGACACTTACCTACCTCCATTGCCTGTTCATAGAGCAGTTTCTCTGTGGGAAGAGAGGAGAGAGAGCTCCGCTTAAGAAGTACTTTCTCAAATGCTGAGCGTGGTGGCACAAGGCAGAGGCAGGCGGATCGCTGTGAGTTCGAGGCCAGCCTGGTCTACAAAGTAAGTCCAGGACAGCCAAGATAAACACAGAGAGACCCTGTCTATGGGGGTGGGGGGAGAGAGAAGTGCTTTTTTCTTCTCTCTCTCTCTCTCTCTGTTGTTGTTGGTTTTTCAAGACAGGGTTTCTCTGTGTACCCTTAGCTATCCTGGACTCACTTTGTATAGACCAGGCTGGCCTCAAACTCACATAGATCTGCCTGACTCTGCCTCCCAAGTGCTGAGATTAAAGATGTGAGCCACCACTCCTGGCTCAAGACGTGCTTTTTCTAACAGCTCACAGATGTTTTCACCCAAACATGGTCTAAGCTGTCAGCGTAGGACTGACCCCCTTGCCAATACAGGTGTGTGGCCATCTGAAAAGAGCACAGCCTTCCCACCATCAGACAGGGGAAGAAGGCTTGGCCTGTGTAACTCTCCAAATCCTTTGCAATTAGGAGCCCGAGAAATGTGACCATTTTAAATGAGGATTTTATCCAAATGAACGTAACTGGATTTCCTGATTCGAAGGCTCTGATTTCTTAGTGAATTAGAGAGCTGCCAGGGCTGGCTCCAGTCCGACTCCTCGAAGGGCTGAGACTTCACAGCTCAACTCACAGCCTCTCCACAGTTTACTCCATTCCCTCTGCCATGTGAGTCCCTGGTAAATGGCTGGCTCCCCCAGCTTTCAACTTACAGGGCCTCCCACCTGGAGCCAATGCCACGTCCACATCTGCTTCTGTGGGTGTGTCCCCAGAGTGATCACAGTCCCCCACACCCCCCACACCCACCCCTATACACCCCAGAGCGATCACAGTCCCCCACACCCACCCCTACACACCCCAGAGCGATCACAGTCCCCCACACCCCCACACCCACCCCTACACACCCCAGAGCGATCACAGTCTCCCACACCCCCCACACCCACCCCTACACACCCCAGAGCAATCACAGTCCCCCATACCCCCCACCCCCACCCCTACACACCCCAGAGTGATCACAGTCCCCCACACCCCACACCCACCCTTACATACCCCAGAGCAATCACAGTCCCCCACACCCCCACACCCACCCCTACACACCCCAGAGCGATCACAGTCCCCCACACCCCACACACCCACCCCTATACACCCCAGAGCAATCACAGTCCCCCACACCCCCCACACCCACCCCTACACACCCCAGAGCGATCACAGTCCCCCACACCCCACACCCACCCCTACACATCCCAGAGCGATCACAGTCCCCCATATCCCCCATACCCACCCCTACACACCCCAGAGCGATCACAGTCCCCACACCCCACACCCACCCCTACACATCCCAGAGCGATAACAGTCCCCATACCCCCCATACCCACCCTACATACCCAGAGCGATCACAGTCCCCACACCCCACACCCACCCCTACACATCCCAGAGCGATAACAGTCCCCCATACCCCCCATACCCACCCCTACATACCCCAGAGCGATCACAGTCCCCACACCCCACACCCACCCCTACACATCCCAGAGCGATAACAGTCCCCCATATCCCCATACCCACCCCTACACACCCCAGAGCGATCACAGTCCCCACACCCCACACCCACCCCTACACATCCCAGAGCGATCACAGTCCCCCACACCCCCACACCCCTACACACCCCTGTGCCCACACCTCCTCTACCACCAACTTACCTTTTGATTTTTTTTGTTTACAGATGAGCCAAATGCCGAGAAGGATGAGGAGCCCCAAGATAGGCAAGACCACAGAGAGAGCCACTTCTGGAGAGGACAGACTTCCTGGGTCTGGGTCTGAAACAGAGACCAATGACCCACCCTCAGGAAGACACCTGAGGGCAGCCCCCTGCCTCAGAGGGTAGATGGCTCAGGCATACTCAGCTGTCTTCATAGGCCCTAGGGAGAACCCTGGCAAGACTGACGAGGCTCTTTGCTTCTCTTGGGAATTCAAACTCTGGGGTGACAAAGAGAAATGGGATGTTCATATCTCATGAAGGCTCTTCAACCACAAGCTTACCCTGTCCTCACAAATACTCCAGGGACCTCATAGTTCTGAATGTGTGCTCCTTAATAATTAATTACCCACAGTTCCTCACGAGTCCTGCCTGCCTTCTCCTCAAACTCTGCTGTGCAACCGCAGGCTCGGCTACAACAGTGTGTTCCAGACGAGCCTCTCTGCTCCACCACCAACAGTGGCATTACAAGGTCTATGGACCACAGCAGCGGGCAGAAAGCCCAGGCAGGAAAAGAAGAGTGCACAGTGTGGCACTCCAAGGCTGTGATGCCAGGAGGCAGGAAAGGGGTAGAGTGGGGAGTCCTTGCTGGCTGTATGTCCTTGTTCAGCCACTAGGTGGCTCCAGGCAAGAGACCTAGCCTCTCCCAACCTGGTTTAACTCAGTAGTGAAACAGAGGTGGTAGGAGTCCTAATTCCCTTGGACAAGGGAAGGGGAAGGACTTAAGTCAGTCACCTTAAACTCTTATCAGGTAAGGAGAGGCAATGGCAGAAGTAAGAGGGGAGAGACATAGAGGAATAAAGAAAAGGATGTTGTGCTGGGCAGTGGTGGCGCACGCCTTTAATCCCAGCACTCGGGAGGCAGAGGCAGGCGGATCGCTGTGGGTTCAAGGCCAGCCCTGGTCTACAAAGTGAGTCCAGGATGGGGAAGTGAGAAAAGAAATGAGGTATAAATATGCATACATGTACACACACCTCAGAAGTATAAGCATGTAAGTCTTGAGAGCCATACCCCCCAAATGTTAGCAGCAGTTCTCTATAGTTTGTGAAATGCTATGCCATTGTTTTTATTTCTCTATAATTTATGAGATTCTATGCTGTTATTTTTATATCTCTATAATTTATGAGATTTTTATGCCATTGTCTTTGTTTCTCTAAAATGCTCCATTTTTCAAGTTTTTAAAAATAATATACATTCCCAGAGCTATAATATGATATAATTTGTGAAAAATAGAAAAATAGGGCTGGAGAGATGGCTCAGAGGTTAAGAGCACTGACTACTCTTCCAGAGGTCCTGAGTTCAATTCCCAGCAACCACATGGTGGCTCACAACCATCTAGAATAAGACCTGGTGCCCGCTAATGACCTGCAGGTGTACACTGTATACATAATAAGTAAATAAATTTGTTTTTAAAAAAATAGAAAAATGGTTTTAAAATTGTAGTGTGTATGGGTGTTTTACTTGCATGAATGTCTGTGTATCCTGTGTGCGCCTGGTTCCCCAGCTGTTGAGCCAGTTTCCACTGAGGTAGGCGTTTCCTCCAGACCTCTCAGGATCATCAAGCTGATTAGCACCCCAGCATTACCTCCAATAGCCATGGCTGTGGTCTTCTCTTGGCCAAGAACCTCATTTCGGACAGTGCAGGACACATTTCCCAGAGTGCTGTCCCTGACTCTGCTGGACACCACTGTTCGGAATAACCCACTTTCATCCAGGGAGTGGGTCTCCGAAAGGGACGGTAGCATTCTACCGTCCGTGTCTCTCCACTCCGTCCATGGCTTTGGGAACCATCCCATTGATTGGCACACCAGCTGGATCCACCCAGCATCATAGCCCTTCACATGGATGTAGGGATCAGAACCTAAAACTGAGGAGGACAGATTGCCTGGCTCACCAGCAGGGCAAGGGCATGGTCCTAGCCAACATCCTGCCCTCCATCCCCCGGCTTCCTCTGATGAACAGCTACAGCTGTTACCAGAACCAGAGCATCTGCCTTTTTACTTTACCCACGGCTGCTCCATCAACCACAACGGGATAAAACAGTCAAGATAGTCCCCGTATCACACTAACCTGACTTCTTTGGGCACCCCAATCCCCACTTGAAATTGACTTGCCCCCCCCCCACAGGACTCCATGATTGGAAAGCATCTACCAACTATTGCGTGTTTTAAAGGAATGCATCCCTCTGGGGTATGCAACTAAACCGTAATCGGAAGATGATCAGGGACCAGAAAGATGGCTTAGGGGTTAAGAGCACTGGTTGCCCTTCCAGAGGACCAAGGTTTGATTCCCTGGCACCCACATGGCAACTCACAACTGTCTGTAAGTCCAGCCACAGGAGACCTGACACTCTCCTTCCAGGGTCTGTGGTCCCCACATACCATATGGTGTACAAACAGACATACTGGCAGGTAAAACACCCATATACATAAAACAGAAATAAATACTCCTTTTAAAAGATTATGAATGGTGATCACGTGGAGCTGAGTTGGGTCTGAAGTAGACTGATTTTTCTAAAGACACCGAAGCTAGTTTGAGAAGCGCCATCTGCCTCTGGCCCTTTATATACACAAGAATCTAAGAAAGGACTGTGCAGCAAATCCTTGTCACATTGGGAATTCTAGGCTTTGGGGACTTTTCCTTACAGCCCTGGTGATGAGTTTCTTGGTAAAGGAGCAGAGAAAGCTGCCTTTGTTGTCCGAGCCAATAAGCTTTACAGGTCACCAACTGTATTTATCCAGGTCCTGAACTAGACGGTGTTTCCCAAGGTCTAGGTTCCTTGCCCCCGTCAAAATGAAAAGTTAGGGCTTTGTTGAGAAGAGCAGACCAGACTGGAGAAGACAAGACGGAGCTGACAAAGCGACTGCCACAAACGACGCAGGCCCTCCGACCCATGCTAACCTGCCACTTGCAGGGTCACGTTGCCCTCTCGGCTCCAGTTTCCGACCCGGACTAGGCATTGGTACGGCCCTCGGTCCTCGAACCTCACTTTACTGATACGCAAAGTGTAGCTTCCCTGGTGGGCATCTCTCACCAGCGCCGTCCTGCCCTTATATTCCGGCATCAGGTCTTCATCACTGTCCTGCCCGTCCCGGAGCACGTGGACAGCCTGGGTGTGAGGCGGGCGTGACAGCCGATGCCACCTCACCTCGCTGACCACCATACTGGGCCAGAACAAGAGAGGGCAGGGCAGCTCGGCTGTGCCCCCAAGTGGGGCCAGGTAGAAGTTCCCAGCATTCCCTGTGTGGACAGAGACTGAAAGGGGAGAAAGACACTGAAGAGATGACTTAGGAAGGAGGAATGTGTGTGTTGGGGGGGGGGCGTTCTTAGGGAAGGGCAGAACCTGGGAAGGACCATAGAAAACAGAAGCCAAGAAGAACCAAGGTCCAGCATCATGCCTCACCCCTGTTAAATCTACATGCATAAAAAGATCCCAGATGGGCGTGGTGGAGTAAGCCTGTAATCCCAGCATTCAGGGAGACAGAGGCGGGCAGATCTCTGTGAGTTCGAGGCCAGCCTGGTCTACAAAGCAAGTCCAGGAAAGCCAAGGCTACACAGAGAAGCTTTGTCTCGAAAAACCAAAACCAAACAAACAAATAAACAAAAATCCCCCAAACAAAAAAATCCAAAAGATGCTGAGACTCACAGTCAAACAATATGTAGAGAGTGTTGTGAAAAAGTGGGGGGAAGGGAAAAAGGACCTGGAGGAGACAGGAGCTCCACAAGAAGACCAAAAGATCCAACTAACCAGGCCCCAGAGGGGCTTGCTGAGACTTAGGCATCACCCAGGGACCACGCATGGACTGGACCTAAGCCCCCTACAAAGATGTCGCCAATGGGCAGCTCAGGCTTCGTGTGGGTCCCCCAGTACGGGGAGCGGGCATTTTCTCTGACATGGACTCTGTTGCCAGCTTTTTGATCACTTCCCCCTGGTGGGACTGCCTTGCCAGGGCACGGGGGACGAGAACCCGCTCAGTCCTGATACCACTTGATGAGCTGGGGTGAATTGGACTTGGGGCTCCCGTTTTCTGAGGGGTGGGGGAAGGGGATGGGGGAGAGGGAAGGAAGGTGGGACTGGGAGATGAGGAGGGATGGAGCCATGACTAAGGTGAATAAATAAGTAGATAGATAAATAAATAGATAAATGAATGAATAAATAAGAAAGATCCCAAACTCCTACCTGATGCCTGAGCAGGCAGCTGGAAGAGAGCTAGAGTGAGGAGACTGCCGAGAAGCCAGGAACCACAGGGACTCCGTCTCTCCATGTGAACTAGGAGAGACACCGGAAGAGGGCTGATGGGCTTGGGCTGAGGAAGCTAGGGACTGGGGCTGAGACCCAGGTCACATGGCCTACCTGAGGAGCAAGGGCCTGCACTGCTCAACCCAGTGCCATTAGCCTCTCCCTTGTGACACTACCCTTACCCTCATGTGACAACATGATTAAATCCTCAGGGAACTTTTTTCCTCATCTTTAAATACTGTTTTAGTTATGTGTCTATATGGGGGGGGAGGCACGTGCACCATGTGAGCACACAGGTGCTCTCAGAGGCTGGAAGAGGGTGTGGCTTCCCCTGTTAACTAGGGATGCTGGTGGTTGTGAGAAAGCCTGCTTCGGGTACTTAGAAGGGCCCCCTGCAAGAGCAGCAAGGGCTCTTAACTGCTGAGCTACCTCTCCAGCCTCCCTGACAGCTTTTCTTTTCTTTTTCTTTTTTTCTTTTTATTCAAGACAGGGTTTCTCTGTGTAGCCTTGGCTGTCCTGGACTCGCTTTGTAGACCAGGCTGGCCTCGAACTCAAGAGATCCACCTGCCTCTGCCTCCCAAGTGCTGGGATTAAAGGCGTGTGCCACCATGCCTGGCCTCCTGACAGCCTTTCAGGTTTACATATAACCACCCAAGGCTTCAAGGTCCTCATCATGAGCCATCATGAAAGCAGCAACACTTCAAACAGGGTTTGACTAGACCAGGGTTCAGGTCTTACCTAGTCCTATTTGCTGGCCACATCTCTCTTGCAAAGTTGTGTAAATATCTGTCCTGCCACATCCTTAATCTATGGGGGCGGAGCTTCTTCCCAGGTAGGTGGGAGGACTCAGGAAGAGAACGTGCACAGAGCACTGACCATAGATGCCTGGAGAACAAGCGCTTGACAACTGTGTGCTAAACTCAGAAGGGATAGTCATAGCTCAGCAGTGCAAACCACTGAGTACTCCAGAAGTGGGAGACCCCAGAGGGTTGCCTAACGAAGCTCTGCCCACCCACTTGCTGTCAGTCCACATGGAGGAGGAAGCTGAAAAGGCAACACTCTTGGAAGAGAGAAAGCTCTCAATGTCTCTCCAACATTTCCCGTCCTTTGTATCACCTTGGTTATCGGGAAACAATCCAGGAGTTCTGGAGAGACGCTCAGCTGTTAAGAGCACAGCCTGCTCTTCCAGAAGACCTCAGTTCAGTTCCCAGCACCTACACGGCAGCTCACCAGCATCAGTAACTCCCGTTCCAGGAGATCCGACGCCCTCTTCTGACCTCCAGAGGCAGTAGGCATGCACCTGGCATGCATACATCCATGCAGACAAACACGCATACACATAAAATAAAAACAAATACATCTTTTTTTTTTTTTTTTTTTAACGTAAGGCAGGTGCTGCTTTGGTACCTGATGTCTTCCGTGGGTGTGGCATTACACACATTTTCCATGCCACCACATATCCTCCTAACAGCTTTCAGTGTTCCAACACAGACCTATGAGAATTTTTTAGAAATGACTCCATATGGTAGGCTGTTTGAACACTGCAACAAGTGACAGTGGTTGGCAGCTGGAACTAGGAGCTCAGTCTTGGGGTCGTGGTATAGTCTCCAATTAAATGAGACTGTAAGTTAAAGCAAGCTGCTGGAACTCTTAGGCCTTAAGCGTCCTAATTTTAAAATAGGAATGTTTTAGGCTGGAGAGATATCTTACAACCAAAAATATAAAATGGGAATGTTTTAAAATTTCGCCACCAAATTGTCCTAAGGGAAGACCAAATTAATTAATTAATTTCTTGTTTCCCCACAGCCTTGCCTTAAGTGGAATGTATCAGGTTTTTAAAGTTTTTATCAATTTGATAATGAACTGATATTTCTTAGAATTTAATGGTCCTCTTGCTAAATGGTATTTCTTTGATTATTCACTTATTTGGTCCTTGTCGTTGACTTCTGTATTTTGCTGGCTTTTCTCGTTGATTTATTTGTCTCTTAATGGCTTCGTATAATTCTTCATATAGGAACCAATTTTTCCCCATGGCACAAGTTGGAAGTGTTTGCCTAAGTGATAGTCAGTTACATTTTAAGTTTGAACTAGTTTGATTTTTGAAGCTTCTAAATATATATTATATATATTATTTATATTTATATATAATATATATATTTTAAAGATTCCATGAGACATTTTTTTCCAATCTCAAGCAATTTAAGAAGACCATACACATCTATAAATGATAAGCCTGATATTATGCAGCTCAGGATCCAGCGGATGGCGAGGACAAACTGTATGCCTGCTGTAACATTAACAATCACTATAAAATTAAGTAAGGGTCTTTAGACAGTACCCACCCGTCACTCTCATCACTTTTTCTATTTGGGGCTCCTAAATGACAGCTAACCATTGTCCCACTCTGTCCTTCAAGATGTTCTTTGTAAAAAGAAAGATGATGGCTCCCCTACTGAACTTGAGAATCCTGAGAAATTTAAAGAACTAAACAGATTAAGAAAAGAAGGGAGACGGAAGAGAACTTACCACCTTTGTCCTTTAGTGGCAGAGCTGGAGCCTCCTAGCTGGGAACATCTGCTCCCCACAGGCAAGATGACCCCAAGAGACGGATCTGCGAAAGGTTCATATTCTAGTCTAATGACCAGAGTCTCAAAGCCAAGGGCTCCCTCGGCCTCCCAGATGGCCTCCAGCTCTCCCTACAAACAAACAAGCAACGCCCTGTCTGCCCATCCCTGATAAAGCAAGAGTACCGAAAGGAGGCTCCCCAAAAGTGAGGGAACTGTCTACTGCCAGGCAAAGAAAGGGCCTTTCCCCTAACTCTCTTTCCTTCCCAGGGCTTGGTGCCAACTCCTGCAATTTGATCCCAAAAAGACTTGCTCTCCTTCACTTCTCAACTAGTACAGATTAGGAGATTTGTACATAGAAATGGAGACCGTATGTTAAGGGAAATAAGGCCGACTCAGGAGGACAATAGTGCATGTTTTTTCCTATATGCAGGATTTACATTTAGGATGTGTGTGTGTGTGTGTGTGTGTGTGTGTGTGTGTGTGTGTGTGTGTGTGTGTGTGTGTGTGTGTGTGTGTGTGTGTGTAGGTTATGAAAGGAGACTGTTAGAGAAGAGAAAGAAACCATGAAACCATAAAAGGCAGGAGAGAGTAAGGTAATACAGGAGGCAGTGTGAAAGCAGAAGGGAGGACTGCTGGGGAGGAGGGAGACAGAAGGAAGGGGCTGGGGAGTGTGCGAGAAGGCACCGGGGCTGGGAGTGAATAAGAAAAAATGTAATGGCATATACACATGAAAAGGCTGCGCAGAAACCCATCACTTTGCATGGTAACTTTTAACTTAACGTATTAGAAGGTTGGTTTCAAGACACCCGCCAAGGAGCCACATTCTTTAAGCCACACAGTTTTTATCTCTAACTACACCTTGATGCTTGCTGTCAGACTCCAAGCTTGCTTCTGCGCGCGCTCCCCTCTTACGTTACACCCTTCCTAACCGACTTGCTTTCATACCTACCTGTGACTTTAACAATAGCTCATCGTGACTTTCATGAAGATGTACTCCTCATACAGAACTGCCCCTGTGGTTTCCTTCTTTTTTTTTTTTTTTTTCAGTCTAGCAGATTCTGGTGGTGGCCTGCACTGCGTCCCCTGTTGACGGCTGAGCTGTCACCCAGTTTCAGTGTGGCCAAGACTTGTCAGCAACCTGTAGAGCTTGTCAGCAGTTCTTTGCTTACTGTCTGAGAGTCTAGAGCAAAGGCCCAGCAGACTTCTCAGCCTGGGGCCATCCCTAAGGCATCGCATGAGCAGTTCTGAGCCATCTTTACTACTCCTCCAAGATTTCCCGCTGGTTCCCGGATGCCAGAAACCCTTTACTTGTCCTGGGTCTCCTCCTGAAACCTGTTGCACAGAGGAGCTTGTCTCACACTTTGCTTTGGGTGTGGAGTTGTACTAATCCACGCACCTGGCAAGACCCTGGGTTTCATCTCCAGCACACACACACACACACACACACACACACACACACACACTCCATCATCACCATCATCACTTATTTGTTTTAGGCAACCTACAACTCCCCTCTCTCCTAGTTATCCTGAATACACAATACAGTATCATAAATGTGCTCACTTTAGAATGCTAGAGCTTACCTCTCCTGACTAACCGTGTGCTGACAGTCATAATTCAGCTATGTCTCTGTGTTTTTTGTTTGTTTGTTTTTTGTTTTTTGTTTTTGTTGTTGTTGTTTGTTTTTCGAGACAGGGTTTCTCTGTGTAGCCTTAGCTGTCCTGCACTCAATTTGTAGACCAGGCTGGCCTCGAACTCACAGAGATCCACCTGCCTCTGCCTCCCGAGTGCTGGGACTAAAGGTATGCGCGACCACGCCCAGCTCTTCCCCTGAGTTTTAATAGTCTTGTTTTCAGACAGCGTCTTACTACAGAGTCTAGGTTCACCTCAAACTTATAATCCTGGGCTGGAGAGATGGCTCAGCGGTTAAGAGCACAGCCTGCTCTTCCAGAGGTCCTGAGTTCAATTCCCAGCAGCCACATGGTGGCTCACAACCATCTGTAATCTTAAAAAAAAAACAAAACAAAATTTATAATCCTCCTCTTGAGTGACGGGATTACAGCCATTTACAAAATCAGGCCCCACTATGCTTCACTTTAAAAAAAAAAGATTTATTTATTATGTATACAGTACATGACAGAAGAGGGCATTAGATCACATTATAGATGGCTGTGAGCCACCATGTGGTTCCTGGGCCTTCTGGAAGAGCAAGCAGTCAGTGCTCTTAACCTCTGAGCCATCTCTCCAGCCCCCACCATGTTCACTTTAATTGGGAAGTGAACAGAAGCCAACTTTCAGCTAACTAAATATGGTTTCCTGAACACCTCCCAGGGCCCCTAGAGGCTAGACTTTTTAAAAAGAATTAATTTTATATGCATTGGTGTGAGGGTGTCAGATCCATTGGAACTGGAATTACAGACAGCTGTGAGATGCCATGTGGGTGCTGGGAATTGAACCCAGGTCCTTTGGATGAACAGACAGTGCTCTTTACCACTGAGCCATCTCTCCAGCCCCGATGCTAGATTTTTTAAGGAGCATGTATTGTCTTTCCTCCTTTGCGTGAGGCAGAGTCGGCTTGTGTAGTCCAAGTTGGCCTCACACTTGAAGTCCTCCTGAGTGCTGTGAGTCCAACGCTCATCCCAGTGCCTGGATCCTGGTTGTTGAAGTATAAATATCCACTGTACAAATTTCAAAAAATACCAAAAAATTTAAACAAGACAAATATAATCCCTGATAATAAAACATGACTTATTAGTCATTTTGTTGTGCTTTCTCCTGTTTTCTGTTTTGAAACTATAAAACAGATACTGAGGCTAGACAATATATGTTCTTTGTGGCTTTTTGAATTTTATTTTATCTTTTTTTTTTTTTTCCAGAGCTGAGGACCAAAACCTTACTAAGCAAGCGCTCTACCACTGAGCTAAATCTCCAACCCCATAGCCTTTTGAATTTTAATATACTAAAGCACTAGGGGTGTGCGTGTGTGTGTGTGTGTGTGTGTGTGTGTGTGTGTGTGTGTAGAGGCCAGGGGTTGATGTCAAATGTCTTCCTCAATTGTATTTTGAGGTAGAGTCTCTTACTGAGCCTGGGTCCACTGAAGCTTAGGTTGCCCGGTTGTCATGCTCTAGGGAGCTGCCTGTCTAAAAGGCATCTTATTACGTCGTGGAACTTTCTTCTGCGCTATTTTAATGCTTGTGTTGAAATCTATCATAGCTACCCTTTCGTCCATTTTTTGTTTTTGCTTTTGCTTTGTTTTGAACTTATAGTTTTACACACACTTTGCCATGTGCCCTGTCACTGAGTTACATTCCCCAACCCTCCTCTTAACTTTCTTGAGACAGGGCCTCCGTGAGTTGTCCTAGGCTGATGTTGAAAGCACTCTATATGTAGCCCAGGCTGGCATTCAATTTGTGATTCTCCTGCCTCAGCTTTTCCAGTAACTGAGATTAGAGACACAGCAACTTAGTCATTTTAAAGTCTATCTACAAAAGGATTAACACTGCTATGTATCAAATCTCTAAAGTTTTGTCTTGCAAAATGAACTCTGTATGCATTGAACAATAACTCCCCTTTCTTACTGGTCCTGGCAGCCACTTTATGTTTCTTAAAGTTCATCTAATTTTGATACCTTGTATAAATGGAAGCATGAGTGTGAGTGTGAGAGTGTGTGTGTGTGTGTGTGTGCACTCATGTGATTATGCCCATTTTTAAGGTTTTTGAGATCTAGTGCAGAACTGGCCTCCCAAAAGAGTATCACAATTCACACTTGGACTGAAAGCTCCTGAGTATCCATGTAGGATTCCCACCGGATGCTCAGTATGTAGCCCTGACAGGTCTGGAATTTGTTAAGTAGACCAGGCTGGCCTCGAACTCACAGAAGTCCACCTGCCTCTGCCTCCCAAGTGCTGGCATTAAAGGTGTGCACCACCACTGCCTAGCTGTCAGTTAACTTTTCAATGCCTGTTCCTGTATAGAATATGCATTATATCTTATTGTTATACATGTTTGCATAACACATCCTTATTATCAGGAATAGTGGGCTTAATAATGTAATGCTCTAAGAATAGCGCCTGGATGGGGTGGAGAGATGGTTCAGTGGTTAAGAGCACTGACTGCTGTTCCACAGGTCATGAGTTTCATTCCCAGCAACCATACGGTGGCTCACAACCGTCTGTAATGTGGTCTGATGCCCTCTTCTCTACCTTCACTTCACCTGCAGGCCAGAAGAAGGCATCAGACTGCATTATGGATGGTTGTGAGCCGCCATGTGGTTGCTGGGAATTGAACTCAGGACCTTAGGAGGAGCAGTCAGTGCTCTTAACTTGTGAGTCATCTCTCCAGCTGCTCCCCCCCTTCTCTCTTCTTCTCTCTGTATGTTGGCTGTATATAGTTCTGTCATGATTTCTGTCAGCTAAGGGTAGAGCTCAGCAATATAGGGCTTTCCTAGCACATGCCTGGGGCCCTGGATTTCTATCGTGTGTTTTGTTTTTGTGAATCAGGTGTAGCTTTGGCTTGCTTGGAACTCACTATGTAGACCAGGTTGGTCTCCAACTCTTAGAGATCTTGTGCCTCTGCCTCCCTAGTGCTAGGATTAAAGGCGTGCAAGCCATGGTAGAGGCCTTGCATTAACACACACACACACACACACAAACACACACACACACACACACACACACACACACACACACACACACACTTCAAAGCTGTCAAAGCAAGTGGCAAACAGGATACCACATTTGATTTTCCTTATAGATCCGTAAATCAGGAAGAAAGCAATCAGCAATGACTTTTTGCATTTAGAACCTGATGCTCACAATTCTAGTGTTAACCAATTCCAACCCCAGGAATCAGATTTTGCCTTTCAAAGCCTCGCAGTTGTCCCAGAAACTAGAAGCCAGGAAAAGCTTTGGTTACTTGTAAGAACGTCCCGGCACCAGGCCCCGCCCCTCCTGCTTCAGACCACGCCCCCTGCCCGCCTCAAACCCCGCCCTCCCGGTCCTGTCACGCCCAGGCGTGCTTTCTGCGCGCGCGCAGTGACTTCTGCAGGAGGGACACCCGAGGCCGCGGCCCCGCCCTCCCCGGCGCGGCCCGCCCAGTCCTAGGCCGGCGGGCTGGACGCTCCGGTCCCGCGGAAGGGGAAGGCCAGGGTGAGCCCCGCGTGGGGGCTGGTCTGCGACGTGGCGGAGGCCAGGAGCCCGAGGCCGGGTAGGATAAGGGCGCGGACCCCCGAGCCGCCATCTTGCTGCGGAGGGGCCGGGAGGGCGGGGCTGGCAGAGGGCGCTGCCGCGGACCGGGAGGCTTGCCCCTCGGCCTCCGAGACCCGGTCCGTACCGTAAGCCCCCGGGTTGGAGCTGCTTTCTCGGGCCTTCTCATCTGCTGCTCACCCGGCGTTGGTAGGGAAAGGCCCAAGAAATGACTGCTGTCCCATTGTGCAGGAAACTGAGACTCAGAAGTGAGGAGACTCGGCTAGGAGCGCACAGCGAGGTGCTGGCAGTGAGACTCCAGGGCACCCTGCCTCTCTGCCAAGCTAGGGAGCTGGGAGAAAGACTAGCAAGCGGTTCTCTTTTTTTGTACCATCAGGTCAGAGCTAACCAAGAAACATTCAGAAGCCAAACCATGGATCCACCTGCCCGGAAAGACAAATCCAAAGTTAAAGAACCCTCCTTCAGAGTGGAGAAGGCTAAGCAGAAATCTGCCCAGCAGGAGCTGAAACAAAGACAAAGAGCAGAGGTGAGACTGAGGAAGGGGGCCTCAGTATGTATGCCTGCCTGAGTCAGCTGGAGAAGGTACTGGAAGGAAAAACAACAGAGAAAACTTTACTAGGGGTCCCGGCTTGTCTCCAGGCAAGGTCTTTCCCAGAGGTAGAGAGGCCATTCAGGTCCACAATGGTTCTGGAAACCCAGAGTCTCTCGCCAGCTTAGTGTCAGAATCCCAGCCTGTACCAGGTCCCTAGATGACTCCTGGCACCGAGCGAGCGTTTCTGCTAAGGATCTGAGGGACACATGAAAAGAGGAAAGGCGGCTGTGGATACAGGAGGGATCAGAGAGGGGAGGAGAACATGAATAAATGAATGAACGAACGTGCGTGAAGTGCCAGTGTGTCCCTGTGACCCAGTACACGTGTGTGGTTTTGGTGCAAAAAGTAGCTAGTTGGTGGGTGGGATGGGAAAAGTGCTTGCTGCAGAACCGTGCCGACCAGAGTCTATGCCTCAGGATCCATATGCAGATGGAAGAAGGGAAGGACCATACAAACCCGCCCTCTGACCTCCACACTTGCTGTGGCATGCACACACACACAACACACATACAACCCACCACCACCACCAGCATCACAGCAATTATTTTAAGTGTCTGCTTGTAACGGTGTGAAGGCCCAAGCTTGGAGCCCACCAGTGGGTTTCTTTGTTCTCTCAACACTTCTAATCATGTTAAGAATAAAAAGCTTTAGAATGTGGACTTGGCTCATGAGCCACATCCAAACATGAGTATTTTAGTATTTAGTGTCAGTAAAAAGCCTGCTGGGGGTTTATGCCTCTTCGTTGTGTGTTTTGAGACATTTTAAAGTACAAGTGTTTGGCTTCTCAGATTGCTTAGGATTGTTGTCGCATTTTCCTAGAATTTTCTTAAAGTCACGTATATGTCTGATGCCCCCCTTTGACTGTTTCTTGTCTTACACCTTTTCTCTCCCTCTGGGTGAGCTCTTTTGTTTAATGCATTTTCATTCAAATGGATGAATACATTATCTGTGCCTTTACTTCTTGTTTAAAGGGCACTTTAGAGATAGCCGAGTTACTCTAGGACTCTGTTTCCTTTGTCCTTTATATTGTCTGCCTTAGAAACCTTTTTTAAAAGATTGGTTCTTACGTGTGTGTGTGCGCGCGGTGGGTATGTGCACATGAGCTCTGGTGCCCATAGAGGCCATAAGAGGGCATCAGATGCCCTGGAGCTGGAGTTACAGGTGGTTATGAGCCGCCTGGCATAGGTGCTGGGAATCGAACCAGGGTCCCTTGAGAGAGCAGCAAAGGCTCTTAACCACTGCGCCCTCCCTCCAGCCCCCGAACCACCTTGTTTAGGGTTCCAGATCATTCCTCTTATGTAATGACTTACAGTTTTGCTTTTCACACACATCTGTGGTATGTGTTGGGGGGTCTCTTAGGCACTTCCTTGTCACCTTTGCTAGAATTTCTGTCAGGCATTTGAGCAGAGGAATTACCAGGTGCTATTTCCGTTTTCCTAGACATTGCCAAAGAGCTTTCGGAGGGGTTCCTCTAGCGTGCACTCCAGTTGACAATGTGAGGCACTCCTTGCTCCTCTTGGCCTGACAGTTGATAGTGTCCAGGTTTGTTTATCGGATCCGTTTATTAAACAAATATCCAGCTGCTGCTGTGACCAAGCACCAGTTTGTAGACCAGTGACTGGACAAGGCAGAGAACAGTTCTGCCTTCACAGAAGATGCATTCCCGTAATCATAGTAATTTCAGAGGTCATCTGAAAGCTATGCTCCTCCATCCTATGAATACATGTGCCCTTTCTTTACCCAGACCCAAGCCACAGACCTTAATTGCTTTGTACTTGAGCCTGCGGCTGGAGGAATGCTATAAGAGCGAGCCCCGCCCCTCAGCTGCTCTGTGCACACTGATAGATGTGGACAGCATTGTTCCTGTCATGCTGGCATGCACTCATTCTTCCCATGTGTTGTGCACTTGGGAACGTCATTTCCGCGATGCCTCTTTGGTAAAATGCAGGTGGTGGGCTCTGCCTCACAGCGTTACAAGGAATAGGAATTGCACAGGTGCCTGGCATACCGCAGGTGTCTGCTAACCAGCAGTGGCCGTGATCTGGAGTTACTGTGCTTCCAAGCAGCTGCTGTGCTTTTATCATGTGGA
Source organism: Acomys russatus (assembly GCF_903995435.1). Taxonomy (NCBI): domain Eukaryota; kingdom Metazoa; phylum Chordata; class Mammalia; order Rodentia; family Muridae; genus Acomys; species Acomys russatus. The sequence goes on from NC_067165.1 coordinate 14,929,723, forward strand.
CTTAAGAGAGACCAGCTGGTTGTGTCCATATTTTCTTGCTGAGGTGTCAGACTGGGTGTGCATGCTGGCAGCAGCCGGCACCTGTTAGCTCCTACCATGTCAGCCCCAGCTGGGCCTGCACACGTGTGAGCAAACGCCAAGGCAGGTGTCACCATTTCCCACTTACCGTTTGTGAAACCTTCTGGAATAAGAAGTGATGTGACCAGAGTCCAGCCATGAATGAGGGCAGACCTATGGTCAGAACAGTGGTTTCTACTTTGTGGCTTCTTGGTTTTGTTTTTGTGGTATTGGGCTTGAACCCAGAGGATGTATGTGCCTGGGCTTTCCCACCGAGCCATACGCCCAGCCCCAGCCTGCCATTTGCTTACCCCACAGCTGTCTTGCTATTTTGTCTATGTTCCCTGGAATGAAATGGAATCTTCCATAGGAATGTGCCAGCACCTTCATAAGGAGGAAGGGATAAAGATGCCATATTCCAGAAAGTTAGCCATGAAGGATACCTGAGAGGGACACATGGGCATGTAGGCTCATTTCACAGTTGAAGCAGCTTGTCTGCTTATCCTAGCACCGCTGGGGCCCGAAGACTTGCAGACCAAAAGTCTCACTGCTTGGCTCAGGCACCCTACACATTTAAAAATCTTTTCTTGCCCTGCTTATTTTCTGCTTTCTCCTACCGTCTGCCTCTGAATGGGAAGTCTCCAGAATGTTACTTAGTATCCTGCCAGTCCTAGATCAGAAAGGAATATACAGATCATAAAAGGCTGGCAGGTATCAAACATACACAGCAGAGACGTTTCTTCTTTTTAAATATATTATAAAATATATGTGTAATCATGTATAGTTTAAAGAATAATAAACATCCTCATATCTACCACTCAGCCTAAGAAACTCAACTTGAAGCCAAGCCCAGTGGCACACACCTGTAGTCCTAGCATTTGGGAGACTGAAGTAGATCAGTGAGCATACATTAGTTCAAGACCAGCCTGAGTAACTTAGTGAGGCCTTGTCTTAAAGAAGGGGGTTGGGAGTGAAGAAAGGAAGACAGACAGACAGACAGGGAAAGGGGCAGGCTTGGGGAGAATAGACCTTGGAGGCTCCAATACCCACTTCTGGTCATGTACCTGTTCACCATAAGCCATTTTGATTGTTGTGCTAATCGTTCTGCCACTGTTCTGTCTGAACTCACTGCGTCTGAGTATGTACTCCTGAATAGTATGTCACAGCAGAGCAAATCACTTCAGTTTGCATAGTTTTACATCTTTAGTCGTGTGCCACTGGGCCTGGCTACGGGTTCTTTTTGGTTTGTTTTGAGACGGGATCTCTCTATAGCTCTGACTAGACTGGAACTCCTCATGTCGGACAAGCTGACCTCAAACTCCCAGAGATCTGCCTGCCTCTGTCTCCTGAGTCTTGTGAATAAAGGTGTGAGCTGCCACACCCAGCCTTTTTTTTTTTTAATGATTATGTTTGTGTATGTGTACCCTCGGAGGATGGTGCTGGGAACGGAGCCCCAGTCCTGTAGGCTCAATTTTCTTAACCAATATATTTTATTAACAACTTAGTGACCAAGCATACGTCACTTATAACCCGACTAACCAAAACAATAGGAAATGAGGATTAATGGACACAATAACAAAACCTTAAGGATATCAGTTCCGAGGAATGATTCTCCGGGCAGGAGCCACAGGATTTCTTCTCCTGGAACCTGGGGTAACCAGAACCCAGAACCTCAGCAGGAGCCGTAGTCCCAAAGCCTTCCCTCAAGCGGTTCTCTGTAGGAGCGTCTTGAAGTGCAGCGATGAACGGCCAAATCTATCCCAAGTCTCCAAAACGCCCTCGCCTCCAGTTCTGGCTCATTTATATATCTCCTCCCAGAGTCTGTTCACGGGTTCTTTTCAGCTGGCAACAATTAAGCTCCTGCACGAGATAGTTGCTCTTCTAGTGAATTAACCTCACCTGTTCTCTCACGAGACCGTTCTGATCCCGTACTTGGAATCCTAAACAGGTTTATCTCTACTTCACAGTCCCACTGTAAGAATAGCAGCACTCAACCGCTGAGCCAGCTCTCTGGCCCCAAGTTCTCTCTGTCTTTTGCCTCTCAGATTTTTGTTTTGTTTTGCTGAGACAAGGTCTCTCTTATGTAGTCCTGGCTGTTCTGGAACTGGCCTCAAACTCATAGAGGTCCACTTGCCTCTGTCCCAAGTGCCTCTCATATCTTTATTCTTAGGAGTTTTGGCTGCGTGTATGCCTGTACGCAGTGTAAGTGCTTGGTGCCCACAGAGGTCAGAAGAGGGCATAGAATCCCCTGGAACTGAAGTTAAAAGACAGTTGTGACTGGCCATGTGTGTGCTGGGAACACATCTGGATCCTCCGCAAGAGCCACGAGTGCTCTTAACCACTGAGCCATCTCTCTGGCCCCAAGTTCTAGTTCTTAAATTGGTGGCAGACACTATATTCTGTGACTGGCTCTCTCACCTGCAGTTTTTTTTTTTTTCTTGCTACATTTATGTGTGTGTTATGGTGCATGTGTCGGGGTCAGAGGACAACTTCCACCAGCTTAGAATGTTTTTCAATATTTTCTTTCTAGCACAGGGCCTCCTCCCTGGACTTCGATAGATGCCTCCTCAGTAGCTGATAATCCCTATTTGTACCACCACCTGAAAAGGCCACCAGTCATGTTTTCCAAAGCACAGATAGAGTCAAGTTGTCCCTACATACCAATGTCTGCTGCTCTCTAGTGACTCCCTGGCCTGGCACTGTTGTCTTTCTCCAGCTCCCCCACCACCACCACCACATATTAGCACACTTCAAGTTCCCAGAACTGATCCTGTGCTGTCTGACCCCTCACATCCGTCAGGTACCATCCTCTAGAGACCGGGCCCCTTGCCTTACTGCACTCTCTTCATTCCCCAGACGGAAGCTGCCACCCTGCCCTAGGCACTGGCTCCCAGGCCCCTCCTGGTGCCATTCCATTTCCCAGCAGATGCCTCCTCAGCTGCCTCCATTGCTAATGTATCTGTTTCTCCATTCAGATCTATGCTCTCAACAGAGTCATGACGGAGCTGGAACAGCAGCAGTTTGATGAGTTCTGTAAGCAGATGCAGCCGCCTGTGGAGTGACCAGCCTGCATCCCATCAGTGGACCTGTGGAGTGAGCCAGCCTGCATCCCAGTCAGTGGACCTGGAGCCTTTGTCTGTGAGCCTGTTCCCACTGTTACACTGAGCTGACCCACTGGAGCCTTACAGAAATAGACAGGACTTGTGGAGGACTCTGTAGCGAACTTCCTGTAGGTAACTTCCACACTGGTTTCTCCTCTCAGAACTGGCCTAGTGCTTGCTGGGTAGACTTTTCATCTAGGACAGCAGATTTTTAAAAGACCTTTTTTCTATTGTTTGAGATCAATCATTGTTTCTTGTGAAACTGTGTCTCTTCCCTAAAAATAATAAAATACAAAATGTTCATTTGTTCTTTAGTGGAGTGCCTGTTCACAGGAAATGGAACAAAGATGGAGTAGGTGAGGACTAGAGGAATGACCCAGCTGTTAAGAGCACTGGCTGCACTGAGCACCAGGCTCAGTTCCCAGCACTCAGTTGACAACCACCTGAAACTCCAGCTCCAGGCTGTCCATCACCATTTTCTGGCCTCTGTAGGCACTGCACTCATACACACACCCACACAAAGACAGACATTGGCATAAATATGTGTAAATATACACATAATTAAAAATAAAATAGGTCTTTAAAAAAGCCAGGTGTGGTGGTGCACACCTTTAATCCCAGCACTCAGGAGGCAGAAGCAGGTGGGTCGATGTGAGTTTGAGCTCAGCCTGGTCTAGGTCAACCAAGGCTATACAGAGAAACCCTGTCTCGAAAAACAAACAAACAAACAAACAAAAAGCAAGGCATGGTAACACATACCTTTAGTCCCAGCACTCAGGAGACAGAGGCAAGCAGATACCTCTGAGTTTGACATCAACCTGCTCTACATAGCAAGTTCCAGGCTAGCCACAGCTCCAATCTAAGACTTTGTCTTGAACACACACACACACACACACACACACACACACACACACACACACACACACACGAGAAGGATGAATGAGAGCCAGTGTCCATGGAGATAGTGATGGTGGCTTTGCCTTGGGAATAAGGACGGCTCGTTATTTGTCTCCAGAGGAAAGAATGCAGGGGTTGGTGCGTTTGGTAAGTGTGGGGTTCTTTGGGGAGCAGGAAAGGGCGATGAGAGTGAAAGCGCAGGCGATGGAGGCTTGAGGGGAATGGGTCTGAAATAGTCTAGTTCCCAGAGGATGGAAACTGACGTGGCCAGGGGCATGCTGGGCGACAGCTGGGTGGCAGTGAGGCTTCACTGGGGACAGACACCCGACAGCAAGCGGCGCTGACCACATGTTTGCCAGCCCTGGGTGACTTCTGGGCGAGGCCCAGAAGATGGAGAGTTGCAGTTAAATGGGCCAGGGCTTTGCTCAGCAGCTAAAGTGGAGGCAAAGGAGTGTGGGGGGTTCTAGGTCCTAGGGCACAGGTTATAGTGACTGGCCTGGCTTTAAGCTGTGTGAAAAGGTAATCCCAGCACTTGGGAGGCTGAGGCCAACCTGGGCCTCAGACTGATCCTGACTCAGAGTAAATGAGAACTGGCAGAGGGTAAGCGACTTTGAAAGGCATCTAAGGCAACTGGGTTAGCGTTTCTGTGGTTGAATGTGAGCTTCCGGAAGTATAAGGGAAGCAATGATTAGAGAGTAGAAGGCCGGGGACAGACCAGAGAGAGGCTGCTCTTACAGGTGATGACAGCCCGGGGAATTACTATGGAAGGCCGAAGTAGGACGGACGGCCAGAGATCTCTGGAGTCAATTGCTGAAGAACTGGCAAGCCAGAATACTGGGACAGTCATCTTCAAGAACCATCCAATAATCAGCACTCGGGAGGCAGAAGCAGGCAGATCTGTGTAAGTTCGAGGCCAGCCTTGCCTACAAAGTGGGTCCAGGACAGCCAAAGTCACACAGAGAAACCCTGTCTTGAAAAAACAAAACCAAACAAACAAACAGAAAAAAACCAGCCATGTCAGGATTTGTCAGGTGACCCTGGGCAAGTCACTTGGCTTCTAGTACCACAGTCTTCATGTCTTGAGGATATTACTGTTTCTGCTTCTCCTGACTCAGACGCTAAGAACTGCATCGCATGTGCTGGGCAAACTGCACAGCTATGCGGTAACTCGGACCCGAAACCCTATACACATTAAAAGGCGCCCTTACTCTTTAGTCAATGAAACATTAGAAGCTGTGGCAGCAACAAGGTAATCTATGCACTGGGAGCCGCCCTCTGTTAGTGCTGTTCTGTGTGACAATGGACAGGGAGCACTGTAGACCTTTCCACCTCTCTTCCACCACCCCCCCTTTCTTTTCTTCCCTTCCCTCCCTTTCAAAAAAGCAGGAAGCATATCCCCTCCTACGTGAGCAGATAGTAGGGAAAAAATAAAAGGACATGCAGCCTCCAGTGTTGTAGGACCTGCTGACCACAAGTGTCCAGTTACACACGGGTAAGTGTGACCCTTTGCTCCCATTTAAACTACTAGCTAGGGCTGAGGGATGACTGCAGGGGGCCAACAGCAGCCCTGGGAGGGCAGCCCGGATACTTTCTGGTTTCCATCTTGGGGCCTAGAGTCAGGTTTGTGAAGGGAATGTTCAGACTGGGCCTTTAGGCACCAAACACCCATCTCCCAGCGGCCTCCTTTAGGGGTAGAGGCATAGAGTTCTCTGCCTCAGGTGTGCTTCCGGAGTGTAAGCATGCCAACACGAGGGCAGCAGGGTTATTGCAATGCTGAGCAAGTGCTGGGAGTAAGGGTGTGTGCTACCATGCGTGGCTAAAATGAAGTCTTTTTTTTTTTTTTTTTAAGTATTTTAAAGTTTGAAGTTGTTAAATTATTCCTTTTATCCATCCTTCATAATATGGATCCAATTAAATGATGAATTCAAGAATCCAAGAGGGAAAAATTGGTCAAAAAAATCAGCTTGGGGCTGCAGAGATGGCTCAGCAGTTAAAAGCACTGACTGTTTGTTCTTCCAAAGGTCCCCAGTTCAGTTCCCAGTATGCACATAACAGTTCACAACATTAACTCCAATATCTGATGGCCCGGCACAGTCTACAGGTAGGCAAAACATTAATCACATGAAATAGAACTAAATAAGTCAACAAAAGGATCACACACACATATCCACAAACTATCTTTACTTATGAAGCCGGACAACCCGGAGGATAATAAGTGGTGTTTGTGATAATAAAGTTGAACATGGCTCCCTAAAAACAAAACAAAAACCTAGAGAAAATTACATAGCACTTTATCCCACTGGAATATGCCTCAGCATTAGCAAAGAATTAAGCTCACAGTTGTAGACCTGAGTTTTCCAAAATTGTGGTTTTCATATGAAATCCCACATTTAAAAAAATGCATGTATGCTGGGCGTGGTGGTGCACGCCTTTAATCCCAGCACTCGGGAGGCAGAGGCAGGCGGATCTCTATGAGTTCAAGGCTATCCTGGCTGGCCTACAAAGCTAGTCTAGGACAGCCAAGGCTACACAGAGAAACCCTGTCTCAAAAAGCCAAAAAAAAAAAAAAAAAGCATGTATGAGCCCAGAGAGGTCAAAAAGGGTACAAGATCCCCAAAGCTGGGGTGCACCGACATGTTGATGCCAGAAACAATCTAGGTCCTCTGCAAAAGGAGCCCAGGCTCTTAACTGCTGAGCTGTCTTTCCAGCCCCTGAGAAGTACATTCCTCTATCCCTGCCCCAGGACCAGGATGTTTCCTCTAAGAGACAGGCACATTCCAGTTCTTACGTCAGGAGAACCCAGTGGAGCCACCGTAGCTTGTGTGCTGCCCTTCCGTGCTACAAATGAGATGGCTTTGTAAGGACTAAACCCTGCCCTTGGGGCCACACCTTGAAAAGCAGGATTCCTCATGGGACCCCACTCAGGCGTGGAGCAGTGCTTTGGGAACAGAAGCGCCACCTTCTGGGTTTAGACAGAAAACTGTCGAGACTCCCTGCCTTGATTCCTGTGCTGAAAGTGCTTTCACGTCATCCTTGCCTCTGTGCTTACGTGAAAGCCCAGGAAGAGTCTCATACACTGCTTTCCAGGAAATAAGGATGCTGAATGGTGAGCTGGCAACCGAGCCCTGAGCTGTGCCACAAACACCTCTCTTAAAACTTAAAATGCAGAGCCGGGCAGTGGTGGCACACACCTTTAATCCCAGCACTCAGGAGGCAGAGGCTGGTGGATCGCTATGAGTTCGAGGCCAGCCTGGTCTACAAAGCAAGTCCAGGACAGTCAAGGCTACACAGAGAAACCCTGTCTCAAAGAAAACAAAAACAAAAAAAACCTTCAAAGGCTGACATGTTGCAGAGGAGCTCAGGTGCCATCATGGGGGAGGTGGCAGAATTATCCAACAGTCCTTTGGATGTCCCACCTAAAGACAGACTCCAGAGTGATACTGGGGCTCCCTGGTTCTTCTCCATAAGTCACAACTTTATATGATATAACAGTGTGCAGTATTTCTGTCTTGTTTGTGTTTTAAAAGGCAAGATTGGAGTTTACTGTTTGAGAACTTAGAAAATATACATAATGAGATCCTAGAAGCCATATTCTTGGACTTTCTGTTGGTAGACAGCAATTGTTGGACTAGCTGGACCACAGCCTGTAAGCCACTCTGATAAATCACATATACATATACACATATATGAGATTTATTAGAGTGGATTGCAGGCCTACAGATACACATTTATTATATAAATACTATATTAATATAGAGGTATATAGATGATAGAAATTACAGAGAGAGAGAGACAGATAGATGATTGATAGAGATTCGTCCTATCCCCTCTGCTCCTGACTAATACACCAGTTGATACAATCAATCAATATTTTTGAGATAGAGTCTCATGTGTCCAAGGCTGGGTTTGAGTTTCAGCCCAAAACTTACCTTGGAAACAAAAGTCTATCCTACATTACTGATTCAAGTATTACCCAAAAGGTAGTCTGAACCCTTAATAAGGAGAAAGAAGCAAAGGCTTATGGGCCCACTGTGGGTCGATATGATACAAGGCAAGAGAGGACGTGCACCAAGCATATGATAATACAGGCACCAGAAGAGCTTTAGTTAGGGTAAGCAGGTCTTGGTCCAGCTTGCTAAGCGTAGCGCCCTCAGAGGGTGAAGCTATGGTTTCCCCGTGCAAGAGCTTAATACACATTCCTTCCCCCACAGGGCATCTGGGAAGAAGATGTAGGAAAGTGACCAAGTCAGGCAGTAAAAGGCGGTGAGCGAGAACGGGGAGAAAACCAGCATGATGATACCTGTCAAGAGAAAAGCAGATACTCAGCTTCACGTGGGGCCGCACATGCTCCTCCTACCCAACGCTGTCCCTCACAGGCCACTCACCGAGCTGAGGAAACAGCCACAAGAGAGGCAGGAGCCTCGTGTTTAAGTTCAGTTTAGTAAGTGTATGTAAGTCCCCAGTTGGAAGCTAATGCAATCTCAGGTCCATTCTGGTATCTCTGACTAGAAGCCAAGTCCTGGCCAAGACTGAATTCAGAGACCAGAGCCTTTTCAATGGAAAACAACAAAACTACAAAAAACCCCAAAAAAACAAAAACAAAAACCTCCCTAATTGTGAGTTTATCATGTCTAAGACTGCTTACAGAGTGGCCTTAGCTCCCCCACCAATGACTGAGTGGTCACAGTGCCTCACTGTGCCCAGACTGTGCAAGTCCACAGTCTGTGATGACACCTCTCTCTAGTTTGGTATTTGGTCCCTGCTGGGCAGAGGGTGCCCATGTGAGTCTCTGATGACCGTCCCTGGAAGACAGTGCTTCTTGTGAGTGACCACAGCTCAGGGCCTGAGGACGTAAGTGTGACTCTCTCACGCACCTGGAGAGGACTCTGGGGAGCTAGCATTTCCCTCTGTTGATTTCGAACTACATCCTTGGTTGGTTGGTTTGCTTTTTGTTTGGGGTTTGGTTGGTTTGGGTTTTTTGTTTTGTTTTGTTAGTTTTTCAAGAAAGTTTCTCTATAGCCCTGGCTGTGCTGGAACTAGCTGTGTAGACCAGGCTAGACTAGAACTCAAAGATCTGCCCGCCTCTGCCTCCTGAGTGCTGGGATTAAAGGCGTGTGCCACCACACTCAGTCATATGCTTGTGTTCTAACCAGTCTTAGCTATGAATACAACAACGCGCTGAGACCTGAGGCCCCTCCTAGCAAATCACTGACCTCGATGTAGTCTCAGGTACTCCCAAGGTAGCCTGAATTTCAGATGAACACTGTCAGGCACAGGGACTCCAAAGTCAGTGGCACATCTACTCAGTACTAGGTACTCTACTGGGTGCCATCTACTCAGTACTGGGTACTCTGCTAGGTACCACAAGTTGTTTCACAACACACCCATGACTTAGATTACATCTATTTTCTCATAGAAGACAGAGGGGAAGTAGCCTGCACAAAGGCCTGATTCAAGTCCAAGTCGGCCTGACCTTTAAAAACAAGACATTCTGCCTCAGTTAACAAGAATATAGGGCATCAATAGTCTCATGCCAGGATCTCATGTAGCCCAGGCTGGCCTCAAACTTACTATGTAGCTGAGGATGACTTTGAACTTCTGATCCTTCTGCCACCACCCCCCCTCTGCCCCCGAGTGCTGAGGTCGCAGGTGTGCACCACCACAGTGTGTGCAGTACTAAAGATCAGCCCCCAGGGATCTACCAACTGTGGAACATCCCCAGCCTGACCACTATGTGTTCTGTGAGAGCCTGTTAGATCACGACAGGTGGCCTAACAAAAGGTCACTTCTGGGGAAAAGAATGAGTTAAGGAGATGTGTTAGAGTTTTGGAATACTGCAACTGAAGACTAGTCAGTGATCTGCTGAGGCGAGGAGGTGATGCTTAAAGCCAGAAGTATCCTAAAAAATAGAGGGCCATGGGCCAGCTTCTCAAAGCCTGGAGCTCTGCAGGGAAGAGGTTGTGGTCTAAGGTGACCCGCTGCTCCCCAGGCAAGCAGGCCACCAACACTATCACCTTTGAAGTGTGCACAATCCTGGCATTATCTGGGGTCAGTCGATGAGGTGCAGTTTCCTCCTTGACTCATACAGCAAAGAAACCCTGGGGTCTCATGCTAAGTGTGTGGTTTATTTTGAGCAAAGGGATCAACTGTAGGAGCAATGACTTCTGAGAGAAACACTTGCTATGGGTTAGGAGAGGGGAGGTGGAAAAGATGGAGCCAGGGATTGCCACTTACAGGCCAGAAGCCTACCAAAGAATCACCTCATGTCTTCATTCAATCCTAATGAACCAGCCAGGCGTGGTGGCTCACACCTTTAATCCCAGCACTCGGGAGGCAGAGGCAGGTGGATCATTGTGAGTTTGAGGCCAGCCTGGTGAGTCCAGGACATCCAAGGCTACGCAGAGAAATCCTGCCTCAAAAAACAAACAAACAAAAATCCTAGTGAACCTGCAAGCAAGGAACTTGGGGCTATAATTATACATGATGAAAACTGAGCTCAAAATGGTGAACTATTAGCCCAAGTTTATATAGCAGTCGTGTGCAGAAGTCAGAGCTTCACTGAGGTACACTTAGCTGCAGACCCAGACTCTCCTCCCACTCTGCCTCTGCCATTTGGGCACAGGAGAGCCAGCTCCCAGAACTTGGGCATGGATGTTGTACTAATGCCACCTAAGATATAAATCTGAAACAGACTGTGACAACCCACAGTGGATTCACAGCAAAGTTATAATGGAGGAACCTCCAGTCCCCAGGGATGCTTGTCTTGTTCATGTGCACACATTATAAAAGAAAACCTAATCCTCCTGGAAGGAAGCCCTACCTCAGGGCGAACTCTGGGACCTCTCCCAAGGCTGGAACCTCCACTCAGTTGTTCACGCTTGAACTCCTCCCTGCCTCCCCCCACCTGTATCAAGTCCAGCGCCAACACCTCTCAAACCCAGTTGCTTCTCTTCATCCATCACACCGCCATCTCCCATCTGAACCCTCCTGGTACTCTGTTGTCTGTTCTCCACACTGCAGACCAAGCGATGCCTGGAAGCTGCTGCCCTGACCATACCACTCCTGCCTGGGTTCCACCCAAGGCATCTCATCTGCCTTTAGGATCAGATCTGAAATCCTGCCCAGTCTGCCCATCAGATCTGAAATCCTGCCCAGTCTGCCCATCAGATCTGAAATCCTGCCCAGTCTGCCCATCAGATCTCAAATCCTGCCCAGTCTGCCCATCAGATCTCAAATCCTGCCCAGTCTGCCCACTCTGCCCACTTCATTTGCCTAAGCTTTTGCCACTGGCTTTCCACACAAGTTCAGCCACATTGCTCCACTAATACTCCCAACACCTTCTCGGCCTCCAGTCACCACAAAGCTGTATCCTCGGCCTGAACCACCCTTCCTGCTCATCTCTCAGAGCTCACGTAAACATCCCTCCTTTAGGAGTATTTGCTCCTCTCACATCATCACAGTCTAAGTGAGTCATGGTCGGAGAGTACCCTGTGCCTTCCAGGGCGTCAGAGCCATTTGTAGTTCTTATTTATTTTTGTCACAGAGCTTCACTCTATGGCTCAGGCTTGCCTGGAACTCACTGTATTTTGAACTTGCAATGATCCTCCAGCCTCAGCATTCTAAGAAGCAGGATTATATACATAAGCCATATACCCAGCTTTGTTTGCAATTATTTCTGCCATTTTTATTTATTAGTTTGTTTTGGTTTTGAGTAACCAAAAGTAGACAAGGGCTATCTCTATTTTACCAGACTGACTCCCAGTACCTGGCACACGTGCTCCCTAACATCTACTGAACTCATTAACAGTAGGTAGATATCTACTGAGCACAGCCTAATTCTATGCACTGGAAACCAGAGCATGAAGAAAACAATCCTCTGTGCAGGTGAGCACATTTAGTGTCTTTGGACATTGAAAACACAGCAACTATGTACTGTTGGATAACAACAAATTCGATGGTGAAAAGTACCTGACAGCAAAGCCCATGGGCAACGCTACGGTGAGACGCAGTGTGGCCATACACATGGTGGCAGGTACTTCAACTCACCTCCCAGGTAAACTCCTTTTTTCCAGTTCTCCGACTGCAGGATTTCGTCATGTGGGTAGCAGCTCTGGTCGATCATGAACAGAATCATGAGGGAAGCCATGCAACAGAGAACGAAAGTGTTGCCCTTGGTCAGAAGGCAGGTGGAGGCCAAAACACAGGAGGCGTAGGGGCAGGGCAGGCCCTTGTATGCAGAGGGAGCTCCTCCTAAGGAAAGACCATGGCACCAGCTGCTTCCTGGCCCTAAGGAAACCTGTCACTTTGGGTCTCCTCTCTCCCTGAGCTGTCACATTCCCTTTGCCCAGGGGTGTGGAGGTATCTGGTTGTCCACAGCGGATGTTGTGTAGGTTTGAGTTCGTGTTGGTTTCTGGGGCACAGTGGGTACCCAGAGTAGACCAGGAGTGCCCATGCCCTAAAGGGTCCTTGGAAGGCCAGTCTGAGCTCAGTGGTGGGACTGTACCCCCTTTCTGTGTGGTCTTAGGAAGGCATCTGCTTTCACTCTAGCACAGTTTCTCTTGTTTGGGGGAACTGGCATGAAGCAATGCTCCATGCAAAGATATTACAAGAGAGACATAGCTGCTGCCGAAGGAAGGCCGTCTCCCAGCCCAGGCCTCTGCCAGTACAGCCCTCAACCTCCAACAGCGCAGGGATCCTGAGGAAGAAGAGGAGTCCCTGGGTGAGCCCTGGCTTCTGACTCCCAGCGGCTTCTCCTGCCCCTTGATCCCTGCCACAGTCCTAAGATGAACTGAGTTCCACTCACCAGTTTGACAAAAACACAGGCGGAAAGAAGTGGTTAGCACATAGATGATGGCCAGGAACCCATTCAGAGGCCCGTCCACGCCGAGGAGCAGAGCCGAGGCCAGGCCAAAGGTGGTGAAGACAGCCAAGTCGTTCAGCTCCAGTCCTGCTTCAGAGGCCAAGGGTAATCCGTAAGCACGTGTCCTGCACCCGAGCCCAGCCTGGAGCAGTGACTGTTGGGGTGCTAGGGTCTAGGAGAGCAGCAGCTGCTCCCCAAAGGTGGCCTGTGGAGCAAACCCCAGCTCTGCTTCTGCTGGTCCTCGTCACTCAACATGCAAGACTCAGCACGCACGTTCACAGGCCTCGGGACCTTTTTCAGGCAAAAGCTTCTATGGAAACATTTCAAAGTATCCCGAACCAGCTGCTTTGCCTGGGGTTGTTTCTCATCTCCTCACGGACCCTCCCCATCCTCTCCACTTCACTATTGAAGCTATAGAGAACACTCTTCACTTAGAATGAAGGCGATCCCAATGAACACGTGGTAAGCAAGACATCGCCTGAGGGAGTGAAAGTGAGCCAGAGCTCCTGACACTCGAGATGATCACAGTAGTGCACGACAGAGTAGAAGCACAAGAACAAAATCTTTAGCAAAATGGCATAAATCAAAAGGAGAGCAAAGGGAATTAAAACGGAGAGGCGAGGAAGACGGGAACTAAACACTGGGACGAGGACCAGATGCGGTAGAGAACCAGCCCTGGCTGCAGACAGCCTGACTCCCGCAGGGGCAAGGCTGCTTCTGCTATCCCCTTGGGCGTGCGAGCAGTGGGGAGTAACTGAGGTAGCCTGAGATGGATGCTCCGCACGCTAGGGATTAGAGGGGGCCTGAGGTCTAGACTCACCCACTTTGTGGCAGATGTGGAGGTATCTGGTCATTGTCCCTATTGCCATGTCTAACAGGAAGCTGATCAGAAGCATCCAGGAAGCACAGTGGGATTTCCTAGAGCGCAGGCCAGCAGGGGAACTTCTTGTAGTATCCGCTGGACAGGTCCCCCACTCGATACCCACTCTTCACAAATTCCTACACCCACACACACAAGCACACCCAAGTGCACTCTCTGCAGTCACATCCCTTCTGGTATAAACTGCTTTAATTGTTTTAGACACACCCTCATATGTGACTTTATTCCTCCCAAACTCCCAACACATGCCAACGTCCCTTCTAGCTCTTAAGGCCCAGATATATTTGGTAGAACAGGTTCCTTCCTAGTTCCGGGTGCAGCCTCTACCACCATCTCACTGTGACTTTTCAGATAAATTGCTTCTTGTTCCTCTAGGTCTTTTTCTCCTACTTGTGAAGTGAAGAATTTATTCTAAGTGATTTGCTCTTATTTCTTCTCTTCCCCCTCCCTCTCTCCTTTCCTTTCTTTTATTCAGTGGGGTTTGAATAAGAATGTCCCCCAGCTGGCGATGATGGCACACGCCTTTAGTCCCAGCACTCAGGAGGGAGAGGCAGGCAGGGATCTTCGTGAGTTCGAAGCCAGCCTGGTCTACAAAGTGAATCCAGGACAGCCAAAGCTACACAGAGAAACCCTGTCTCGAAAACAAACAAACAAAAAGAATGGCCCCCATAAGCTCCTGTGTCCAAATACTTGGTCCCCAGTTGGTGAAAATGTTTGGGAAGGATTAGGAGGTGTGGCCTTGCTGGACAAGGTTGTCACAAGGACAAACTCTGAGGTTTCAAAAGACTTCTGCCATTGCCAGTGTTCCCCCCTCCCTCTCCAGCTTTCAGATCAAGATGTAAGTTCTCAGCTATTTCTCCTGCATGCCTTTGCTCTGCAGTCATGAACTCTGTGCCTATAAAACTGTAAGCCCAACTAAACGCTTTCTTTTATGTTTTCTTTGTCGTGGAGTTTTAGCACAGCAATATTAAAAGTAATTAAGACACCTGCTCCCCAGGATCTGTCCACCCAATTTTTTGAGACAGGGACTCTCCCTGGACCTGGGGCTCACTGGATTGGCAAGGCTGGATGGTCAGTGAGCCCCATAGATACTCCTCCTCTGCCTCCCTGAGTGCACAATACCTCAGCTTTCTTATGAGAACTGAACTCAAACCTTCACAATTGTGCCACAAACCCTTTACCAACTGAGCTATCTCCCCAGGCCCTGGCCTTGGGCTCGGAGCCTCCTGCCTCCACCTCCTAATGTCTGGGATTGCCTGCTTATGCCACCATACCTGGCTAAATTCTAACCTCCCTACTTTAGCCATGACTTCTAATCCTATGAAACCTTAATCCCAACTAAATGTGTTCTTTTTCCACCCCCAGTACTAGAGACTGAAGCTTGGGTCTCCTACAATGTAGGCAAGCACTCAGTTCAGAGTTTGTACATTCTTTCTGTTTCTGAGCTTAGTTTAATTCCATTTGACCTGAGATTGCCTTCTTTATGACTTCTAGTCTTTTATATGCCCAGAATGCAGTTTGTTTTAGTGACATCTCCAAGACAGCCTGAGAATAACATGCCTTCTGCTGTTCTTGGGCGAAGCATCCACAGGTGTCAATGACATCCTGACACTGGATGGTGCTGCCCAGCGTAACACGCTTGCTGACTTTCTGCGGATTAGCGCTAGGTGTTGGCAGCTCCAACTGTGGTATGGATCCACCAGTGTCTCCCCAAGTTCTCTGGAGTTTGATGTGTGGTAAGAATCTGTCAGTGCCTCCCACAGTTTCTCGAATTTGATACTGGCTCTACTCTAAGTGATTTCCCAGAGTTCCTCTGGCCCCACATTCTCCATTGCACCTTGTCCATCATGTGCTCCCAGGGTCCTCTGTGAGCAGACACACAGTCCAAAGCAAACCTGGCCACAGAGGCCACTGCCAGCTCTGCACTGGATTACAATGCTTAGATGGCCCAGCAGAAACAGAGAGCCTGATGTCCCCAAATGGCTCCAGCACTTGTGCAGACCACACCAGAGGACCAAAAGGGGCCTGAGGCTACATGAAAATAACAGACCCTATAATTGTAGCATAAAACTACCCTCCCAAAGCATTTGTTTAACTGAGTTTTTCCTGCCATAGATGTGCATTCTCCCACTTCGTTAGACTCTAAAACTCCATATTTATGGATAAGAAACAGATACAGAAAGAAGCCTTATGTTGGTCATG